>NC_052071.1:33925482-34227232 GCF_015852505.1 Tachyglossus aculeatus
AGTAGCTTCTGTGGTCCTCAAGTGCACCTCATTCTCCTATAAAATGAAGATTGTGTTAGGGAAAACTTACGCTGATAGCACCCAAATGGTGGCTTCACTAATGTTATTTGCTGAGCCCCTGGCAGAAGAACATTCTATAAATCCTAAGACACCTTCTAGCCAAAACACCCACTGAAAACTTGCTTTATGCCAGATGTACTTCAGAATATACCCAGAAATTGGGGAAATAACTGGAAAAGGTCCTTTTTTGGCTTTGAGGGAGAGGGTATTTTCAACTGAACATCTTGGGTAGGTTTTGGGCAAGGTTTAAAATTGGCCTAGCAATGAATTAATAATATAGAAGCCTTAGTTCAAAAATGAATGTGATTCAGCGGTGAGACTAAACGGTGAAATAAAATTATTTGCTTCATTGTGTGACAATAGATTTGAAGTATTTTAAATTGCCACTGTATCTGCTTGATGATGCTGATGAGCCCAAATCATGCCTTCATTTGTAAAGCCATAAAGCTCCCCTTGACTTCCTGGGCAAGAGGGGACTGATTTTTTA
The DNA here is from genome assembly GCF_015852505.1 of Tachyglossus aculeatus. Lineage (NCBI taxonomy): Eukaryota > Metazoa > Chordata > Mammalia > Monotremata > Tachyglossidae > Tachyglossus > Tachyglossus aculeatus. The sequence goes on from NC_052071.1 coordinate 33,926,030, forward strand.
TGATGTGAGGGCAGAGTTCAGTTGAGCAAACAAAAACTGCTTAGAGATTTGGGCTAAGTAGCATTGTAGCCTTGAGCTTTGGCAGTTATGCCCAGCAAAATGTTCCGATAACATTAGCAGGTACTATAAGGAAAATGCAGCCTTTTCTCTTCTGAGATCCATCATTATTCCTGAGAGTATTTGCATGTAAATGGGTTCATTTTTGTCTTTCAGGAGTTCGTCTGCTCCTGCTATTTATTTTTCACCTACCCAGTTTCCTTTTTTATGATATTCTATTTCCTAAAGCAACAAAATACTGTTCCAATTATTCTCCTAGTGAAAAATAAGTATTCAGAGAAAGGCATTATATTTTTCTCACCATTTGAATTTTAAGAACCTAATCTATATCCAAAGCCAGAAACTTCTGAGATGTAATAGAGGAGGATCATTTAAAGTTGTAAATTAAACAGCCACCTTTATTTATTTATTTTTTTACTGCAAATGGAATCCATGAAACACATCATAGGTAGAATTCTATCTCTCCCTGGTCTCAGTCACTCCACTTTTATACCTCTCCACACCCTTAATAACTCAAGGGGGAATGTGGAGCTGTGGCCTCAGGCTGTGAGGGAGGCTTTCCCCTTCCTCCAGTGGGTAAAATACAGATGTAATCAAATCTGTCATATCAGCGGTATGCTGGCTTGATTTGTCCAACATACCGTCATTTTGGGGTATTTGCCACTCAGAAGTTCTAGAAAATGTCTAGGGTGTCAGTGGGAGATCCAGTTCTATCCAAACCCCCTCTAGGATGCCGTCCTAACTGAGAGAACCCCAGAGGGCGGGGAAGAGACAGAAGTGGTTGAGAAGCAGTGTGGCTCAGTGAAAGAGCACGGGCTTGGGAGTCAGAGGTCATGAATTCTAATCCCTGCTCCACCACATGTCTGCTGTGTGACCTTGGGCAAGTCACTTAACTTCTCTGAGCCTCAGTTATACCAAATGTAAAATGGGGATTAAGACTGTGAGCCCCATGTGGGACAACCTGATCATCTTGTATCCCCCCAGCGCTTAGAACAGTGCTTTGTACATAGTAAGCACTTAACAAATGTCATTATTATTATTATTATTACTATGTGCTCCATCTCCCAAGATCAAACCTTACATATTCCAGAAGGATATCCGAATTCCAGGGTGGGTTCTCCCACACCACCCTGAGCCATGTCTAATAATAGCAGTAATAACACTTATGGTGATTAAGTGCTTACTATGTGCCAGGCACTATACTAAGCACTGGGGTGGGTACAAGCAAATGGGGTTGGACACTGTCCCTGTCCCATATTGGGCTCACAGTCTTCTTACTCCCCATTTTACAGATGAGGTAACTGATGCCCAGAGAAGTGAAGTGACTTGCCTAAGGTCACACAGTAGACGACATTTTCAGGGCTCCCAGGGATCCTCCAAGTCACCACAAGATGTGAGTAAAGGGTGGTGGCAGTTTCAGAAATTTGCCCCACATCAATGTCCACTTTCTATAACTTTGCCAGCTGCTCTCCTCCTGTGGGATGGGCAGATCTAAGAAGAAATAGCAGGTCTGGAGAATGGGGGTGTCAGAGGAGGCTGAAGGGTAGGGGTTCATGATGAGAATGACTCACTTGGCTCCTCCTCTCCTGGACACCTCCTCTCCTCTGAGAGGGCCAAACTTTCCCCATCGTTCCCCACTGTTCCTCAGCAGCATTTCTAATTTCTGTCAAGTAGACATCAGGTAAACAGCCATCATGCTGGTTCAAGTCCTTGTCATATCCAAATTGACTATTGTATCAGCTCCTCACCAACTTCTTTACTTCCCAGTCTCTCTCCTCTCTTGCCTGTGCCTCACTCTGCTATCCAGATCATTTTTCTTTAAATTCTGTTTTTCCCATGTCTCCCCACTCCTCAAAAACCTCCAGTAATTCCCCATTCCTCTCCACATCGAGGAGAAACTCCTGACAACTGGTATTTAAGGCCCTCAAAAGCTTGTTTTCTCCTCATCCACACTCTTCTTCCACTATGCCCCAGCTCACACTTTGTTCCTCTCAAGCTAATCTACCATCTGGCTTCATTCTCACTTTTCCCACCTGTGACCTCTTGCTCACATCCTCCCACCTCTCTAATTCCCTCGTCTTTTATATGTAAACTCACTGTGGGCAGAGAATGTGTCTACCAACTCTGTTATATTGTACTGTCCTCCAGTGCTTAGTACAGTGCATAGTAGACAGCACTTAATAAATATGATTGATGGATGGCAGACCACAGCTCTCCCCATTTTCAAAACTCTTCTGAAATCACATTCCCTCCAGGAGGTCTTTCCCAATCAATTTCTAATCTCTGATTATAATCCCCTCTAGTGCCACTTAATTACTCATAAAACCCCATAGGATTTATGTACAGATCTTGCATACTTTGTAATTTCCATCTGTAGTTTATGTTAGTGTCAGCCCCAACTAGGCCATGGATCGTGTTTCCTAATTCTGTTATAGTCCATCAAATGTTTAATACAGCACAGAGGAGGCACATGCTACAGATAGCCTAACAAATTTCATCTGCTCTTTTTAGACTATTTTTCTGATTTATCAAGTTCCCTTGGAAATTTATTCCTACCTTCCGGTTTTAGCAATGAGACCAAAGATCATGCTATCATGTTTTTGATCTAGGATCTTGATTAAGAAATTAAGTAGAATCAACCTTCAGACTGATCTCCGTAGGACACTATTGGATAAGACCTTTCCCCACCCACAGGTGAGCACTGTGCCACACGTAGCAGCCCTTCTGGTGCATCCAGTTATCTTTCAATCATTCAGTCACTGGTATTTATTGAGTGCTTACTGTGAACATAGCACTGAACTAAGCACTTGGGAGTGTACTATACAACAGAGTTGATAGATACGTTCCCTGGCCACAAGAAGTTTACAGTCAAAAGGGGGATACAGATAATATGAATAAATAAATGGTGGATATGTACTTAAGTGCTGTGGGGCTGAGGGTGGGGTGAATAGCAAGTGCTTAAAGGGTACAGATAGGCAATTCAGACAGAATACTCATTTCATTCTACATTGGGTCAATCACACCGATCAAGTAATCCTCCAGAACTTTCTAATTAAGTTACAAAATGCAGACTTTCAATGTAACTGTGCATAATATTTATAAAGGCTCTGATGTTGCAAGACTAGAATGTGGACTTAATTGATGGCAGTTCCATCAAACGGATCTGACTCGGGGAGTTGCTAGAAAGTTTGTTTTGTCTGAAGCAATTTTGCCATGTGATTTCCTTCCATGGCACAGGGGCGTCTCAAAAATAAGTTGCTACTGAACATTTCTCCCAAGCCTCATCTTGGCCTTGAGCTATTGGATGGGTCTGGAACTTGCATGTTGGCACTAGTGCATTTCAAGCGTTAATGGCAAAGGATTGAGAAACCCTGACTCATGGAGCTAAAGAATGAACAGCTTATCCTTCTGCCAAAAATGTCTTTATCTCTGATCTCAGTGCTTTTGAGAATCCATTTCACTTAAGGGTTTTTGTTGGAATCTAACTGGAGATGACAAGGCCTTTCATTCTGCCGTTCAGGCTTGTGTTCCAGTTAATACCAATGTGTAAAGTCATGTATAATTTGCCCCTCAAAAATGCTAAATTAAATTTAGGATGTATGCTATTCAGTCATGGAAGTATGTCAGATCCAGAACACTGCATGTGGAAATTAGACAGCTTAGTGTTCTTCAGCCCCATAAAAAATGTGCCATCTATATTCTTGAAGTTTGAAAACTATTTAAAACTCTCAAGTTGAACCAGGCAAATGGGCCCAATTTAGTCTCATAACTTGATTTCCATACTCCTTTCTTTGGAAACTTACAGCAGTGAGGTGAGGAATCAAAGGCAGAGGAGGAGAGGACAGCCCCAGCGTGGAGGCCCTTCTTCCTCTGTTTGCTCTTGCTCTACTTTTCTCCCTTCTGCCCCTTGATTCCTCCTTTTCCTTCTCTCACTGCATTGTTGCTTCAGAACCCACTGGTGAAGTGCCTGAGGGCTCTGAACTTAGGTTTTGCCTACTACTGAGATATACTATCTAGACAAATGAGAGATGGCTTTTTAACTTGATATTTAAAGAAGCTCAAGAGAGGTCCTAGCGTGGTTTCCATTTGCTGGATTAAACAGCTCATTTGCTCACAAATCATTCCATTTCCCGGTAAACCTACCTGAAATCGAGATCCATCAGAGTCCTTTCTACTTCTTGTTCTGAAGGGCAAGGTGAAAATGGTGTCTCGATGGTATCGCCCGCTGAACTACAGCATTGATCTCTTCATTAAACATTAAACTAAGGGGATCAGGCAACCTGTAACTTTGGGATGTGACCTGCCTGTGCTGTAGTCAGGGGTACCTGCAGAGAAACAGTCCAGGTGAGAGTGGGTCTAGGGGCACTTTGGGAAAATAGAACATATAACAATAATGATAATAATGATAAGAATTGTGGTATTTGTTAAGCACTTACTATGTGCCAGGCACTGTACTAAGCACTGGGGTGGATACAAGCAAATCGAGTTGGATAAAGTCCCTCTCCCAAGTGGGGCTCACAGTCTCATTTTACAGATGAGGTAACTGAGGCCCAGAGAAGTGAAGTGAGTTGCCCAAGGTCACACAGCTGACAAGTAGTGGAGCCGGAATTAGAACCCATGACCTTCTGAGCCCCAGGCCTGTGCTCCATCCACTATGCCACGCGGCTGTATTAGGCTGTCCTGAACACCAGGTAGGTGATGCCATGTAGGACTCCTTGTCTGGTATACGAGAGGGCCGTCAGCGGCCACCCTACTTATCCACAGGCACAGACTCAACACCCCACCCCCTCTCCACAGGTGCGCATAGGTTGTCACAAATCCTCCTTCTCTGTGAATATCCATAACTACTTTGCTTCCTATTTGAACTCCTTTTAAGGTAATCTATTGCTCAATTTGGAATTTACTTCAAGCAGAAGGTTTGTGTACACCAATAGCCAAGTGGAAGTTAATGGTTGTTCAAAATATTTCAAGTTTATCGCTAAGGAGCGAGGTTCAGTGAGTTCTCCCAAAACATGGAGATTGTGTTCTCGATTGGGCCTTGCACTAAGGAAAAGTGGTATGTAGTATATGCTCCTTAATTGATGCCATGTGCATGCGCACAAGTGTGTCTTCTGATATTCCATCACATTCTATTCAGACAGTTTTTAGAAGAATGCTCCCTAATTCCCCATCAGTGAATAGGTTGGCCTTGAGAAAAGTGAAGGGTATGAGCCGGTTTATAGTGGGAGAAGAGGGAGGAAAAATAGTGGGGAGGGGGCTGATTGGATGCCTTAAAATCAGGGTGAACACGATGAAAACATGTACTGAAAGAGAACAGACTGTATTTAGCTTACAGCTAAAATAATTTGTGAGCTAGGAGGTAACAAATGGTGTGGCCTTCCATCTTGTAGCGTTATGGAACAGAGGAATAGAATTGTTAGAAACAGTCTTAGTACAGTGCTCTGCACACAGTAAGTGCTTAATAGATATGATTGAATGAACAGTCAATACAAGCATCAATAAGTATTACACCTCCCTTGTTCTAGAGAAGCAGCATGGCCTAATGGATAGAGCATGGGCTTAGGAGTCTGAGGGACCTGGGTTCTAATCTTGACTCTGCCACCTATCTGCTGTGTGACCTTGTGCAAGTCACTTCACTTTTCTACGCATCAGTTACCTCATCTGTAAAATGGGGATTAAGACTGTGAGACCCATGTCAGGGACTGAGTCCAATCCGATATGCTTGCATCTACCCCAGCACTTAGTACAGTGCCTGGCACAAAGTAAGTGCTTAACAAATACTATTATTACAGAATTATTATTATGATCATGAGCCTTGTTTGGTTTTAATTTGCTGGTTATCAGGTGCTAACTACTAAAGCAGCGTGAAGCAGTCCAGTCTAGTGGATAGAGCACAGGCCGGGAGTCAAAAGGACCTGAATTCTAATTCCAACTCCACCACTTGTCTGCTGTGTGTCCTTAGGCAAGTCACTTGACTTCTCTGTGCCTCAGTTACCTCATCTGTAAAATGGGGATTTAGACTGTGAGCCCCAAGTGGGACATGGACTCTTTCCAATCCCAGCACTTAGTACAGTGCCTGGTACATAGTAAGTGCTTAATATCATAAAAAATACAATAAAGCAACCTTGTCAATCAATCAATCGTATTTATTGAGTGCTTCCTGTGTGCAGAGCACTGTACTAAGTGCTTGGGAAGTACAAGTTGGCAACATGTAGAGACGGTCCCTACCCAACAGTGGGCTCACAGTCTAGAATTGCCCAATCTTTTTAAATAGTATGTCCCCTGTATGCCAAAGTACAAAGTTAACCAATGTAAAGGAACAGTTGTGAGAGACCAGGTTGGAACGATCCCTGTGCTGGCATGACTACAATCGATAGGACTTAATAAGCACTTACTGTGTGCCGGACACTGTTCTAAGCTCTTGAGAGAATTCAGTAAAGTGAATAGACACAACCCCCGCTGTCAAGGATCTTACACTTTAGTGGAGGAGACCGACACTGACACAGGGCAATGTGCCAGAGTTTAAAGATATGTACTTAAATGCTGCAAGGCAAATGAGGAGAAAGTATGACTCAATCAGTGCTGTTTTTTAAATACTGTGTGTTGAGCACTGTACTAAGCTTCTGGGACAGTACAGTTCCAGAGAGTTGATAGACATAATCCCTACCCTAAAGGAGTTTATAGTCCTGTGGGGGTGGCAGACATTAAAGTAAATTACAGATAAGGGAAAGGGTAGAGTTTAGAAATATGTACATAAGTGCTGTGGTGTGAGAATCAAAGTGTTTGAGGGGTATAGACACAGGTAAAGCAAACGGGAGAGCAGATAGGTTGGGGAAATGAGAGATTTATCAGAGAAGGCTTCTCGGAGGTGATATGATTTTAGTAGGGTTTTGAAGATTGAGGGGAGTGGTGGTCTGCCAGATGACTGGAAAGTGCTGAAGGGGCTGTAGAGGGAGAAATAGGGTAGAACAATGAGAAATTTGTCATGGAAGGCCTCCTGGAAGAAATGTGATTTCAGAAGGGCTTTGACAATGGGGAGAGCAGTGGCAGTAGTCTGCCAGATGTGAAGGGATGAAAGAGCATGGCATAGTGGATAGAGCACAGGCCTGAGAATCAGAAGGACCTGGGTTCTAATCTCAGCTCTGCCACTTATCTGCTCTGTGAGCTTGAGCACGTCAGTTCACTTCTCTGTGCCTCAGTTACCTCATCTGTAAAATGGAGATTCAGACAGTGAGTCCCACGTGGGACAAGGACTGTGTCCAATCCGATATGCTTATATCCACCCCAGCCCTTAGTACAGTGCCCGGAATATAGTAGGTGCTTAACAAATACCATTAAAAGCAGAAGGGAAAGCATGAGCAGGAGGTTGACTGAGAGAGATGAGAAGGAAAATCAATCAATCAATCAATCAATCGTATTTATTGAGCACTTACTATGTGCAGAGCACTGTACTAAGCGCTTGGGAAGTACAAATTGGCATCACATAGAGACAGTCCCTGCCCAACAGTGGGCTCACAGTCTAAAAGGGGGAGACAGAGAACAGAACCAAACATACCAACAAAATAAAATAAGTAGGCTAGAAATGTACAAGTAAAATAAATAAATAAATAAATAAATAGAGTAATAAATATGTACAACCATATATACATATATACAGGTGCTGTGGGGAAGGGAAGGAGGTAAGATGGGGGGATGGAGAGGGGGATGAGGGGGACAGGAAAGAAGGGGCTCAGTCTGGGAAGGCCTCCTGGAGGAGGTGAGCTCTCAGCAGGGCCTTGAAGGGAGGAAGAGAGCTAGCTTGGCGGATGGGCAGAGGGAGGGCATTCCAGGCCCGGGGGATGACGTGGGCTGGGGGTCGATGGCGGGACAGGCGAGAGCGAGGTACAGTGAGGAGATTAGTGGTGGAGGAGCGGAGGGTGCGGGCTGGGCAGTAGAAGGAGAGAAGGGAGGTGAGGTAGGAGGGGGCGAGGTGATGGAGAGCCTTGAAGCCCAGGGTGAGGAGTTTCTGCCTGATGCGCAGATTGATCGGTAGCCATTGGAGGTTTTTGAGGAGGGGAGTAATATGTCCAGAGCGTTTCTGGACAAAGATAATCCGGGCAGCAGCATGAAGTATGGATTGAAGTGGAGAGAGACACGAGGATGGGAGATCAGAGAGAAGGCTAGTGCAGTAGTCCAGACGGGATAGGATGAGAGCTTGAATGAGCAGGGTAGCGGTTTGGATGGAGAGGAAAGGGCGGATCTTGGCAATGTTGCGGAGCTGAGACTGGCAGGTTTTGGTGACGGCTTGGATGTGAGGGGTGAATGAGAGAGCGGAGTCGAGGATGACACCAAGGTTGCGGGCTTGTGAGACGGGAAGGATGGTAGTGCCGTCAACAGAGATGGGAAAGTCAGGGAGAGGACAAGGTTTGGGAGGGAAGACAAGGAGCTCAGTCTTCGACATGTTGAGCTTTAGGTGGCGGGCGGACATCCAGATGGAGATGTCCTGAAGGCAGGAGGAGATGCGAGCCTGGAGGGAGGGGGAGAGAGCAGGGGCAGAGATGTAAATCTGGGTGTCATCAGCGTAGAGATGATAGTTGAAGCCGTGGGAGCGAATGAGGTCACCAAGGGAGTGAGTGTATATTGAGAACAGAAGGGGACCAAGCACTGAACCTTGGGGAACCCCCACAGTAAGAGGATGGGAGGGGGAGGAGGAGCCTGCAAAAGAGACTGAGAAAGAACGACCGGAGAGATAAGAGGAGAACCAGGAGAGGACGGAGTCTGTGAAGCCAAGGTCAGATAACGTGTTGAGGAGAAGGGGGTGGTCCACAGTGTCAAAGGCAGCTGAGAGGTCGAGGAGGATTAGGACAGAGTATGAGCCGTTGGATTTGGCAAGCAGGAGGTCATTGGTGACCTTTGAGAGCGCAGTTTCCGTGGAATGAAGGGGACGGAAGCCAGACTGGAGGGGGTCGAGGAGAGAGTTGTTGAGGAATTCTAGGCAGCGCGTGTAGACAATGTGTAGAAAACACATTGAATATGTTGACCTGAGAGAAGTAATGGGTGTGAGCTGGGTATATTGGGAGTGGAGTGAGAAGTAGTGGAGAAAGAGCTGATTGGGTGTCTTAAAGCCAGTGGTCAAGAGTTTCAATCAGGATTAGAGTAAAGGAGGGTGGTTCTAGCTAACTGTAAAAATATTAGGATGGCTTCAGGTTATCTAAGTGAGAGTGGGTTGGCTTCATGTGCACCTGAAAAGAGATGGAAGCTATCCTTATATTGTTGAACTTTTATTCTCATACTCCATTTCCCTTTTCTATAATTTATTTTAATGTCCGTCGCTCCTTGGGGGTAGGAATTGTATGTACCAACTTTATTGCATGGCGCTTTCCCAAGCGCATAGTACAGTGCTCTGCACACAGTAAGAGCTCAATAAATACCACTGGTTGATCCTGGTCCCCTCCAGCCATTGCTTAACCATTAGGTCTATTGAGAGGGTCTAGTCTAGCAGAAGGGCAAGGGATCCTCTTCAGAAGACACGTGTAGCTTCTGAATCTAAAGAAAAATGCTGGTTAACAGTTGGAATTTTGGATTGTGTAAGTGACTGCAGGTCTTTTGAATTTTTTGCTGATGTGATTGAGTGTCAATAGAAAAAAAAAGTGAGCTAAATTGGATGTTTTCTTTCTTCCATTTGCAAAGTTAAATTAAAAACTTAATTTAACTCTTGCTTATGAGAAACATGAATAACTCTATTCACCTCCTAATTTGATGGTTAGTCATATCTGAATAATTTTAATATCTTTTGCAGATACAAGACCTGGAAAACAAGGTCATTATCTGTCCGATAACATTCCAGCCAATTTGGATCATTTCCTGAATGTTGTTCAATTAAAGTAATTTTGCAGAAAGAAAATAACCTTTTCCCATCTTCAGCATGCACTCAAGAAAATGACCTCAGATGGTCCATAATAAGAATAATATGGGTACATAAGTGCTCACTGTGTGATGAGCAGTGAGGTAGATGTAATCATATCTGATACTCTCTCTGTCCCACATGGGGCTCACAGTCTGAGGGAAGGAAAACAGATTTTTAATTCTCATTTTGAACCATCCCTAGGAGAGTGTGGGGCTGTGGGGATGAGATTAACATGGGATGGAACCCAGTTGGTCCAGGGTGAGAAGGGGTTTTTTAAGGGCCGAAGTTTGGCTCTCAAATCTCCCTGTTCCTCCTCGCCTCCTCCCCATTTCCAGGCAGTTTGTGAGGTCCTGCATACTGCCTGGAAATGCAGGGGAGGAAAGGAGGAACAGGGAGATTTAAGGTGATCCCAACCCAACCAGGGAGTGGGACTTGGGAGAACTGCTGTGGCATGGAGCAGTAGCGGGAGAGTGGGAGTCATCGTGGGCCCAAGTTTCTTGCTGACCCCTCCCCTGTGAACCTGTGTGGTGGCAGGTGTCCCAAGCCCCTCTCTCCTAGGGGGGTTGGACCAGAGCCAGCTTCAGACATTAAGCAAAGTGAGCCATTGCCTTAGGGCACCTGTGCCAGTTCAATCAACTGTGCCAAAGGTCAATCAATCTCATTTATTAAGCACTGACTGTGTGCCGAGCACTGTACTAAGCACTTGGGAGTGTGGCTCAGTGGAAAGAGCCCGGGTTTGGGAGTCAGAGGCTGTGGGTTCTAATCCCAGCTCCGTCACTTGTCAGCTATGTGACTTTGGGCAAGTCACTTCACTTCTCTGTGCCTCAGTTACCTCATCTTTAAAATGGGGATTAAGACTGTGAGCCCTGCGGGGAACAGCCTGATTACCTTGTATCTACTCCAGCGCTTAGAACAGTGCTCGGTACATAGTAAAAGCTTAACAAGTACCATCATTGTTTATTATTTTATTACAATATAACAGAATCGGTAGTCACGTTCCCTACTCACAAAGAGATTACAGTCTAGAGATAGCAGTACCACTTGCCCTTCCTAAAGATGGCAGTGGGGCAGCGGTGATCCATTTGTGAGTCAGGGTCTCAGAGCCAAGATGCCAGTTGCTCGGTTAAGGTGTGGATATAGGGAAGGGGCAGTTATGGGCAGCAGTGGTGGAGAAACGCTCCTCCCCAAAATATTACGCATGATGTAATTATGTTACATTGGGTATATCACGTGACATGATGGCATTGAGTGAATTGTGGGGGGTGGTTGCTTCTGTGGATCGGAGCCACAGGTTGTCTGAAACTTTGCCTGCTTAGGATTTCCGGGGCCCTCGGGAGAGCCAGGGGATGGCAGTGAATTGATCAACAAATAAGTGGTGTTTATTGAGCCCTTTCTATGTACAGAGCACTATACTAAGCTCTTGGGAGAGTTCAGTGCAATAGAGTTGGTAGACACATTCCCTGCCCACAAGGAATTTACAGTCCAGAATGAGAGACAGATACTAATGGGAATTCATTCATTCATTCACTCAATTGTATTTATTGAGCGCTTACTGTGTACAGAGCACTGTACTAAGCGCTTGAGAAAGTACAGTACAACAGTAAACAGACACATTGCCTGCCCACAACAAGCGTACAGTCTAGAATGGGGAGACAGACATCAGTACAAATAAATAAATTACAGATACGTACGTAAGTGTGGTGGGGCTGGGAGCAGGGAAGAACAAAGGGAGCAAGTCAGGGTGACACAGAAGGGAGTGGGAGAAGAGGAAAGGAGGAGCCTAGTCTGGGAAGGCCTCTTGGAGAAGTGCCTTCAATAAGGCTTTGAAGTGGGAGATAGTAATTGTCTGTCGGATTTGAGGAGGGAGGGCGTTCCAGGCCAGAGGCAGAATATGGGCCAGGGATTGGCGGCAAAGACAGGTGAGACCAAGGCACTTTTAGGAGGTTAGCTTTAGAGAAGCAAAGTGTGCTGGCTGGGTTTTAGAAGAAGAGTAAATAGCGAGGTGAGGTAGGAGGGGGCAAGATGGTGGAGTGCTTTAAAGCCAATGTTGAGGAGTTTTTGTTTGATACAGAGGTGGATGGGCAAACACTGGATAGTGGGAGTGAGGGTGGAGTGAAGTGGAGTTTAATTCTTTACCCCTCCACTACCACAGCCAACATCCACTGTTGCTTCTCGGCAACAATTCAGAAATTAGGACTCTGGAGAGCCAACTCTTTGAGATGGCCATTATGACTGTTGCTGTAGCACTGGGTCGGCTATGCAGGACCAGAAAGCATTGAGGAATTCTGCACTGTAGCCCAATTAAAGGGTCGTATTTCAGCCATTGAAGGTGGGAATGAGACTGCTGTGGAACCAGAGGAACAGAGCTGAACAGATTTTGGTGTTAATCAGTGGGAAGAGCTGGGAATGGCAGACAGTGCTTCTGGGAGCCCTTCTGTTCCTTGAAAAGGTTGGAAACTCAGGCTTAGTTAATATTGGCCTCCAGGATTCCAAGTCGGACATATACTTTGTCTTTCTGTCTAGATGGAAGCTCAGATTTTGTGAAGATTTAACTATTATGCCCTTTTGGTTCTTCCTGCATACTTGGCTGGAGGGTTTAGTGGGAAAGTGGTGATGAGTTGGATGAGGCTGCTCTATCAGCCATATATCTCATCAATTGGCTTTTGGGAACATATATTTGCATCTCAATGATTGTAGACAGAATGCTAATGAAATACAGGGAGGGACAGTGATCTCCTGTAGGGGATCTAGCACTGGGCTAGTATTCCAGAAAGCTGGATGCTGTTTGTAGTTCTGTCTATGACTCACTGGCTGAGTCTGAACAAGGGCAGTCACATTTTTTGAACGTTTGGCTCTTTCCAGAAGAAAAATCTGACGTTGACCCAAATTAGCCTGGGATACATCTGACCTTTGACATTAACCCTACATTGCCTGGTCAGCTCCATTCAGACAAAGGAGAGGGTTGTGGAACTAGAAATCATCAGACCCACCTCATTGCTAGCATGTGAGCACACCTGCCCTTCCACCTGTCCCAGCCCTGTTTTTTTCCTCCACCTGCATCAAACCTTCCTCTACCTAATGTGGATCCCTGCTGCCGCTTTGTGCTAATATCATTAAATTGCATATCCTTGGGAGGTAGGAGGACAGGGCACATTTCCCCCTTTTCTAATCCCAAAGATCCCCACATGATTGAGAATTGCTGCCGGGAGCCCAAAGACCCCTTCTAATAGGACAGTTTCAGCATAAACTTGGCATTTTGGCTAATTAGCAGCCACAGATGAGGATGCAACATCACCAAAAAAGGATATATAAATCTCAAGCAGATGGATTTCAGTTGAACAAAAACAACACCCCCACCCCCTTCAGCAAAAGCCAGCATGGCAAATCCCCCACCACACTCTCCAAAATGTGTGAGAGGGGTATGTTCATAAGCACAAATTTTGGCTTCACCTTGAGAGAGAGGTATAATAATAAGTTCAAGGGTGCTATAACTCAAAGTTATTTTTATTAGTTGATAAAACCTGCTGATTTGCTTCCAAGCGAGCACAATTTTTGCATCCCAAATGAGTCTAAAATTATTGGATAGTTGTTGACACATCAGCAGAACTTTTTTCTCACAGTCTTAGACAGGTAGGGTAGGTGCCTGGGTAGTAGCTGACACATAATGTGAGAAGCTGCCTTCAGGGCATAATGTCATACTTTTTATATGAAATAGTTTTCCTAAGGCAGATTTATCTGCCTCAGTAATCTGAAGAACCACTCCTTCCACTTTCTAAGTGGTAATTACCCATTGCCTTCTGCTTGTCCAACTTGCTGCACTTGTTTATCGTCATGGTTGCCCAGGCAAGGGAAAAAGGAGGATTATTCCCCGTGACAGATGCTTTTGGATGGGAGCTTCCTCCTATCCTTCTTCCACTTAATCTATCTCTCTCACTTTTTGACTTTCACCCACATATATGAAAAGGAACTTTCCTGCCTGGATTTTGATTGGCTCTAGTGGCCTCCCAAACTACTGCCCTGCCAAAATTCCATCTGGCCTCCAAAACTTGCAATGCCCTGCCCAACTCTACGTGGTTCTACCACTGTGGATTTGTTAAAGACTTTCATAAGGGTTTTACATTTAAGTCTTTCTGATTGAAAGTCATAGTTCTTATTGTCCTGATGAAGCCTTTCCAAAATGCCCTGGGATTTCAAATTGTTTTTTACTGTCTCTTATTCATCATTGTCATCAACACAATGATTTTTCGAGCATATGAAAATGTGCCACGAAGAATATCAAATGGTGGAGAAAACACAGAAAATTACCAAGCTTGATTCTTCCTTCAAAATGCCCATAAATACAGAATATGTCCCAGAATGGCCTTTCACAATAATTGTTTCTGTGGAATTTTTCATTTTTAATTGTTCAATGCAATTATGGTTTTCCAGATTGCTTTTTATTGTAAACTCATTGTAGGCAGGGAACATACCTACCAACTCTATTGTACTGCACTCTCCCAAGTGCTTAGTACGTTGCTTTGCACACAGTAAGTGCTCAGTAAATACCACTGATGATTGATGATTGTTCAAATTTTTTATTAGAGTCAAAATTACCTGGTGGCATTATTCGTAGCTTGGTGGGGACCGTTGCTGTTGTGAAAGGTGACAGAGCCAAGATGGCTGGCGGTTTCCCAGGATGGGATTGAATAGCATTTGTGCACATGCAGTAATTGTACGTTGATTTACCTATTGTCAGCCTGATAAAATATATTCGGTGGTGAAGAGGTAGGCAGTAGAATGTTTTAGAAAATGATGAAAAATCCCAGGCTGGCAAATTATGACACAAAGACTTGGGATTAATTATCATCATCATGTGTCTGCCTGGAAACAAGATTTACAGTAGGAATGTGGTTGTGTCCAAGGAGAGTATTTGAGTATGGGCTCGAAATTCATCTGGTTTTTACCAGTTAAGGGCTCTCTGTTTTCATTTGGGCAGCGGTGAATTAGAAACCACTGTGACCAAAGCTGTTCCCACTCGGGGAAGAAATGCCTCAGAAACCGGCATGTCAGGACTGGGGTTCAACACCCGTTAGCGTTCTTCCTTTTGACTTTTTAATTAGAGTGATGAGTAACCTTTGGCTTCCCCCTAGCATCTGGATAAACTGTCATGGCATGGCACTTTCAGTTCTGGAGACCAACTGCCTGGCATATCCTTTGTTCTTTGGTTGGCTGAAAATAAAATCACAGATTCTATACTCTTGGTGTTTCTAGCTAGGTAGACGAGGAACTATGCAAAAAAAAAAGTCCAATCAAACAGTCTGTAGCATTTATTGAGTGTGTGCAGAGTACTGTACTAAGCTCTTGGGAGAGTAGGATAGAGTTTGTAAACATGATACTGGTCCTCAAGGAGCTTACAGTCTAGCTGGAGACGCAGACATAAAATCAATTATGAATATGGCCAACAGGCCTAAAGCGACCTTTGCGAAGCCTACATTAGTGAATTTAGATACCACAAAGTCAGTATTTATTCTTGAGAGTTTGTGTTGAGAAAATTGAATTTTGCATTGTGCTTTCATGCAAGCCGATATTGCTACTCTAGATTTCACAAATAGCCGGTTGCCAGAGGAGGCAGAGCTTCCTCAATTCCGGGTAGCACTTTGCCAAGTTAAAGATTGCTATTTTCTTGTCAAGAAGCTTCTCCTATAACCCCTGGGCTCTGTGATTGCTTTCTGGCTACCTTTTACAACCATAGAAAGAGAAAGGGAAGGGAAAGGTTCAGGGTCTCCTTAAGGTTCCAGCAGACATGCGCTGTGCATGCCAAAAGTATGACATAATCAACTAGCAGAGAGCTAACTCATCGTTTTTGAATTCCCCCTGCTGGAAACTGGACAGATTGACATTTACTTCAAAATTATAATAATGTACTTGTTACACACTGAACCATGATCATTCTAATTCACACAACCGTAAACCTTATAATTCACCTAAACCAAAAGCCATGGCGATCTCCTTTTTTAACCCCTTTATGAAAGCAAATTGAATATGAAGAGTGTAAGAGTGAGACTTTCTTATTTTGCAAATGATTCTACCATTTATCAGCATACTATTCTAAATTGTCACATGAAAAACAGAGAACTTTTAAATGTAACAAAAAGATAACTTTTTAAATGTAGTTCCCTACATGGCTTAACAGTAAATTGCTCAAGCCTCCTATATGGAGAAGCAGCATGGCACAGTGGATGGAGCACGGGGGGGCCTGGGAATCAGAAGGTCATGGGTTCTAATTCCAGCTCTGCCACTTGTAAACTCTGTGATCTTGGGCAAGGCACTTCACTTCTCTGTGCCCCAGTTACCTCATCTGTAAAATGGGGATTGAGATTGTGAGTCCCATGTGGGACAGGGACTGTGTCCCACCCGATTTGCTTGTGTCCTCCCCAGCACTTAGTACAGTGCCTGGCACATAGTAAGAGCTTAACAAATATAACAGTTATTATTATAGTATTCAATTCCTGGATGTAGTAGTATTTGTTAAGTGCTTGATATGCGCTGAGCACCGAGGTAAATAGGCTACATTTGTGTCCATGTCTCATGTGAGGCTCATTGTCTACAGGAAAATAAAGAACAGATATTTAATCTTCATTTTACAGATGAGGGAACTAAGGCACCAAAGTTAAGTGACTTGGAGCAGCGTGACCTGGTGGATACCGGAAGTCAGAAGGACCTGGGTTCTAATCCAAAAGTCTGCCACCTTGCTGTGTGACCTTAGGCAAGTCACTTAACTTCTCTGTGCCTCAGTGACCGCATCTATAAAATGAGGATTAAGACTGTGAGCCCAATGAAGGACATAGACTGGATCCAATCTGATTGGCTTGTATCTACCCCAGCACTTATTACAATACATACTAAGCATTTAACAAATATCATAAAAAAGCACTGTTCTAAGTGCCTATACAGTGCCTGGCTCATAGTAAGTGCTTAAACACCATTTAAAATAAAAAACTTGAGCACAGTGTCGCACAGGAGGCAAGTGGAGGAGCTGGGATTACAACCCAGCTCTCCTGACTACCAATCTTGTGCCCCTTCCTCTAGGCCATGCTACTTTTCTTAAAGGCTTCACTTTTAGGTTTAGATACCATATTTCCTAAAATATATAAATCCTTAAAGGAATAAAATGGCCATAATAATAATGGCATTTATTAAGTGCTTATTATGTGCAAAGCACTGTTCTAAGTGCTGGGGAGGTTACAAGGTGATCAGGTTGTCCCATAGGGGGCTCACAGTCTTAATCCCCATTTTACAGATGAGGTAACTGAGGCCTAGAGAAGTTAAATGAGTTGCCCAAAGTCACACAGCTGACAATTGGCAGAGCCGGGATTTGAACCTATGACCACTGACTTCAAAGCCCGTGCTCTTTCCACTGAGCCACGCTGCTGCTTTTCTGCTTTCTTGAGTTTCTCGAGACCATGTTTTCTCAAGTTCAAAATGGAGAAATGTGTAGGGTTTCTTGGAGGCCAGCTATTGTTTCAAGCTTCACAGATCGATGGGGAAAGGCAAAAAAGAGGCAGTGATGGGAGATTCAGATAGAGATGGAATTATCGGATAGGGTGGAAAGGTGATAGGTGAGATGCAATCAGAAACCCAGACTACTGGTTCTTTCACTGCCCTCGTGGATTTCAAATGTCGGGCTGCCTGGTCAAATTTGGAATGCCTGGACACTCTAATTGATTTCAACTGCAATATGAAAAATCCTGGGAAAACTAGGGATTGGAAAGCTGTAAAAAAAGACAGCATCTCTGTTCAAGTTCTACTTTAATACTAAATAGTAAAGTTTACATGCTGGGTGTTCATTTTAAATAGCAAAAAATAATGCTTATGAAACTGCATTGTAAACAGTGTATGGTGCACACCATCATGAAAGGAAGAGGTCTGAGCAGAGGTATGAACTCTTGCCATAACATATTTCTTTAAAATGAATAGCATACAGACACAGTGTTTTATGTTTACTCTGACAGTTTTCCCTTCAGGGACCAGCTAATGTGGTCTCTGTAAACTGGTATTGACATCATTTGTGGTTTCCTCACATTGGTATGTCAGGTCCATAAAGTTTCATTTCCATAAAGCTCCACTGACATAGTTTTAACAGTGCTTTAGGGGAACAGTGGTTCATTTTGCTCTAATGAGTTATCTAACTGGAGCTTGATTATTCTCAGTAATTGGAAACAAAAACTTCTTGCACCTATAAAATGGGGCTTGTCCATTGGAGGGTCCCGGGATGTGTTTCAGTGTTTGTTTTTTAAAAACTTCCAGCACCTTGGCCACAGTTTGGAGCAAGTTCCAGCCAATCAGAAGTGGCCTCTTAAAGGGATAATCAGAGGGCCTTGGACTTTTGCGGCCCCACCCGGAAAACACTCTTGGAAGACAGTACAGGTGAAGGATGGAGATATGCCCTTGGCAAGGCCTCAGGTCAAGAGGGAGAGGCAGGATCCAAAATTTCCTCATTTCTTTGCTTGTGTGGACTAGGTGGTTTCTATGGGGTCCTGTTCCAACCCCCCCCCCCACACAATTTTTTTTGCAGGGAAGGGGAGACAGGAGACTACCACCCTGATGTACAGATATTTTATTTCTTCAAAGCACACTCTGTTAAATAACTCTGTTATTTTTCCTATTCCACCCCATGCCATCTCTGTGAAATAAGGAGAAACAGGTATTTTTAACCTACATTTTTCAGAAGAGAAAATTGAATCCCAGAGGAACTACAGGTCACAGCAGACCAGTGGCAGAGCTGGGCCTAGAACCCTCTTGAACCTCCTGTGCCCTTCCCACCAGAACATGCTGATTTCACTAGGGCAGGAGCCACAAGCCGAGGACCTCCCAATCTTAGCCATTGCTGCTTCTGATGCCATTAATGTAGAGGAAAGCAGTGAAACAGCACTCAGTGCCTTGGATGGCTTCCAGTTCAATGGCAGGGCAGTTGCCCAAGTGCCTGTTTCCCCATCATAGGGATGTTCCCACTCAAATGACCCTGCTTGGAGAACTGTGCATTTCCAGTCCCAGCCCCGCCTGATCTCTGCCCACTACCTCTCCAGAACAGAATGGGTCTTTAGAAGTGGGTCTGGGTATCCCTTCTCTGTTTTAACCTCTCCTTCCCAGTTCACCTATCTGCTAATAGGAAAATTTAGGCTTATCTGCATAGGCATGCCCCAGATTCCAGGCACCCATCAAAACAGGAAACATAAATATGTTTGACACTGTTTCTGACATATCTCAGGATTCACCAGCCCCATAGTGTTTGTCAAATAGAAAGCGCTCAATAAATAGGACTGAATGATATTACGGCCAATTGCTGCACAGAAGCCAATTCCCTCCACACTCCTTACTCTCTCCCTTGCTCTATCAATCAATCAATCAATTGTATTTATTGAGCGCTTACTGTGTGCAGAGCACTGTACTAAGCGCTTGGGAAGTACAAGTTGGCAACATATAGAGACAGTCCCTACCCAACAGTGGGCTCACAGTCTAAAAGGGGGAGACAGAGAACAAAACCAAACATACTAACAAAATAAAATAAATAGAATAGATATGTACAAGTAAAATAAATAAATAAATAAAAAGAGTAATAAATATGTACAAACATATATACATATATACAGGTTACCCTGTTACCTGTTACCCTGTTACCCTGTTATGAGCAGTTTTTCTGCCCATCCTGTACCTTGAACTTTAGCTCTCCATCTCTATCTCCCCACATGTTCCAGTATTTTTCAACTAGTGAGGCCCGCAGTGCCATTGGCACAACCCACCTTGAGAGTAGTTGCTGGGAGGGGGTCACCTCCCCTTTTCCTATTTACTTTTCTGGTCCCCTAAGACCCTCTTGTCCCTCACCCTCCACTTCACAAGCCTCTTTCGCCATCCTTCTGGAACCAAGTGGGTCATTCTGGTGGTGTAGGCTTACCTGCACACAGGAGAGTTAATCTGGCCCTGCCCACAATACAGCCCTTCATAGCACAATTGCATTTTCAGGAAACACACCATGGCTTATTGTAGGGTAGGCTGGTACTCTCTCACTTTAAAAGAACCCTGACAAAGGTCTAAAAGCTAAAGTCCCTGTATTGGTCGTGGATGGGAGTCAAGTGACTTCAAATTGCCATAATAAATAGAAATAGGCCCAAGCATCAGTGAGGCTTCCTGGAAAATAAAGTGTTATGGTATTTATTCATTATATTTTTATTGGAAGCTGAAGTGTACAGACACAAGTAGTGGCATTGATTATTTTTCATTATCCACTTCTAGGTAGTGTGGCCATAGAAATGTGGTAATTGGAGGCTTGCTGCTATGAGTTGAGCCAGTTGCAAAGTTCAAGTCCCCATCATTCTAGAACATTTAGAAAGTGTTTTAGACCCTGGAGGTTTTGTGACCATATTTTTGGAATAGGTGATGCTGTAACTGCCCCCATAAGATCTTGGCTGTTTAGATAAAGGAGCATACCCTGATATACCTATCTATCTATATACATATATAGATAGCTATATAGGGGTGTGTGTGTGTGTGTGTGTGTGTGTGTGTGTGTGTGTGTGTGTGTGTGTGTGTTGGGGGGAAACATTTCTAAAATTTTGGGAAGAACACGCAAAATTCATTTGAGAGATTCTAAGTTCAACCTTGTCTACCATTATTTTAGGAGGGCTAAAATAAGCAACTCCAGGTTTGAGGTGGAGTTCTCTGAGCCAGAAGTGTGAAACAATAAATCCTCATCCAGCTCATCACAAAGTATGTAATGTGAAAGTCACCGCTGGAAGTTGTCAGTTAAAAGAGCATGATGCAATGAAGTAGGCCAAGGTTTTGTTTTAAATCATCTGTCATCGGGAATGTATGACTCATTGGCATTTCTCTATCTTTCCATTATTATAGCCTAAAAATACTTTCCCCAACAGGGTTTGGAGTTTGGGAATCAGATGCCACTTTGCCTTTTGAAGGAGTTTCACCAATGTCATTTCTTAAAGAGACAATTCATACCTTTCCTTCTCTTCTCGGCCAGTTCTTATCTCTTCCCTTCTCACTTCTCTTTTGCTTAAAGGACTTTGTTGAAAAGGACTAGTTGTGGGCAGGGATTGTGTCTACCAACTCTGTTATACTGTACTCTCCCAAGCACTTAGGACAGTGCTCTGTGCACAGTAAGAGCTCAATAAATTTGATTAATCGATTGACACTACGTAATGTGTTTATTTTCTGTTAGAATGTGCTAAGATTAAATTTTCTTTCCATCCAAAAGAAGTGTCAGCATTTGCTGTAAATTTACTCTGTTTCACTCACCTTCCATAGTCCTTCTCTTTTTACCTGTGATTCTTCTGGCTTCAAAGAATCCAGAGGATACCAGTCACAGGCTTGCTTTTGTCTTTGTTCCCTTGAGGTGTTTAAAATGGGACCTAGTCCAAGGGTTTCATGTGATGACCAAGTGCTCCTGTATGATGGAGGTGATTTTCTTCACTGGAAAAGCAGTAACATTCTGTAATATTTATATAACAGTGTTCACATTGAAGGCTCTACTAAAATTCACCAAAGCCCTCTCGAAGTCCTGGAATATCTGTTCATTTTAAACTTTAAAAACCTTGCACCGTGTAACCTGTGCAGTCTTATGGACCTGAGTTCCTCCTGCTTCTATTAAAAATGAGGGTGGGGACTTGAATCTTGATCTTGACTGTGATCATATTTTGACCTACTTTGGAACAAAGCCTACATTGAATTTGGGCTACGGTGAATGGATGCTGATTCAGGCTTTCCAGGCCCAGTTTTGCTAACTTCTACTTACTTGCCCCTCTGTTGGGTTGTGTTATGTTATGTCCCAGTAAGAAATGCTTCATTGGCTTCAGATCAGTGCAAAGTGGTGTGGGTGGAATTTTAACTCCCTCTTAAAAAATACTTCAGGAAGAACGTTACCTTGCTTTTGAGGCAAATCCATTGGCTCAGTGTCAAATATCAAATTGATTTTTTAAAAGCTTTCATGCCTTTCAAACAGATCTGCGATTTCTGTTTCTGTTGGAGCTGTCATCTTGCTTAGTGCTTGAGATTTTTCTGAAACTCTTCTACAAGGTATTTTGCAATATACCAGCAGGGTTTATGACATTTTTTCATATTATCCTGCATGTCTGATCAATAAAGTAGATTTTAAGGTCCCTTTTCCCCAGCAGAGCAGAGGCACTTGGAAGAGAGGCCAAACGGACCTTTTTATTTTCTTTCCTCTCCACCATCTGAGACATTCTTCTCCAAGAATTGCCTCATGCAATGGACGAGTTTTGGAGGTGGGGACTGGAATTCTCTACAAGGACAATGGTTGAGGAGGAACACAACCCAAAACCTCTTGGGGGAAATGCGCTGTCACGAGTTGGAGAAAAGTCAGATGTGTACTCTGTAATTTGAGTCTTTCCAATACTGGATGATATTGAAGATGGTGTAAAGCACAATAGTAGGGCCAAGTTAATGATGTCTTAGTAACCTTTTATTGAGATGGTTTCCCTGTGGGATTCTGCTTCTACCTTTATTTTTTGTAAACCAGAGCAATTGTTTTTATCTTAAAATGTATTACCTTCCTTGGTCCTGAAGTTATACAGATCATGTGCTTCAGGGATTCAGAACTTTCACTGGTTTATTTCTTTAACATAATAAGGTCGCTAGATATGTATCGACAATGTTTTATTTTACACAAGTTACGTGTACTGTATACCTTGGGACTTTAGTAGTACAGTTCTTAGTACTTAGTGCTTAGTACAGTGCTCTGCACACAGTAAGCGCTCAATAAATATGATTGAATGAATAGTACACACCTGTCTACATGTTTTGTTTTGTTGTCTGTCTCCCCCTTCTAGACTGTGAGCCCTTTGTTGGGTAGGGACTGTCTCTATATGTTGCCGACTTGTACTTCCCAAGTGCTTAGTACAGTGTTCTGCACACAGTAAGTGCTCAATAAATACAATTGATTGAATGAATGAATGAATGAAGTGCTTAGTATAGTGTTCTGCACACAGTAAGCACTCAATACCATTGATTGATTGATTGATAGTAGTAGTAATAATAAAAAAGTGTAAGAGTAAGGAAATTCAGGGTGCAGCTCAACTTAGAACTATGCTTAGCACACAGCAAGTGCTCAGTAAATACCATTGGTCGATTGATAGGTCATTGCATCTTAGGAGAGTTGTGAGAAAGTTGGTGGAAGTACAGGGAAAAGTAACCAAGGTGACCAGGGGAGTGGAGAAGCTTCCTTAGGAGGCTAGACTGAAAGAGTTAAGATCCTTTAGTCTGGGAAGAAGCAGCTAAGGGAGGACATGATTAACGTATATTAACTCAGGAAGGGTGTAGAAAGGGCAAAGATGGAGTTACTGTATACCAAATTCCTAAACAGCAGAATGAGGGGACACCCATTGAAGCTTGTAATGGCAGTTGTTTCAAAACAAACAAAAGGAAGCCCTTCTTCACACAGTGGGAGGTACACATATGGAATTCATTACCATTGAAAGTTGTGCCGGCAAAAACTATCAGTAGGTTCTAAAGGGGTTTGGATAAAAATATGGAAAAGTCGTCCGTAATAGGTGATTGGAGAGAAACTTGGGGAAAAGTCAGGTTTGTTTGGCATTGTGGCCCTAAAAAATGAAGATCACTGTCAGGGAAGGCAGCAATCACATGGTACCTCCAAGCATCCTGTTGTCACTGTGGGAGACAGAACACTGGGCTGGGTGCACCACCTAACCTAATAATACCACTGCTTCTGTTTTTATATTCTCTTCCTAATTCAGTTGGTGCTCTGTGACTCTTTAGCCCAAGTAGGAATTCTGAGAACCTCCTGATCATTAAGCCTTATGTAGATTATCCTTCCCCCTCTCAGGATTGCACCTGGTGAGTTTCCAATATCCTACCAGTCTCAGCTTTGGGAGGGAGAGTCAAGCAGAGGCATACCCATTCCATTCTTAGCTTGGACAGTGGCTAGCGAGTGGAAGGCAATCTGCTACAAGTCAAAACTCACCTGTGCAGCAGCATGGGAGAGAGTCGAGAGCGGAGACTCAAGTTTACTGTGTGGAAAAAGGCAATAGTTAACCATTTCCATATTTTTACCAAGAAAACTCAATGGATACATTACTAGAACGATTGCAGATGGAGGTGGAACCTTCTGGGGGAGATGTGTCCGTACTGTGGGTCAGAAATGACTCCCATTCTCCTGCCCTAGTGCCGAATAAGATCTAGAGCATGAATCTGGGAGTCAGAGGTCCTGAGTTCTAACCCTGGTTCTTCCACTTGCTTGCTGCATGATCTGGGGCAAGTTACTTCTCTGTGTGCATCAGTTCCTTCATCTGTCAAACGGGGGTTAATTACCCACTCTCCCGCCTGCTTTGACTGTGAGCTCAGTGCGGGGACAGGGACTGTGTCCAAATTGAATGTGTTGTGCTTATCCAAATGCTTAGTACAGTGTGTGATGCACAGTAAGTGCTCAACAAATATCATTTTTATCATCTGTAGTAATTCTCTCCCCCTTCTCTTCATCTACCGCTTCACACGCCCACCTTTATTTTGAAGGCATTTTGTAGCCCTTGGCAACTGGCAAGGGAGGAATCAAATTTTTCTAAATGTTTTGCAGATCCATTCACAAGTAACAGATTCTTGCATTTATCCAGAACTCAGTTGTCAGCATTGTAGACTCCAAAAATGTTAGAAAGACAGATTTTGAAGGAGAATTTCCACACCCAGCAGGGAGAACATTTTCACAGGTTCAAGCCCGGAGAAATGAAGGGCTTTTTCTTGTCTACCTGATGAATTTCCTGAAAGGCACAGAAAGATTCCAGTACAATTTATTGCCTTGCGGAGCAACCACCTTTTTTTTAGAAAATGTAATAAAACATAATTAGCCACTTTTAAAAGTTTTTAATAGACAGACTGCTGCCTACAGTCCCATAAATCTCTGAGTTTCAGATACTGTGAGATGTTTCCTTGCTTTTTAACTTCCCTGGAAGCCATTTAGCAAGAGAGCATTTGTTTCCACTAAATCTCCCTCAAAACCTATTTCAAAGAAAAGACGCATGGGTGAGGCATACCCACCTTGATCCAGGGGACCCTGCTCCACTGCTGCGGAATAAGTTGGGCTGGGGTTCCCCTTTATAAGAACCCCTCCCCCCTTCTTTATCATCTTGAAAATCATGCTTTTCAGTACCTTCCTAAAAATGTCTGGAGTCAGTGGCTTGGCAGCAGGGGGATTAGATGTCAAAATAGGGGTTGTAGGGCAGGTGTTGGTTGCCCAGAAACCAACGTTATGAGGCCCTCAGTGCCACTGGTCCACCCACTTGGGCACTTGGTGGGCCTCTCCTCTGGAGTGTATCTTTCCCCTAAAAACCATAAATTTAAATTTAAGCAAGAAATGTTCCAGTGAATTGAGTGCCTCTCAAACAACACTAACAGAAAGACATCTAGTCTGGGACAGTGAAAGCTCAGAGTTAGGACTCATTTTACTTAATATCTTAGTTAATGATCTGAAAGAGGAACAGTCATCCAATTTGCCGCCTTTATAAGGCACAGGGTTTTCAGAGATTCAATTAAGTAATCCCCACAGCACCCCATGGAGTTGGGCAGGTGGCTTTTTCCCTATTTACCAAGTGTAGTAGCCATTGAGTGAGGGAAATAGTTTGCCCTGAGTCACTAACACGAGGATAAAATTTGAGAATTCTGATTCCTAGCATGGTGTGCTAACTCCTACGGCCCCAAACGGCAGCCCCCGGATGTAATATTAGGCATCCCAGGGGAGACATTTAGTCAGATTTTGGAGAACTTGGAGAGGATCCAGAAAACATTAGTGAACGTGACTTAAGAATCAGACAGTAGAGCCCAGGAGAAAACTGGGATCATTAAGATCTGAAAAGAGAAGGCTAAAGGGTGGTTAATAGTTCTCAAGCAAATGCAAGAATGGTCACCAGGTGCTCTCCATTTCTCTGAAGAACCAACCTGGAGAGAAATGGAATTACATTGAAAAAGGAGGGATTTGGCTAAATAGAAGAAAGAACTACCAGGCCAGCTGGATTGGTAGGAGCTGGGATGGGTTCTAGAAAAGAAATGGTGAACGCTCTTGGAGATCTTTGTGCAAACAGCTTATGTGTCTTTCTGTTGGGAATCCTTTCACTGGAAATCCACCTTGTACCAAGGGAATGGACTAGATGACCCTGGATATCTTTATACAAGTACACCAAATTTTGGGTGGGTTTCTACTACCCACTTTTTTATGAAGTAGAACCCTTCCCCTGCTCCCTGCCTCCCCACCCCAAATCTAAGCAGATATAATTATATAAAAATATTGAATTATTCTTGAAACTCTCACCTCCAAAATAGATTTATAACTCTTCTATTTCTGCCACAGCTCACTTAAATCAGTTTAATGCATTTGGGTGATGATCAATGTTTCTGCTATTGTCAGTAGAAATTGTTCACCTTTGGAAAATGATGTCTGGAAGAAATGCCATTTTGAAATATGTCACACGTGGCCAGACTGGAAGCTTCCAGAAGACAACCAAGGGAGGACTAGTTCAGTCTTGAGAGTGGAGGCTACTGCAGTAGCAGTGGGTGTTGCTGCAATGGAGAAGACTGGGTAGCTTTTCGGTAGGCGCTCAACAAATACCATTACTGCTCCATCTCCCTGCTGCTGTACTGCCACATCAGCAACTGAGAAACAGTGTGGCTTAGTGGTTAGAGCACGGGCCTGGGAATCAGAAGGACCTAGGTTCTAATCCTGGCTCTGCCACTTGTCTGCTGTGTGACCTTGGGCAAGTCACTTCACTTCTCTGCACCTCAGTTACCTCATCTGTACAATGGGGATTAAGGCTGTGAGCCCTATGTGGGACATGGATTGTGTCCAACCTGATTATCTTGCATCTATCCCAGCACTTAGATCAGTGTCTGGCACATAGTAAGAGCTCAACAAATACCATAAAAAAGGATTCCCTCCCTCCACCCCAGCCCAAAGCAGGACTGAAGCATATTCATTCTCTTTAATTTAAACTTGGATTTAAAAATAAATACCTAATTCCCTCTAAATTTTAGATTTAAAAATAAATCTGAAAAAGCTACAGGCTGATTATAATTCATCTTTCAGTAACCAAAGAAATGGCACTTAGAATATTGAGTTAGTGTTTCTGGGCCTGATGATTCCCAGAAGACATGGGAAAATGACCTGAGAATTCCAAAAAGAGTAACAAAATGATTAACCTAATGGTGAGGGAGAGAATAGTTAAAAGGAAAATAGTGTGGTTTCTATTCTCTGCTATTACAGTGCTATGTAATCTTGGGCAAGTCACTTTACCTCTCTGGGCCTCAGTGATCTCATCCCGTTGTTGGGTAGGGACTCTATATATTGCCAAATTGTACTTTCCAAGCACTTAGTACAGTGCTCTGCACACAGTAAGTACTCAATAAATAAATAATAAATAAGTAAATAAATGAAATGCTCAGTGCTTAGAACAGTGCTTTGCACATAGTAAGTGCTTAACAAATGCCATCATTATTGTTAATAAATATGATTGAATCAATGAATGAATCTGTAAAATTGGGGAGAAAATGGCAGCTATCTTTAACTCTTAGATTGTAGGACAGGGACTGAGTTCTGTACAATCATTTTGTTTTTACCCCAACACTTAACACAGTCCTTGGCACATGTTAAGTGCATAATCAATCAATCAATGGTATTTATTGAGCACTTACTGTTTGCAGAGCACTGTAACCAAGTGCTTGGTAGAGTACACTACAACAGAGTTCGTAGACACATTCCTGGCCCACAACAAAAATAGTGTGGCCTAGTAGATAGAGCATGGGCCTGGGAGTTAGAAGACCTGGGTTCTAATCCTGCCTCCATCACTTGTCTGCTGTGTGACTTTGGACAATTCACTTCCCTTCTCTGGGCCTCAGTTACCTCATCTGTAAAATGGGGATTAAGACTGTAAGCACCATGTGGGACAGGGACTGCCCAATCTGATTACCATGTATCCTCCTTGTATCCTCCCCAGTGCTTAATACAGTGCCTGGCATGTAGTAAGTGCTTAACAAAAACCATAAAAAACCCTGAAATAGCAACAAACATGAATAGTTTAATTAAGCCTCAGCTGGTGGGTGAATTGGGAAATCCTGAGGAGTCCCCAATTTCTTGGAAAGTATGGATTTCAAGGAGGGAAATAAATGATTTAGTTCCATATACAAAAATAAGGAGAGATAGGAATGAAAGGAAAATTAAGACTGACTTCTGCCTTCTAATGAAAGCCTAATCTATCCAAAAGTAAGACTAACAGGATTATAACATAAATTGGCAGGGAAGTGACAATGTCTGAATCAATTGAGATAGTTGAAAGCAGCTTGAAAACTAAGAAGTCAAGATCTTGCCTGGAAGAAGATTGCCAGAGTGCTTTATTCCTTCCACTTCCACTCTGAGGGATTCTGCAAACCCTCATGCTAATGCACACTGGGAATATGCAGATCCTGTTGCAGGGACTGGACTCCCTCAGGAGATGGAGCTGACTGATGGTCTGATTGTCTAACTGTGACTGTGAGGACTGGTCTTGGCTGGAGGCCTGAGAAAGAAGTCGCGGTGATGCCATGAGTTACAGATTGAAAGTGTGGAACCCGTCAACCAGATGTATTCTCTCAGCAAGCATAATAGGCCATGATGGTCCCTGCGCTGAGCCTGCAAAATGGAGACTCACAGAAAGTAGCAGCAATTCCACATTGGAGCGGGAGAGATGGATGGCTGGTTTCAGAAATGTAGCTCCTTTTTCTGTTTTTCCCCTTTATCAGAGCTGTAGCAATGAGATGATTCCCAACTCTCCTAGTCAGAAGCAAGTCAATCACCCAGTCATATTTATTAAGCGCTTACTGTGTGCAGAGCACTGTATTAAGCACTTGGGAGAGCACAAAATAACAGAGTTAGTAGACATATTCCATTGTTGGTTAGGGACCGTCTCTGTATGTTGCCTATTTGTACTTCCCAAGCACTTAGTACAGTGTCTGCACACAGTAAGCACTCAATAAATATGATTGATTGAATGAATGAATGAATTCCCTATCCACAATGAGTTTAAAGCCTAGCATTTACAGTTTAGCCTGATGAGCTACTTCCATGCTAGTTCAATCAGTAGTTTCTATTGAACATCTGCTGTGTGAAGAATTTCTAGACATTATCCCTGCCAACAAGGAGTTTATAATCTATGAGAGACAGTGAGTAAGCAAATTATAGATTGGAGAAAATAATGTTTAGGTGGTGCAAGACTGCTGATATGGGAGTCAGAGGATAGAAGGTAGGAAGATTAGAGATTTATCCAGGAAGGTCTCCTGGAGGAGATATGATATCAAACGGGCTTTGAAGATAGAGCCATGTTCTGTCAGCTGTGAAGTGGGAAGAAGTTCCAAGCAGGGAAATAGAGTGGTCTAGAGGATAAATCAATCAATCAGTGGTATTTATTGAATGTTTACTTTATGCAGAGCACTGTACTAAATTCTTGGGAGAGTACAATACAACAGAATTAGCAGAAATGATCCTTGCCCATAATGAGCTTACAGTTTAGAGGGGGAGACAGGCATCATTAGAAATAAAAAATGTATAATATGTAATTTAAAGATATTTACATAATATGGTTAATGCATGGACCTGGGAGCCTGAGGACCTTGGTTCTACTCCTGGCTGCATTACTTGTCTGCTGTGTGACCTTGGGCATGTCGCTGAACTTCTGTGCCTCAGTTTCCTCATCTGTAAAATGGGGATTCCATACCTGTTCCTCCTCCTTCTCAGACTGTGAGCCCTGTGTGGGACAGGGAGGGCCACAGTCCCTTCTAGACTGTGAGCCCACTGTTGGGTAGGGACTGTCTCTATATGTTGCCAACTTGTACTTCCCAAGTGCTTAGTACAGTGCTCTGCACACAGTAAGCGCTCAATAAATACAATTGATTGATTAATTGATTGATTAACTTGCATCTACCTCATCTCTGAGAACAGTGCTGGACACATAGTAAGTGCTTAACAAATACCATAAAAATATGGGAGAAAGTGTGACTAAAAGGTTGGTGTCAGGAGAGTTGAGTAATTTAGCTTGAGAGGAACAAAGAGAGTGAGCTGGGGTGATGTGTGAGAAGAGAATGGACAGGAAAGAGGGAGAATGCTGAGAGAGTGCCTTAAAACCACTTGTCTGGAAGTCCTACTTGATGTGCAGAGAATGGGAAACCATTAGGGGTTTTTAAGGACTCAGAAGATACGTACTGTGCTACAAGCAGTGGAGTGAAGAATGATTGGAAGCAGCAGTATGATTAGAGAAGCAGCGTGGCTCAGTGGAAAGAGCACGGGCTTTGGAGTCAGAGGTCATGGGTTCAAATCTCGGCTCTGCCAATTGTCAGCTGCGTGACTTTGGGCAAGGCACTTAACGTCTCTGTGCCTCAGTTACCTCATCTGTAAAATGGGGATTAAGACTGTGAGCCCCCTGTGGGACAACCTGATCACCCTGTAACCTCCCCAGCGCTTAGGACAGTGCTTTGCACATACTGAATGCTAATAAATACCATTATTATTATTATTAGAGAGGGGGAGAAAGGCAAAGGCTGGGAAATCAGTGAGGAAGCTAATGCTAGAGATGGAGAAAGGAAGATAGGAACAAGTTACTTGCTTCTGTTTCCACTGGTCAGTGCACCCAAGTCTGACCAAGAGCTTCAATTCCTTAATTGTTTGAGGAAGAATGGACAGTTGCCTACCTAATATGCAGAGCTCATATTGAATAAATGCTGTTCAATAAATACCGCTCCACTGACTGCCAGCTAGAGAGAAGGGTTAGGAAAGAATTGTAGTAATGTGCAAGTTGTTATGGCTAACTTCCTATTTCTTCTTTGATCCATACTCTGAGTAGAGGTTCCTGGATTTGGAAAGCTGAGCAAGAGGACAGAGAAAGCGATGGAATTCAGATTAGAACATATATTTAGTAGTAGCATTTATTGACTATCCACTGTAGTAGGTGCTTAGAAGTGCAGAATAAAGACGTGACAGCTGCCCACAAGGATCTTACATAAAGGTGTATAGAGTTGCCAATAAATGAGTTCATATATAGTGTTGATGAAGGTATAAATAAATTTATAATAATAATAATAACATTTATTAAGAGCTTACTAGTGCAAGAGCTTCCATATTTTTGCCAAGAAAGCTCTATGGATACACTACCAGAACCATTGCAGATGGAGGTGGGGCATTCTGGGAGAGATGTATCCATGGAGCCGCTATGGGTCAGAAATGACTCGATAGCATAAGACAACAGCTTATATTAATGTCTGTCTCCCATTCTAGATTGTGAACTCCTTGTGGAGTTTGTGTTTTTTGCTCTCCTCAAAGCACTTAGTATAGTGATTTGCACACAGCAAGCATTCAATAAATATCATTGATTGATTGATAGAGTTGGCGTCCCAATTTGACTATCAGCTCTTTGAGAGCAGGAGTCAGGCCTTATAAATCTTCTGAATGTCTCCTGAGTATCTACTGTAATGCTCCACATTGAATAGGTGCTCAACAAATATTAGTGATGGTGACCTAGTATAATCCTCTTGTTCCTCTAAGTATAAGGAATACTGATGGGAGAATAATCTGTAAGATCACATGCAATAACTATGGAAATGGGAAGGAGAAGCATTTCAAAGACATTTTGACCACCTCAAATTTTAATTTTCCCCCCAACTAAACCTACCCTGACAAGACGTATAAAGCTTTCCTCCCTCCACCCACCTCCTCAACCTAGGGGCTTCATTAAGCCTATGAAAAGCTGTGCCAGCTTCATTAGGGATGCCAGAAAAACACCATGACTTATGCCCTTTGGGAATCCCTGTTCTCATAATCATTGAAACAAGAATATCACCATGGATACATCTCTGCTCCACTGCAGATTAGCAACAGCTGTGGAGCCATGCTTGGCACCTCTCTATCTGTTTAACCTATAAACTGCACTAGGTAAGATCGTTGGCACCATATCTCACTCTGTCAAATCATCTTGCAGTGGTTCCCAGGAGCACCGCACCTTTCCTGAAGCAAAAAATCCAGGCAATTCCCAGAATCCCCTATTCCTGTTGGTTTGTTTTTTAACTCCTGGATCTTCATGTACTTCACTAAATATTAGGTACTAAATCTACAGATTTCTCTGCGAGGGTGCCATAATAGCAAGAAGATTTATAAGTATCATCCTTGCTGGGCTTCTCTTGTGTCTCCAGTGATAGCGCCACCTTTCTCCTTTTGACTTTAGAAATGATTGGCTTCTGGAAATGAGAATCTTTCCCCCCTTTTTTTTTTGGTCCTGTGATTCCCAGGCCTGTGCTCTATCCACTAGGCCACACTGCTTCTCATCCCTGTCCTTCATTGGGACATATATGACAGGGAGCGGAAGGTAGGTGGGTTTTACAGGATTTGGACTATAAGAACAATTTGGCATGGAAGCGTGAGTTCCAGTACCAGGACTCAGAAGGCTGAGAGGGCAGGGAAAGTGGCGGCTATGGGAGAAGGGTGAGATTATAGCATCCTGGCCCTCTTCCCATATAAATTAAAAAACTAGACAGGGGTCAAGGAAACAGAAGAATTCTATGAGTAAGAGGAAGGAAGAGCTGTTTCAAAAGAGGTCAACATATAATGTGATATTCTGGGTTTTTAAAAGCTGCCACCGGTTACAAAGTGTTCACAAAGTCTTTATTTAAAATTTAAAAAAGAGCAAGGGGTGAAAGTGGTCACCTTCACTATGGCCAGCCACCTGTATTTCACTAATGTGTCATACCAAAACGAGAAATGTTATCCGTGGATCCAGAAAAGCCCTGATAAACCAAAGCAGATTGATTCGGCCTAGCGGAAAGAGCATGGGCCTGGGAGTCAGAGGCCCTGGGTTCTAATCCTGCTCCACCACTTACCTACTGTGGGACCTTGAGCAAGTAACTTACCTCTCTGTGCCTCAGTTCCCTCATATGTAAAATGGGGACTCAATACCCATTCTCCGTCCTACTTAGACTGTGAGCCCCATGTGGAACCCAATTATCTTCTATCTACCGCATAACTTAATATAGTGCTTGGCATACAATAAGAGCTTAACAAATACCATTATTATTATTTACATTCTGATATATATGAAAAACTGGTATTATATAAAAAACTTCTTTCAAGTATTAACAATAGGTGAAAGCATCATTTGCACTAGCTCTACCCACCTGAGGCTACAACTGAAGTGAAAAATAAGTGCCTTAAAAGACTTTAAGGACAGAATTTCAAAATCTGTGTGTTTTACACATACACATACCAATTTTAGCAACTGGTGCCTGCCAGGAAATTGTGTGCTTGGACTTCGAAGGTGATCCCGCCAGGGGAATAGACAATGATTATGATGAACTTTCTACACAAATAATCCTACTCATAAGTTAGGCAAGTTACTTTTGGGTCCAACCTGATTAGCTTGTACCTACCCCAGCACTTAGTACTGTGCTTGGTACATAGAAAGCACTTAACAAAGACCATAAAAAAAAGACAAAGGTTCCACTCTCCACCAATCAGTAGCATTTATTGAGCACGTACTGGATGCAAATCTCTATATGAAGCACTCAGGAGAGGTACAGTCCTTGCCCTCAAGAAACTTGTAGCCTAATGGGGGAGATAGACACTTAAATGACAGATAGTGGGAGTAATAGAGTATGTAGGATGTGTTCATAAATGCTTCAGGAGTTGTGGTAACTCTAGAGCTTAGATGGTGAGAAAGGGCTGAAGTGGTAACTGGGGGCATGTACTTTGAGGAGATTAGACCTTACTGGGGAAGACCTGTAGTTTCAGAAGGGCTTTGAAGATGGGAAGGGTGTGAACAAGAGGTCTACAGTGGGACAGAAGAAAATGAGGCACAATGAGTAGGTCAGCCTGTTAAGAATTAAATGTGTGAATTGGGGTGTAGAGTGGAGAAAGGAGAGAACTGATTGTTCTATAGGTAGTGATCAGGAGTTTCTGCCTGAGTAGAAAAAATTGGATAGCCTAATTGGAGGTGTTTTAGGAGGGGCGAGATTAGATAAATGACCTGGGCAGCAAAGCCAAGTACAGACTGAAAGGAGAAAGGCTGGAGATGGAGGGAGATCAGCAAGAAAATGGATGCAGCAACCCATCTAGGTTGTAATAAATGAAGGGACCAGGGTCAGAATGATTAGAAGGAGTGCAAGGAATGGATTTTGGACATGTTGGGGAGGTGGGACAATGGATTGTGACCAACCTGATTAACTTGTATCTACCTTTGCCCTTAGTATAGCACCCAGCACGTACTAAGTGCTAAATAAATACAATTTGGAAAGAAAAAAGAATTGGTGACAGGCTGAGTGTGGTGATGAAAGAGAGGGAGGAGTCAAATATCATGACAAAGTTTTGGGCGGTTGGAACTGTTGTCATATCTGATGGGGAAAGTGAGTTGGAGGAGATAATTTGGGTTGGGGAACATAAGGGGTTCAGTTTAAGCGCTATTGAGTTTGAAGTGCCAGCAGGATGTACACATAGAAATGTTCTGGAGGCAGGAGGAAATGAGAGATTGTAGAGAAGGAGAGGGTTCAGGACTGGCTAGATTAACAAATTTCCTCTTACAGAAACAACAAGAAAAGCTGTTCCCATCCTTGACTCAAATTTCTCAAATTAAGGACTCCAGACCAAGGTGGTAACTTAAGTAATCCGTGGGATGAGTGAGGTGCTCTGTTACAAGCTTAGCCAAGAGGACTTGGCTTTGTTAAATTTGTTGACATGCGAGTTGACGTAAACAAGCCCCAACAGGCTGCAGGAGGCACTTCTGTCCAGCAACTGGCTCAATCAATCAATCAATTGTATTTACTGAGAGTTTACTGTGTGCAGAGCACTGTACTAAGCACTTGGGAAGTACAAGTTGGCAACATACAGAAACGGTCCTTACCCAACAGAGGGCTCACAGTCTAAAAGGGGGAGACAGAGAACAGAACCATACTAACAAAATAAAATAAATAGAATAGTTATGTACAAGTAAAATAAATAAATAAATAAATAGAGTAATAAATATGTACAAACATATATACATCTGCTCTTTTACTCTGATTAGCTTTTTCACGCGACCAATTGCCCATTCATTGCAATATGTTTATAAATCATCAAACCAAAGCTGAAAGAGTTGTCGTCAGCCTCTGGATCCTGAATCGGCTTCCCTCTTTATTTGCTGAAAGATTTTGCTCCTCTCAGGGGGCGTTGACTAGTATCTGCAGAGCACTAAAATACATCAAACAATAAAAGCATGAGCACTTCACTGAGACATCTTCTCATCTCCCCATGCCAGCTGCTAGTTCCTCCCCAAGCTGAGGTCGCAGAGAAGAAAGATTTCACCAGCATCATGTTGGCCTCTGTATGAATCAAACCATTGTGAATGTGTGTTTGTTTTTTCTTTTCCAGAAGAAATCAGTTCCAAGTTAGACAAGCTTCCAAATGCCTTCCCTAGATTAGACAGTAAACTAGATAACTCCCCAAGCCCCTGCTTATATTAACCGGTTTAAACAACACACAGGAAGTTTGTAGCCCCAAATGAGTATGTTGCAGTCATTCATACCAAGGAAGGAGGATCATAAAGTACAGGAAGGAAGAAGGCTCTATCAAGAGGGGCAACAGCCAGAGTGAGTGCAACTTCTCAATTTCCAGGTAGCATGTTCAGTGTGGGAGAGAAGTGTTCCTCATCTGTATGTATGTGGGAGTGTGTATCTGGGTGTTGGTGTATATGAATTTTAAATGTACTTTGTAAGGGGCATGACTGTAACAAGATTTTAATTGCCTCTGAGTTTGACATTTAAGATGAATTTTTCAGCCATATATGAATATTATTTGATTAAATGCTGGGTTTTGTTTCTCTAAAAGAGAGTTTCAACACTTCTGCAAATAGGGGAGATGAAAATCATCCAACTGACATCAACAGTTGAGAGCAGGATTACAGATCTCTCGATTAGAAAAAGTGACTGCAGAAGGTTTTTAAAGAATACCCCTGCTGCTGCCCGTATTCCCAGCATTTATTTCTGGAACCAAAATCATTGAGAAATCATACAACTCCCCTCCATTACCACCCTTACCCACAGCAGTCACAACCAGACAAGCACCTAGCAAGTGCTTTTTTTTTAAGTATAAGCACTGATTATGAACATGTTAATGACCATAAAATATAGGTCTACTATGCAATTAGCTATTATAAGAACACCAGAATAACTAGTATTTAACTGTAAGAGAGTAATCATAAGATATTACATATAAATTTATACAGATGGGTTTCCTGAATTGCTCTGGTTTGGGAAATGATAAGAGGATACATCCTTTTATGAAACAGTCTGGGTTAGAACTCAGATGGTTGTTTTGATGAATTCCCTCACTACTTTGTGCTGCTCTGATTTCCTACACAACTCAAAACAAATTGAAGAGATTAAAGAAAAGCCATTTAGGGGCACTCACCTGAGGAGCCCATAGTTCACTGAAAGTGTTAGTCTTAAATTTTTTAAGTAGAACAAAACTATCAGACTTTAGCCAAAGGCTTTATTACATTGTCAACATCAGAAAAGAATTTCTTCTCAAAGGTCATAGCAGTCTTATTCAGCAGGTACCAGATACAATGTGTGCTATCATGTAAAGTTTTAAAAGTGTGCTTCAGTCTAACACTTCATTTCCCAGATGAAGAACCACCAGGGGACAAAATAAACAAGCAACTTTTGGCTAGGAAGGTTCTGTAAGAATTTTGCTCACCACCTTATCTTAAACTCCAGTTGGACTATAGGTCACTTCTGTTTGGATAATTCAAAAGCCAGGGAAAATACTTTCATAAGATGATATGGTTGAGAAACTGACTGTGGAAAACAACGTTAGTAGCCCATCACTGTGTATGGACATACGTTTATAAACAAACTATTTGTTTTTCCAATGGAAAAATGAGGAGAAATATATTCTTCCCAACTTAGAGTTAACAAGCAGTTTTCAGCTGAAGAAAAATGTCAGATACCTGTGGAAAAGGAAATAATTTCAAAGTTTCAAGCGACGAGTAGTTCATACCTTGCAGGGTTTTTCTTTTTTTTAAAAAAAAAAAGGTTAAAAAATAAAGCAAACTTGAATTTAGTATACTCTCCAAAATATTCCATCAGCAGTTAAAGCATCTATTTTGTGTAATAATATTGAAAATGCACGTGATGTTTAACTTTGCTCTTTAGAGCCATATTAAGAAAATTAGCATCCAAAGCCCTCTGTTTTATGAAAGACGTAATTTGAACAGAAGTGAAATTATTTCCTTACTGACACCGTATCATTCTCAGAATCCTCTTAACACTTTGCCAACGACAGGACTATATTGTCCTAATCTGTTCTTTCCCAAGTCACATCCATCTTTGGGTGCATCAGCCTGACAAATTCCTCACAAAGCTATAAAAAGTTCATTTGAACAACTGTATCAGGACTTAGCTATGGAATAACCTTTTCAATATTATCTTGTTTGTGTAATTTCTCCCCAAGCATTAGACTTACATAAATTATAAACAATAATCATCCAGTTTATATTGATTGGTTATTTCAAATTTGTACCTAGGTTGAGCCATTAACTAGCCTGGGATCATCTCCTCACCGTGCCTCGTTCTCGCCTG
Source organism: Tachyglossus aculeatus (assembly GCF_015852505.1). Lineage (NCBI taxonomy): Eukaryota > Metazoa > Chordata > Mammalia > Monotremata > Tachyglossidae > Tachyglossus > Tachyglossus aculeatus. Next base: position 33,963,600 of record NC_052071.1, read on the forward strand.
TCCCACCGTCGCCCCCCGGCCCACGTCATCCCCCTGGAATGCCCTCCCTCCGCACATCCACCAAGCTAGTTCTCTTCCTCCCTTCAAAGCCCTACTGAGAGCTCACCTCCTCCAGGTGGCCTTCCCAGACTGAGCCCCTTCCTTCCTCTCCCCCCTCCCCCCTTTACCTCCTTCCCCTCCCCACAGCACCTATATATATGTATATCTGTTTGTACGTATTTATTACTCTATTTTATTTGTACATATTTATTCTACATATTTTATTTTGTTAATATATTTTGTTTTGTTCTCAGTCTCCCCCTTCTAGACTGTGAGCCCACTGTTGGGTAGGGACCGTCTCTATATGTTGCCAACTTGTATTTCCCAAGCGCTTAGTACAGTGCTCTGCACACAGGAAGCACTCAATAAATATGATTGAATGAATGAATGAATGAATTTTGAGGCATTTTTTTGTAATACAGAGTGGAAATTAGACTTTATTTCCTTGCATAAGATCCCCATAGGTCCGGTGATGTAAATTTACCTGCACGTCTAACAAGCTAGTTCTAGTTGGAAGGAACCCAGAGAGAAGAAGAGAGTGTGATGGAGAGATATTAGGTTTGATCCCTTGACTGTGTCTGTTAGTTTTCACTCTTTTGTGTTCCCAACCTCACAGATTTGTTACATCTTTAAAATGGGTGATCAGAGTGGTAAGGTTAGTTTTTTATTATTTCTTAGTTTATTTTTAAATACTTAATTTGAGGGTGAGCCAACAGTATTTCACTTCAGAATTAATATTAATTAATGTTAATATTGGGAAATTATAATCTCTATAAAGCAGGAGGTATTTTAAGAAGACAATGATGAACTCTTTACCCTCGTCATCCGGATAGTCAAAATTAATAAAAATTTCTCTGCACATTCATAGAAACAATTTTATGCTCTAAATATTCATTTAAAATGTTCAATGTACCAGTACAATATCCTTTTTAAAGATATTCTTTATGTTAATGATAATAGAAGGAACATGTCTCTGTGTGGCTCTGAATGAAGACACTATGAGCCAAAGAAGCAGCAAGATACTGTGTCTTTAGAATTAGTGGTTAAGGGTAAAATACTCCTTTATGGCTTTCAAACTAACTTTTCCTGTTTGACCAAGGAGTGGCAGCTATTCTTACCTCTAGATTCTGTCAACAGTGCACACTGTTTTCTAATTTGCTTTTTATCATATTGGAGAAATTGGATGACCATTGATGGAAGTTAAAAAGGAAAATACTCAGCTGATTCTGATCACTATACCCTGTCAACTGTTCCAGAGGCTGATTATCCAGCTTGCTTCTCCATATGACTACTTTTTGACCATTTCTTTGCTCATAGCCATCTCCTAAGGACGCAGGGAAAACGAAACTCAACCAGAGATTTGTTCTTTCTTGCGAAGGTTGTCTAAGAAGTTTTTATATTGTCTCAGAATTTCAATTATCCAACTATTTCTATCTCCCACCACCGCCGATGATAAATTGACATTATATCCAGAGCTAAACAAATGCACTGTTCCTTCAAGCAAGCAACATTGCCACTGACTGTCAAATGCCTTCTGCCTATGCTTAACTGTTTGTTTTTAGTTTCTTTGATGTCCTCTCTGAAAAACTCCCTGTCTCACAGCTGTTGTAGATTAAAGGGGCAGCCTGCAGTTCAGCCCTGAGGGTAGAGGAGTGGATTATCTATATAAGTCTATAAGCAAGTTGAGTTCAGTGACAATGCTTCTGTAGGTAATATTTTGCCCATTTATGGACATGATCAATTGATGATATACATATGTATATATATTCAGTAGTATTTATTGAGTGCTTAATATATGCAAGTACTGTACTAAGCACTTGGGAGAGTACAATAGGACAGATGTGGTAGATACATTTCCTACCTACCAGGAGCTTACAGTCTTGAGGTGAGGACAGACATTAAAATAAATTTTGGGTATGTAGATAAGCGCTGTAGGGTTGAGGGTGGGGTGAATAGTAAGTGCTTAAAGAGTACAGATCCAAGTGCATAGGTGACACAGAAGGGAGTAAGCACAGTTCATTCTACACCTTATGCATGTTTTTTGTGCTGGTGAATTTGCTATGTCAGTCAATTAGTGGTATTTATTGAGCGCTTACTGTATACAATCCAACAGAGTGGGTAGATATGTTCCCTGTCCACAAGGAACTTATTGTCCTAAATTTCTGTCTTTCAATATGTTGACCTTCCCAAAGCTTCTGCTCAGAGCGAGTCATCTCTCTCTTGAATTTTACAATGTCATTTTGTCTCCTAACTATGCCACGTCATTGTATTTTGAAACCACTGTTCTGCACTTCCTGTCTGGGTAGGCATGTGACCTTTCCAGTCACTTTTGAGTCAGACACTAAGTTGCATAGGTGCCCACTCCACAGAGAGAGTGGGGGGAATCATTCCCACAGCTTTTTGTAATGGACTCCTATATTTGCTTATCCCAAGTCTCTTAGAAGAGCTCGAAGTTTCTGATCAAAGCTTTAAAAAGCCTAAAATTGTGGCTTTTAGGCCTATTGGGTTTTGGAAGCCCGTTCCTTCCCAGTCCTCACTTCTCCCTCCACCCCCCCACCCCGCCCAGTGCTCAAAATGAAAAGATAATTGAGAAGCATCATGACGTAGTGGATAGAGCATGGCCCTGGGACTCCAAAGAACCTCGGTCCCGATCCTGGCTCGGCTACTTGTCTACTATGTGACCTTGGGCAAATCACTTTACTTCTCTGTAAAAGGGGGATTAAGACTGTGAGCCCCATGTGGAACATGGGCACTATCCAACCTGATTACCTTCTATCTACCCCCAGCATTTAGTACAGTGACTGACAAAGTGCTTAACAAATGCTATAAAAACAAAGCAGCTGTGTTCAGTAGTGACACTAGGTTCCAGGCCTCCAAGGCAATTTAGTCAGGATAGGGACTCTCTTGGGCTCCATGCTAGTGCACCCCATCAGTGAGTGGTATTTATTGGATGTTTACTGTATGCAGTGACCATACTAAACCCCTGGGAGAGTACAATATTATAGAGGTGGTAGACATACTCCTTACCCTTGAGGAGCTTACAATTTATTGGGGGATACAGATATTATAATTAATTAAAGATAGGGGAAGCAACAGAATATAAGGCTATAACTGCCTCATGATTGCCCCAGAGGTTTACTAACACTATATTGTGACAGCTGGCCTTGGGACTTTTGGAAAGGAAACATCCAAGATTCAGCTAGCCACTCCTGCACCTTAAGAGCTGGCTGATGAGGTTTGGAAGAAAGCCAGATACTCACTCCCCTCTGTGGTAGCAGGTCAATGATATCGCAGGTTCCATAGAAACAGATCACTAAGGCACATTCTTATTATAAACACTTAACGGGTATTTACTTTTTTAGAGATTTCAACAGCAATCAACACTCTGAGCTGAGTAGCTGGACAGCTTGTAACAGCCAGCCTCAGGCCCTTTTGCTGGCCATCGATGGTGCTTGGGTCATTTGTGCTCATTAAATGTTTTTCTGTCATCAAGGTTTATATCCAATAACTACTCCAACACTTTTAATTTGTCACCTTAGCCAAAGCTAAGCTGCTCGGATGTCTCTTCTGTTACAATAAAGGAATCATTAGTTTCACATAAACTTTGGCTTTAAATCCATTCATATTCATAGAGGTCTCCCTAGACTGAGGATATGGATTGGAACATTCCTCTAGCACCTATCATCAATCTCGGTTTACCTTAATCATGGTTACTTTAGGCTCCAAATTAGATCCCATAGCCACTTCCTATAGCTTTCTTCACCCTGTCTTCCAGGAAACCAATCTAACCTTGTAAACGGGCTAATCAAATCAGCAGAATTCTTTACATGTCCCCTTAAAGAATCCCCATTGCTTTATATAGAGCCTGGAGCCCTGAGAGAAACAGGAACCATTAACAAATACTGGAAGATCGCTGAATCTACTATGGGAAAAACCCACACAGACATTTTTCAACTACTAATATGGAGTCTTCTATGTAGATATTTGCTCCTATACATTTCAAATGTTATTTTAAAAAAATCCTTAATTCATTCATTCAAGTCATTTATTGAGCGCTTACTATATCTAAAGCACTGTACTAAGCGCTTGGGAGAGTACAGTATAACAGGCACATAATATTTAACTCACTATATTAAATGATATATAGATTGCTGGATACTTTGTAACTCCTCTAATCAGAAAAACTTTGTCCCTTCTTCTTGCTCAGCCTGATGTTAAAGTATTTAAGTATCTAAGTATTTAAATGGCTAACTCTTGATTTATCAGAAATTATGCTTATTTAGTGTTGGTTAACAATGGCATATTATATCTATAATATAGTGTAAACTATCACCCTTCTTCTTGAACCTCGCTCATTATCCTGATGAAGTAGATTGGGAACCATTTTATGGGAGAGGAAATTTGGAAAGACAGATAATGTTGGATGAATTATTGAGGTCATTTAATAACAAGTAGAGCCATGAGATAGCATCAGTGATACCGACTTTCACTTCTAAAGTTAATTCATTAATTCATTCAGTTGTATTTATTGAGCACCTACTGTGTGCAGAGCACTGTACTAAGCGCTTGGGAAGTACAAGTCGGCAACATATAGAGACGGTCCCTACCCAACACCGGGCTCACAGTCTAGAAGGGGGGACAGGCAACAAAACAAAACATGTAGACAGGTGTCAAAATCATCAGAACAAATAGAATTAAAGCTAAATGCACATCATTAACAAAATAAATAGAATAGTAAATATGTACAAGTAAAATAAATAGAGTAATAAATCTGTACAAATATATGCAAGTGCTGTGGGGAGGGGAAGGAGGTAGGGCGGGGGGGGGGATGGGAAGGAGAGGAAAAAGGGGCTCAGTCTGGGAAGCCCTCCTGGCCTCCTTGGCCTCCTGGGAAGGCCTACTGAGCTTTCAGTAGGGCTTTGAAGGGAGAAAGAGAACTAGCTTGGCGGTTGTGTGGAGGGAGGGCATTCCAGGCCAGGGGAAGGATGTGGACCGGGGGTCAATGGCGGGACAGGCAAGAACGAAGCACAGCGAGGAGGTTAGCAGCAGAGGAGTGGAGGGTGCGGGCTGGGCTGTAGTTAATTCCCATAATGTCCACCTTTCACTAGAATATTATAAAGTATGTAAATGTATAGGTGTATAGGGTTAAATAAATTAGATACAGTTTCTATATGCAGACTAACTGGATTGTTTGTCATACAGTTTTCAATATGAATTATGGTAGAATCACCAGGCTTTTTTCTGGCATCAAATTAGAAAGTCATTTGCAGCATAATGTTTTTCTCACCAAGACTTCTGCTGGTTTTTTGATTAATTCTAGTGATTGTGGAGGTGGAAGATTGATGTCTATGATAACAAAGGCTGAAGAGGTGTGGACATGCTGTGTAAGGTTCATACCACAGCCTTGCAACACACTTTGTAATCCCTGTTGGACCTTCCACGCACAGAGAAAATAATTATAGGTCATGGTTTTCATCTGTAAACAGATGTCCATGGGGGAATTTACTGAAGATCAGCAAAGTCATTATATTTAGAACCTGATTCAATTTTGAGTGTAAAATACCAATTGTGAAAAGCAACCACATTTGTTTTCCATATTAGGAAATGTCTCTAAAACCAGAAAGGGGGGAGGGAAGCAGGGAGTGCGTGTGCATGTGTGTGTGTGTTTGTTTTTGTTTTAGTAGGATGAATATAAAGTACTTACGATGCTAAAAGCACTTCAGAAATTCACAGTGGCACATTTGCTAATACATCCAGTTGGGCATGAATGTATGTTTTTACCAAGCATTTTGGCTAGAACATGACACAGAATTAGGGAACATTCTTTAGATAATGCTAGCCTGTTTGGATACAGAATGACAAGCTGCTGGAAGAAACAGTCTTGCCCTTGTGTGCCACATCAGACACAGGTAATTGCTGTGGCACATGGTTTCCTTAAGATGGAGTTTTGCAAGAATGCAAGTCCAACATTATATGAGAACTAGGTGAACCCATATTTCTACTTCTATAGAAAGTAATTTTTCTACTTTCATTTTCTACTTTTACTCAAGCTACATCACTGTGCATTTGGTCACTTTACAGTATTAATATTGTCTTATGACTCAATACTGCACCACGATATACAATTAAGGAAAAGTTTCAGAAGTATCAAATATACTGTAAATATTCCAGCAAATAGCAGTTCTAATTATTTTAGATAGAAATTTTCATGTAGGAGTTAACATTGTTGAGAGTTTCCTGTTCTTATAATGAGATATTACAGCCATATAAATTAAAGATTAACTTTGAAATGAAAACTATGTAATCACTTTCCTTAAAATAGCCAACAAAATAAGTTTAAAAGAATTCTAATGAAGGTTTACCAAGTTAACTTTGTTTTGAAATTAGTTCCATACTGAAGAAGATCTTTGCATCTCGGTATTTATTTTCTCCAAGCAGAAAGAAACAAGAAGTCCCCTAAATGTCTTCCTTCCTTGATTGATCTCTGCACTGCAGAGTTATTAATAAAAATCCTACGATGTCCTGAGCAAGCAGCACCAACAAATCAGTCTGCATCACAAGATGTAGAGGTTTTGGTTTTTTTCCATTTAATAACTCGGTGCTGCAGTGATTGGTTGATAAAGGAAGAACCATCCACATATCTAGAAAAGCAATGCTAAAACTGTTAAACTGAGTAACTCAACATCCAGAATACTGTGCTCTTCAGTGACTGGTTTTGAATATGTTTGCCGAGTTTCTCCATCTGTGATGTTCTTTCTATATCCTTATTCACATTAATGCGACAAGACATCCCAATTTGAGCAAGGAGCACACAGTTTGGGGGGTTCCAACCCACTATCTGGAAAACCTAAAACAGAACCCCCTAGGGTTTGACCTTCCACGGCGATGGGCAGAAACTTCATGAGGAAAGGGCCAAAGCAGTGATGGTGGTGAAATGGCAATGTGGAGGGGCCTCTCCTTTCTCCTCTTTGGCTTCCATGGACCCATCCCAACCATGCTTGTTCTGGCCCATTCCTAAGCCCCTAAATGAAGGGATTTTCCAGTTGGGCTGAAACTACATGTTTCTGGTTGCCCTGGAAACTCCTTTTCATGCAAGACTATGGCCAAGCTGGAACAACTGTATCAGGAGTGGGGACACTTGTTTGCTTTGACATTTATTAAACACTTATCATGTGCCAGGCACTGGACTAAGTGCTGGAAAAAGAACAAGTATATTGATTCAGGTGTGATCTTGGTCTACAGAGGGTTAACAATCTAGGGTGGGGGAGAGGACTGATACACAGGGAAGGGTATCTGGATAATGTCAATAAAATTTATGATCAACAAAAGCAATTCAATCGGAGCAACAATAGAGTAGCAGTATATCTGGAAAGGAATTGTCCTCAGTTGTCATTGTTGTAGGCAGGGCCGTACAAGGTCCACACAATCATAGCCTTCCCTAGTGTTCCCAAAGTATGGGAAGTAGGGCTCTCTTTGTTCCCCCACCCTCCACTTCTGTGAGGGACAAAACCTTGGAGCCACAGTGGCAAAAAGCAAGATGATGGGGGAAAGCGAGTCTGCAGCCATGGAGTGCACCTACCTGTTGGCCTGGTGGGTGGGGGGGGGGCGGGGGGGAACCATTCTCTCCCACCTGCCCTTCACTACTCCACCCTGCCCTCTCTCTGGCCCCCCTTCCTCTTTATTTTCTGCTCTAACCCTCTTCTGTCTTAGACCCCATTTCCATCCTACCTAAGGTGACCTTAAAGAACATATGTCTAATTCTTTAACACATTTGTTGGAGGCAGATCTAATATACATGTAATTTGAAATAACACAATTCAGAGGTTTACTATTTGATGAGGCTACATTACTTTTCCATGTAAACTCTGTTTGGAGCCTCCATTAGAAGGAATGCCCATTGTATTTGCATTTATATTTGTTAACATATGCAAATAAAAGGGGTAAATCACCTTCCCATGCCAGTGAATGCCAGGTATAAAAACTTGCAACCTTTTCATGGAAACAAAATCCATTCAGAGTAGTATTGGCTTTAAACCTATGCTTATCAAGAATGGGTGTCTAGTTCTGTCCACCTGAAACAAATACCAGGGATGAGTGTTCAGTTGAAAAACAGGAGATCAAGAGAGACTGGGATTTATTGAGAGGGAGGCTCTGAGAGTAGTTCTTAAGAACCTACACTTAATGCAGTGCATTGCACTCAGTGGACACTCAATTAAATCTTGCTACTATCGCAAGAAGTCTCAGTTGAAGATCTGGTAAAATTTAATCCACCCTATTTATCTTGATATTCCAAGAGCTAAATACTAGAAAACTGAACCATCATCTGTAGAAATACTGCATGAAATGCTGCCTTCATAGAATTACAGGTGATTCTGACACCCACCTGTCTTCCAGAAACCTGGCACGTACTGCCCTTTTACCTGAAAACTTTGGTTTGCTGCTCCACGAGACTGGTTTTGAATATTTTTTTTAAAAGCTGCTCTTCCCTCCAAGATAAGCAGGTAGGATAGAGTAGCCAATGATAAATGGGATAACTTTTTTCTATTAATGTGCATTTATTAAAAACCTAGGATCAGCCAGCTGTAGATGACAGTAATCCTATCCTTACCAAACTACTGCATGATTTTTAAAATTCGGCTATTATTGGGACAGTATTCTATAAAAGATGCCATCCTATTCATCCACTGGGAATTTCCAACAAAGAGACAGAGTTTTTTGTCGAAGGTATAAAAGTGGGAAAACTAGGTTAAAATTTACCATAAATTAAAATTCAGGAAAAAATATATGGAAATTTAGAATAAACAGTGTTTGAACCACCTCAAAAGTTGCAGCAATCCTGAAAGAGACTTTGGCATGTAGTTTTGATTGTTCAGTAAGGCTAAATTTTTTTTAAAAAACCTACTTAGAATGAGTTTGCTGTATCTTTGCTTCATACATCTAGTCATTGAATGAAAAAGATGAGAACACTTTCAACTTAAATCATGTATTTTGCATTTAGTCTAGGCAAATGAGTTCATTTGTTTCACATAAACATCACTGGATAGATTCAAAACCATGAGGATATGTCATTGCAGTAGTCACAGAGGTTTCTTTAGAGAATAGAGTATTTATTGTATGTATTCTCTCATATTTGATGTTTATATCCACAACTCTACTTAATTTGTAATTAAAGAAGGGCTGGATACTACCAATTATATCATTTTATGCTCTAAATTTGTACTAGCTTTGAACGTACAGCAATGTTATTGCCACACATTGTCCTGACAAGTTTATTTGAAATAGCAGCTTACTAGTATAGTTCTGGATGAGTGTTAGATGTTTATGACATTTATAATTTTACTTTCCTAACTAAATGAGAAACTCAGATGTGTCAGAGCTGTGAACTACCAAATTTCAATGGTGCCAGGGTTAAGCTCTGGCTACAAAGAGCTATTTGCTAGTATGGTGAGAGCCTGTAAAACTTGGGTTAGAGCTAAAGGGGTTAATCTTACTTTACTATCAGTGAAGTATGGATGGATAGCTGGAAGGAAACTGGTTGTTCTTGCCTTCCAGCTTAATTTTATATAGACAAAAAGTTAACAAACTTATACGTCATTCATTCAATTGTATTTATTGAGTGATTACTGTGTACAAAACACTGTATAAAGCGCTTGGGTGAATACAATATATATATGAAACCTGAGAATGAATTGCCTACTAGTCATCCCCCTGCCTCCACATACCCATATGCTTAGGCCTAACACATATTTGCACTACTGGGTTCAACTGCAGCCTTACCCAGATTACCAGTCAATCAATGGTATTTACTGAGGCCAAGATCTACCCTTTCCTCTCCATCCAAACCGCTACCCTGCTCATCCAAGCTCTCATCCTATCCCATCTGGATTACTGTATCAGCTTCCTCTCTGATCTCCCATCCTCCTGTCTCTCCCCTCTTCAATCCATACTTGATGATTGATTGATGATGGTACTTGTTAAGCGCTTACTACTATGTGCAAAGCACTGTTCTAAGCGCTGGGGGGATACAAGGTGATCAGGTTGTCCCACGTGGGGCTCCCAGTCTTAATCCCCATTTTACAGCTGAGGGAAATGAGGCCCAGAGAAGTGAAGTGACTTGCCCAAAGTCACACAGCTGACAATTGGTGGAGCCGGGATTTGAACCCATGACCTCTGACTCCAAAGCCTGTGCTCTTTCTACTGAGCCACGCTGCTTCTCTACTTCACGCCGCTGCCCAGATTGTCTTTGTCCAGAAACGCTCTGGGCATGTTACTCCCCTCCTCAAAAATCTCCAGTGGCTACCAATCAACCTACGCATCAGGCAGAAACTCCTCACCCTCGACTTCAAGGCTCTCCATCACCTCACCCCCTCCTACCGCACCTCCCTTGTCTCCTTCTACAGCCCAGCCCGCACCCTCTGCTCCTCTGCCGCTAATCTCCTCACCATGCCTCGTTCTCGCCTGTCCCGCTGTCGACCCCCAGCCCACATCATCCCCCCTGGCCTGGAATGCCCTTCCTCCGCACATCCGCCAAGCTAGCTCTCCTCCTCCCTTCAAAGCCCTACTGAGAGCTCACCTCCTCCAGGAAGCCTTCCCAGACAGCCCTCTCCTTCCTCTCCCCCTCCTCCCCCTCTCCACCCCCCCACCTTACCTCCTTCCCCTCCCCACAGCACCTGTATATATGTGTATATGTTTGTACATATTTATTACTCTATTTATTTATTTATTTATTCATTTATTTTATTTGTACATATTTATTACTCCATTTATTTATTGTATTTGTACATATTTATTCTATTTATTTTATTAATATGCTTTGTTTTGTTCTCTGTCTCCCCCTTCTAGACTGTGAGCCCACTGTTGGGTAGGGACCGTCTCTATATGTTGCCAACTTGTACTTCCCAAGCGCTTAGTACAGTGCTCTGTACACAGTAAGCGCTCAATAAATACAATTGAATGAATGAATGAATGAGTGCTTAGTGTGTGTGCAGAACACTGTACTAAATGCTTGATTATGCAGAAAACCTATCTCAGAGCTAAAGGATAGGCCCCTGTGAATTCTGTGTTCTGCTTTTTGGGGATGTTTTGGAGATAAGAGCACAAGAAAAATTCACCAACCCAGGACGTATTTTACAAACAAGTCTTCCCGCCAAGGCAAACAGCTAGGATAGAGTAGTCCCTTTATTATTGACCAATGATAAATAGTTACCAATGTCCTGGCTACATGGCCAAGAGCTATTTCTAAGTCTGTGTCACTCAACCAATGGCAACTTAGTGTAAATAGCCTTATGACCTTGATTCTTTGAGGCAGCAATACTTATTTCATCATATAAGTTCTCATGGAGTGGGGGAAATATACAAGTCTCCCAAAGAGAGATTTCTTGTAGTGGTAGACAGCAGAGAAGTAAGAAAAGCACAGTGTTAGCTAAAGTTACCTTTTACATAAAGACTCCACGGTTTGCCAGTGAGATAAAATTCCCCATTTATTAAATCAGTATTTAAAGTTATATAAGGTACCTTGCCTATTTCTAGATCATACTATGATATGGAACACCTCCCTCTTCCAGCTTGGTTGTTTTTATAGTATTGTAAATAGACAAGAATAGAATGGAGTATTCTATATGTCCTAGAAATTTGGTGGTAGAACACATGCCCATAAAGCGATGACCAAATAGGGATGGAAAGCTGATATTTTAGGAACAGGGACACTATATTCTTCTCTTTTTCAGTTTTTTACCCATTTTTGTAGGGTGGCAGAGTCTAGAGACAGATTCTAGACTGTGACCTTGTCATGGATGGAATCTTTATTCAGGGTGGGCTAACCTCTGGACTCTGTCTGGAGCCCACTGCAACAAAACCCTGAAACAGGGGCAAACTATCCCTTTTCAAGTCATTTGTGGTAGGCAGAGCCTTCTACCTCCTGTACTGCTCTCTGGCCCCTTTTGGGACCAAAACTTCAACTGCAAGAGCTAATTCTTCTAAAGTCAGGGCAGGGGCTCAGTGGTTATTGCTGTCAGCCAAGCAGCAGCGTGGTAGCAAAGGGGCTGCCCCACCCCACCAGAACCGCCCCTTCTGGACTGTTCCTGGGAATTCCAGACATGACTGGAGTGCTTGCTGGAAAACCCCAGGAAGAGCCAGAAGAAAGACCTGTCATCTGTGCCGGTGGTGATGTGCCTGCATAAGAGGAAGAGTGTCCACAAGCTTATAATTAGACTAAATGCTTCATACAGTACTGTACTTTAAATTCTTCTGTGATTTTCCCCAATTATTTGAAACTAGCATAAATACCTGGCTTTGCCTGGGAAGGATCTGCTTTAAATATATGTGAAATATTCCCGGGGAGCAAGTAGCACATTCAGCTAACTTAAGTGGCAGGATTGTGCATCCAAAATTTGGAATCTCTAAGGTGATCAGGAAGTATGACTTCATTTTGTACCAATGGACTCTTCAAAGTATATAATAGATGAAATAATCTTACTCTTCTTGTCCTTGTAATTATCCTGTGACTACTGTATTTTCTTTTACAAATAGTTATTGGTTCTTGGTCTGAAATTCCCTTTGGGATCCTGTTTCGTAGCAGCAGTTGCACAAATATTTCTGGCCAGAGTACAACTTGATTTTTGGTGTTAGAATTATTTTTGATACTTCTATTCCAAGGGCATGGGCAATATGCATTCCAGATGCTGCTTTGTATAGTTGATGTGTAGGACCACTCAGGGGATTGGAAACCTGCTGAGCTCCCCCTGAGGACAGTTTCCCTTCTTCCACCTTCTAGGTGAGTGTACTGTACTCTTCACTATCATTGAGCTCATTAGCCCAGCAGGAACTGTGGTGGATCAGGTCGGGGAAGGAAAAGAGCAGGTGTTCCTTTCCCTTTGAGAGCAGTGGGTTTAGTGTAGGTACCACTTTGCCCAAAGAGGTCAGTTTATGAAAATGTGTCATATAAACAGTAGGGTGGAAGCAAAGTCTGAGGGTTAATGCATGTAGCTTTTTGTGTGATTAGGACTGAAGAGGTTAGGCTTGCATGATTATGAAATTGAAAAGCCAAAAGAAAAATGGCATTTATTATTGTGGTGCCTGCTATGGGTTGCTATTAATAAGGGGCAATGTGCTTCCATCTTTTATTTTAAACTGAAATGCTAGAGAAACTGAGCTGCAAAGATGCAAATGATGTTTCAAGTGAAAATCTGTCTCAGACTATTTTAAAAAGGAAAATATCATGGATCTGGTTTCAGAGCTGTTCTGCTAAGAACCTATAAATTAAAGGAAACATTTGCAATGCACAATGTAGTCTTCTAATTCTTAATAAAGAGTAAATGTTAGGAAACTGTTAGCTAGAGGAGAGGGAAAGCCTATCAGGGGAGTATGTCTGGTTTGAAAAATTTTCTTCTAGTGTGCAGAATGGTTTTTGTAAAAGTTCTTGAGATGTTCATATTTCATAACATCCCTCTGTAATTAGTATTTGCGAGGCTCAGTGGAAAGAGCATGGGCTTGGGAGTCAGAGCTCATGGGTTCGGATCCCGGCTCTGCCAATTGTCAGCTGTGTGACTTTGGGCAAGTCACTTAACTTCTCTGTGCCTCAGTTACCTCATCTGTAAAATGGGGATTAAGACTGTGAGCCCCATGTGGGATAACCTGGTCACCTTATATCCTCCCCAGTGCTTAGTACAGTGCTATGTGCATAGTAAGCACTTAACAAATGCCATTATTATTATTATTATTAATAACATGCAATTTTTTATTTCATTATAGAAGCAATGTGTCCTAGTAGATGGGCACATCTACTAGAATCCTGAGAATCAGAAGGACCTGACTTCTAGTCCTAGCTCTGCCTCTTACCTGCTGTGTGACCTTGGGGAAGTTACCTAACGTCTCTGTGCCTCAGCTCCGTCATCTGTAAAGTGGCGATTAAGACTGTGATCCTCCTGTGGCACTTTGACTGTGTCCAACCTGATTACCTTGTATCTACCCCAGCACCCAGTACAGTGCCTGGCACATAAGTGCTTAACAAATATCATAAAAAAGCAATGGTTCAGTTGTTGCTATTGCTTGAAAATATTGTTCCGGTGAGGCTAAGCCTTATTGTATGAAATATATGTGTATAGCTAAAAAGTATGATTATAGGAAGAAAAATCCCATTCAGAATGAAATAAATGGTTACTTAAGTGAAAAAAAGCTTTATGGGCAGTTTAGGCAGTGACAAAATGACTTTTTTGACAGCTCCCCCGCCCCCACCCCACTTTCCATTAAAAACAAAATTTATGCTGTTGGTTTCAGTGGATCAGACCTGTGAGCTAAAGAAGCTGAGATATTTTGTGAGAAAACCTTGCAGTGGGAAAATAAGATGATCCTGTGTAATGTGGGTTGGCAGAATTGTCCTTTAAGCACTTGTTGAAATCTTTAAACAAACACAAGCCTTTCCTTCCCTTTTCTTAAAATAGTCCCTGGCATAATTTAGGATCCCACATGAATGCCTAGTTAGGGTTTTTCAGATATCTGCCCCCTCCCCCATCTGTCCTTATCAGATTCTTCTTCCATGCCTGAGCTCACAACTACAAGGATCCAAAAGTAGTGTTTACATATTGTGGTGTGTGACAATATCCAAGCAAGAGAGGAAGATCTGTGGCCCTAAGCTCTACACTTTTTATTTGTTTTTTGTTTTTTTGAGGGGGGGGGAAGCTAGGGTAGGCATGCAATGTTAATTTGAGTTATTTCTTTAATAATTGACCAGAAGTTGTCCTTCAATGTGAAACACACAAGAAAGCAGCACTAGCGAACTGCTCCACCATCGCTTTTAAAACAATCCTTTATTTCCATGATGATTTGGTGAGGCATTTCAGTGCTGCTTTGCCAAGTCCCCGTGTCTTGCTGGTGCGTAGTTTTTCCCATGCACTGATGCATTTGTTCGTGTTAATTGGTTTGTTGACTCACCTTAGTGTATTGATAGATGCATTTAGCCATAGACTAGTGAGGTTTTAGCTGGTGTTGCTATGGTAGCAGCCAGACTGAGCTGCAGCATGTACGACATGGATCTTGGAAGCTATTAGGTGTTCTCCGAGTGGACTGAACCATGTGTATTGTGGAGGGGGAGGTATCGACCTAGAAATCTCTTTAATCTCCGCAACCCTCTGTCAGGAAACGAGCTGGCGCGTTCAAATAACATATCCAAAATTGGAAGAGAGGAGAAATGTCGTTGGGAAAAACAGGAAAGTGTTGCAAAACCGCGATTGTGGATTTTCAGCTCAGTCCATGAATCACTGTGTGTGTCTCTCTGCTTGACATTTTATACCCCAGAGCTGCATAGTTGGAGCTGGGTTGCACGTCCCAGCCATGAAGTTATGTAGGTGGGGCGGGCTTTAATTTGCTTATATCTAATGATTTCAGAAGCCTGGTTTTAAAATGGCGGCATTCATTATACACCCATGGTAAAGCCTCACCCAGCACTTTGTCTAGTTTGCTTAGTGCTGCTTTTGCTTCTGCAGTTAACATATGGCATGTGCTGCTGCAGCAGAGAGCTGGGCCCCTTAGCTGCTGGTTTTTGCTATCAGCATAAGGTAAGGCTGAATATTACTTTGCATTACGGAGCTGGGTGTCTATTTGTGAGCCCAGAAAAAGCATGTTATATTTGTGGAGCAAAATGTCATCCTTGAAGGCAAGGAGGGCACACCTTTCACTCTGGTGGTGTTTTAGGACTGTAGATTTTTTTTTTTCGTTAGAAGCCTCGAAAAAGAGTAAGTGAAGGACATTTTTTCAGAAAATCATTTCTGTAACTCCTTTTTCCCTTTTTAATGCAATGGTGTAAGCATGCCAAGCAATGTCTCAGCTTCTTCGCGGAGCTCCGTTTCACTGTGCTTGGTATCAGTAAACCGTGCGACTTGTTTTTAATCTGGGATCCAGAAAAGAAAAGGATTCTTAACTTCTACGAGGGAATTTAAAAGGTTATTTTTGTTCGGAATTACAGATCCTTTACATTTTAAAATCGGAGGTAGCCGGAGTAGTGAAAGTTTGCATTCGGGTTGTTCATTTGCAATGTTTTATGGTGAATGTGGGTATTCTTAACTGTATTTGGGTGGACGGTAGCTGGTATTTGCCTACAAAATACAAATATATATATGTATGTGTGTATATAATAGATCTCTATGTAACAGAGTAAGTGGCCAGGTGTCTGTTCATTTTTGTAATTCTTGTTTAAGGAGATACACTTTGGGGCGATTATTTCTCTTGTTTTTAAAATTCTCTAATGGGTGCGTATATTTCATGCATCTACAGTTTGTGTGCGCGTGCAGCATAAGGGGCTTATTTTCAAATATCTAAAAATAAAATTATCCCAAAATTGTTCTCTAAAAAAAAAATTACTCATTTTAGTTTTCCCTTATGCTAATAGATTCTCGGATTCAAAAATTTTATCTTTAAACAAATGCTGGTATTCCGATTAGGAAACACTGTTGATTCACAAATGAAATGCTACCCATGTTTAGTGTTTAATTCAGTGAAACCTCGTTCTTTTGGAATCATTGATTATCTTAAATCACAGATTGTTTTAGCGTATTCACATATCTCATATCCTGTTTAAGCAAATCAGACCTTTTACTGTTTTCACAGGCCCTTCACTTTAATTTTAAAATATGGGGCATTTGCTGTTTTAGGTTCTGTTTTCTAAAAATCCCCAAGTAGAACCCAGACACTGTGTCCTTTGTGTCTGAGAACAACCTAGGTACTCTTTTATCCAAATTTTCTAGACAGAGGCTTTCCAAATGCAATTTTTGCCCACTGTTACAGCTTCAAAAGCAGTACAAACTACAGTACTATAGTTACCAACAAGAGGGAGAGGGGAGAGAGGGATTTTTTGCGCTTCTATTAAGGCATGCGCAGTTATTCATCCTTGCCGCTGCACTGTAGTCTGCCTAGAAACAAAGAGCTTAAACCCAATTAAGGTGGTATTTACTAGGAAGTGGGATTTTTTTTGTCTCTTGTTCTTAGAGTTAATTGAGAGAAACATCTTGAACATTTTATTCATATCTGAAAGGGGAAACCATGTTGGTGGAGCATTAGGGATCCACACTTCAGAAAGGGTGCAGCCATGATGGAAAACAACTTCTGTTTTTATGTAGCGCCTACCTGTTTGACAGTTCTTTGTCAACTGCACCTCCTGTTAGGTGGTTATTGCTGAATCATGAGGAATTGGAATAGTTGTAACCTATTAAAAGGAAAGGGAATTCAGTGCTAGGTTTAGGACAGAGTACTTTGGCAGAATTAATCTAAGTCACTAGGGAAAAATAAATGATACATTAACATTTTGTCTTCCTTTATAAAACGTTTTTCAGAGATGAGATTTTTTATGAAGACACTGATGTGAAATATTTCGTGGGAAAGCCATTTTGAGGGAGACTGAGAGCTTTGGTTATATAGTTTGGGAAGTAATTTGAGTACTATGCCTTTAACATCTGCTTAACTGTTTTGTTGCCTTTGCTGCTTGAATGGGTCATAATGACTCTAACTTTGATATTATATTGAACTCTATCTTAAGACTCCCCCTAGATACTTAATAAACTACAATGTGTACCCCACCTAAAGTCCCACTAGAGGAAAGAGTATCTGCAAAGTCCATAACTAACTTATGGACCATTTAAAGAATGGAGTGTGTGACTCAGGAAGAGATCTTGTTAAGATCCATTGGTTTACACAGAATGGACTGAGCAAACTTGACTTTTTTAAAGTATATATTCCAGTTTACTGAACTGTGTTCCCTTAGCTTTTGTGCAATTCATCTTTCTGACCAGTAGGCTCAACAGGATCTATCGAACAGGCTAATGTGAAAGTAATCAAAACAATTTGTGAAGGGTACTCTACTTTCTTGTTGCTCTGCAGTTTTCATATTATTTTTGTTACCATGACTCATCTGAAATTGCAGCCCATTTTGATTTTTAATACCTTTTGTTAAGTGTTCTTTTGTCCAATTTCAAGAACCTATTATCAGTCTCTTCAATGAAATCCTTGTGATGATTTTAAATGCTAGAATTTTTTACCTTTTTCCTTCTTATAGTTAAGTATTTCAAATAGGGAATTTTTTAAAAATTCAAAATAATGTGATAAGATCAGAAGCATCAGGATTTGGGGCATATCAAGCAAGAATAAATTACAGTAGATGTTCGACATGTAATTTGATCCTGTAATTAGAATGAGGTAATAGTCTATGCCATGTTGAACTATCAAGTGTCAGACAGAGCTTGCAGTCTGTACCCACCCTAACTCTGATTATACAGTAGCTGGGACAATGCTGTTAAATTTTAAATTTCCTTAAATCAACTTTTCTTAGATTGAGCAGATGGATTCCCCCCCAACCCCCGCCTCCAATTAGTATCCAGTGTTGGCATCTAACTATTTGTGGCTGAAGAAAGCAGGAGGAATGGAAGTTTTATTTCACTGATCATTTTTACTGACTTTTTTCATTCATATAATCCTGTTCTTGACTTATTTAAAAAATATAAAGAAATCTGTGTCCTTTACAGTGAAATAGCTCCTATTTCCTAAGAAATGTGTCACAAAGGTGACATATACTTCTATATGTAGTTGATATTGTGACCATCCAACTTACTTATTTGTGGGGTATATCAGTAATGGGATAAGAATATTAGTAGCTTCAAATATTAAGGCACATCTGTCTTATTCTAAATAGCTCAATTTTTCACCTATTGCTATATCGTAAATGGTGATGTTAAATTTGGTACAAGATGATTTACCTTGAGGAAGAGCAGGTTGGACAAACAATACTATAATCTTCTTTCTGATATATTATGCTCTGCTAATCCTGGATGAATGACTGCCTGATGAAATAATTCAGATGTGGCCATAATGGAAAATTGTGAATATATTTCTCATTGTTCATGGTCACATTCCCTCCCCCCCGCCCCCCCGAAAAGTAACAAGGTTTTTTAATCTGCCCAAACTAAAAGTGGTTTAAGGAATATGAAACCTTAAGACAATCCAATTAGCTATATACCAGTTTTTAATTAGCATTAGGAGACCACACCAAAAATGTAGGATAATGTGGATATTCTGTGTCCTGTTAATTATAGAGTAGCCCTATTTAAGAGTTCCAAATGTCAGTGAGTAAATGACTTTGAATTCTAGGATGTGTGTATCTATTCTTTGAACAGGTCTGATAACATCATTTGGACCAAAAGAGAAGAAAAATTATTTTGCATTGAGTCTAGTCTATTGGCTTTGAGTCACTGTAGGCTACCATCTAGACTATCTTGATATTAAGTCAGTTGGTAAAAATGTTTTTTAAAACTGGAGGAAGATATAGTGGAGGGAGCAAGAGTTTAGTATTTTTGTTTGAAAAATTGAAATCTCCCAAAATATTCTGGGCTCAAAGGAGATTGTTTTTGAGACTCTTAAGCTGCTAAGTGTTGATTTCTCCCTGGAAAATTATAGACTAATAGTTGTTACAATAAGTCTTTCATCTGAGGATCTTAAAATCCTCAACAATCCAGCAGAATATCAAACCAAGCTTCAGAATGGAAACCATGATTTCTGGTACCCATACCATTGGACCTGACTGACCCTTTTGAAAGAGAAGATGTAAATGTCAGGCACAATAGCAAGGTTTCCTGATTAAAATAATAATACCTTGTTTTTATATAATACCTTTCTTTAAGGAGCTCAGAGTGTTTAAAGTGCATTGATTTTAGGCAACCCACAACAACCTAGAAACCAAGAATTCAAAAAGTGAGTATTTGTAGGAGATGCAGGTGTTGATTTGTGATCCTGGTTCATTCATTTGTTCAGTTGTATTTATTGAGCGCTTTACAAAGTTTAGTCCATTCCCAGGCAGTTCTAACAACTGAATGAAGGGATCCCATCAGCCCAGACTTCTTGAGACAGTTTCTGAGAGACCTTGAGTATGTGAGCCAACAACCACTTCACATCAAGGGATTGAGCAGTTTGTAAAATTCATCATAGCCTAGTGGATAGATCATGGACCTAAGAGTCAGAGGAGCCGGGTTCTAATCCTGGATCCTTAACTTGCCAATTATGTGACCTTGGTGAGGTCACTAGACTTCTTTGGGCCTCAGTTTCCTTACCCGTAAAAATGGGGACAAGATACTTGTTTTCTCTCCCCTACAGAAGCAGCATGGCTCAGTGGAAAGAGCCCAGGCTGGGGAAGCAGTTGTCATGGGTTTGAATCTCTCCTCTGCCACTTATCATCTGTGTGACCTTGGGCAAGTCACTTAACTTCTTTGGGCCTCAGTTCCCTCATCTGTAAAATAGGCATGAAGACTTTGAGCTCCATGTGGAATAACCTGATTACTCTGTATCTACCTCAGCACTTAGAACAGTGCTTGGCATATAGTAAGCGCTTAACAAATACCAACATTATTATTATTTAGACCATCAGCCCCACGTGGGACAGGAACTGCATCCAGTCTGCTATAAGAACAGAATTCTCCAGGGCTTAGAAAATATTTTTGCCTGTAGACTGTAAGTTCCAAACAGGCAAGGATTGAGTCCGAGCAACTCTATTGTAATAAGTGTACTGCGTATAGTAAGTGCTCAATAGTACTGATTGATTCTTTATACAAAGCAGCAGTAACCTGGCTTGGCCTAGGCTGCTGTAACAAACTTCTGGCAGGAGGCAGGTTCCATAAAGCTGAAAATTTTCTGATTTTTCCTATTTTGGTGGGATTTGATTTCATTAGTTACATCCTACAGTTCTTCCATCCATCACCTTCAGGAATGCTTTATAAATTTACTGTCTGCCTGTATCCTTGTGATATAAGTAAGCTTTCTCTCCACTTTGTGGATAGAGAAATGATCACCCAAAGGACCAAGTG
This sequence comes from Tachyglossus aculeatus, assembly GCF_015852505.1. Taxonomy (NCBI): domain Eukaryota; kingdom Metazoa; phylum Chordata; class Mammalia; order Monotremata; family Tachyglossidae; genus Tachyglossus; species Tachyglossus aculeatus. The sequence goes on from NC_052071.1 coordinate 33,984,473, forward strand.
AACTGCCCTTAGCTACAAAACAAGGCAAGGGCAGAGCCAGGAATTACAGCTCAGCTCAAAGCCCCCAGTGCCTGCCTACTTCACTATTTAAACCACAAAGACCAGCTGCTTAGTGGGTTTGTCTAGCAGCCAAGTCTCAAACTGAAATTCAGTGTGGTTACTCTTAGAACAGGTATTTTTCCTGCCACCCAGGGTAGTGCACAATTTACTGCATACATCTCTCACTCTTCAGTATGTAACTTTTTTAGGAATTGTTTAAATTAATTCAACTTTGCTTAAATAAAAATGAAGAAGAAAATTGGAGTGCAGTACTGATGTCACATGACATGTGTGGTTTAGAAAGTGAATAAGCTGCATGCACAAGCCAGAAGGGGTGCTGAGAGTTAACTTGTTTTCAGTGAAACACTGATTACCTATTCAGAAACCAAATTTGCATCGGTTTTTATTTACCAAGATACAGGTATGAATAGCTGCTTTTCCCTACCCTCAGGAAACAAAGTCCAAATAGCAGAAGAGGAACGACAGCCATCTCGGAGACACCATGATTCTCTTTTTTTAATCATACTAACTGCAGCTTCTAAGGCAGAGATCTCACCTGCTCTTATTGTGATTATAAGAAATACCAGAGGCAAGGCAAATAGGAAATAGAGAGGGGGGAAAATGCTATCAAAAAAACAGATGCATTCTGAGCCAGGGGGTTTACATTTAATCTTTGATTTGGTTATCTTCTGCTGCTCTTGAATGGCAAAAATTTACCACTATCCCCTTTGTAGAATGTGAATTTGACGTGGTTTCAGATTCCTTTGACATGACCTAAAAAAGCACCAGATCTTTTTTATTATTATTTTTTAACACAGTAGGATCCTTTGAGGTCCTGTCCATTGGAAGTGCAATGGCATGAATTTTATATATTTGGCCCCTTGACAAACTGAAAAAAAATAGTCAAGTATGTCATGAAGTAGTCTTATCATGTGAGGACTAATATTTACTTTTTTAAAAAACAGATAGGCAGATGTTCCATGCAGTTGCATTTAGTTTTGATAGGATTTCCTGAAAGTCTAAAAAAACCTGATAGTGTTTTTTAGAAAGTCTTGCTTTAGTCCTCTAGAGAAGACTTTCTATATTCTCTTCTGCATAATGTCCCGGTGAAGAGCCAACTTATAAAGGAGAGACAGTAAATTGGGGAAGTGCAGATATTATTTAGCTAGAAAGCATGCCACTCTTTCTTACAGTTCTCAGTACCTGTTGCTGATGAAGGCACCAAGTATTTTGAGGGAGAGAGAGAGAAGCAGTGCATGTATTTTCAGAAGTGATTTTTCTATTTTCAGACAAGTTGGTCAGCATTTTTCAAGGCACCAAGTATTTTGAGGGAGAGAGAAGCAGTGCGTGTATTTTCAGAAGTGATTTTTCTATTTTCAGACAAGTTGGTCAGCATTTTTCTTAGCAGGGCAGTGTTAAAGGAAACCTTTTTATTAGTATAAACAGAAATATGAAATGAAAAATAGTAGACTTTACAGGGCCCCATTTTCCATCCAAGGGCTTCTGAACGCATAAAATCAAGGAGAATGTGGCTGTGTAATCCGATCTGTTCTTGAAAGCCTTGCAGAGAGCTGCATGCTGCAGACATAAGCTGTGTCAATAAGAGCTCTATTCACTCTCTGAAAACAGCCTCGTGATCCTGGTTTGATTGGCAGGCTCCCTTAGGGAGGGCCTTTCTTGAGAAAGACCTCCGATTTTGGCGGTACTTCTGACTGCCTGCTTAGTTCTCGACCATTTATTGTTCCTCTCTCACCCTCTCTCTTGGAGTGCTAAACTTGATTTCACTGTGGAGTTATTTGGACATAGTGGAAGCTACTTTCATCAATAATGAGGCAAAATGATTTTCCTTTGTGACGGCGAAACACCTCGACAAAAGCTGCTCTTATGAATGAGAAGTTGACAGACTTAGAAGAGTATGAGGTAGGACACGGGAGTCGCTTGGCATGGAACACAAAAAGAATGTTCCAGTGTATGTGTGGTGTGTGCTAATGGAAAAATTATATCTTAAAATGTATTGAGAACTCACACCACATGTATGTGTTTAAAACTGCACACACCATTATGTTGCAAATCAAGGTTTGGGGGGATTTTGGCAGCTAGATTTTGGGATAAAAAGTTTATTACCTTATGTTTTGTTGTTTTCACTCGGACTTGGGAAAAGGGAGGATGGCTAAGAATAAAATCAAAATGAAACTTTTAGAATTGAGAGTTTTTAATGAGGCAAGTTTGCCATTTTGCTTGTGCCTGCAGTGTTCTTTGTGTGTTAAAATGAAGTAACGTAACTGAGTGGGCAAGTAAACGCCAGGTTATATTTACTCTTCCCAGCCAACACTATCTCCTACCAGGGGTTCCCCAATTCCAAACCCTCCATCTTCCTTTTAGTCATTTCAGAAAATAGTTCACAGTCAAAGCAATCATGAACTGTGACAAGCAATGACAGGAAATGCTGGTTTTGCTGCTCTCCTTAATAACTTTGTGAAGCCACAACTGGCTAATTTGCTCTTACTTCCTGTTCCCAGACTATTTGGGTAAAAAGTAGTAGTGTTTTTCCATATAAAGATACTTGTCTTTATTCTATAAGGACACAATAAATCTGTCATTAAGGCAACATGTTTGGTGTATTTTAAGGACTCTATCGTATGGTTTGAGTTTAATTTGAATGGGAGTGTTTTATTCATGATTTTCTTGGGACACGGGCCTGCTTTGGAGGTACAGTAGCTCGCACAGGCATTTTTAAGCGCTAGAAAGTTAACAGCTCTGTTTACGCAATGATGATTGCTGGGGAGGGTATTTCCTGCCAGTTAATGACCAGTTGGAGCAGCCAACCAAACCAGGAGGAGGAACATTCATTCAATGCCAGGAAGCGGATGGCCTTGATAGGTTGGTACTTCTCTTGTTAAACTAAGGAAACATAAAAATGTGAATCTGTGTTGATTCTCAACTTTGTACTGACCATACAGAGCACAAAACAGAACCAGTGGTCAGGAGTGTGATGCTTCCTCTTGGAGAAGAGGTCTTTTTTTTTTCCTCAGCTCTGTGGACTGAGGTTAGTTACAGTGCTCATGCACACAGTAAGCACTCAGTAAATACCATTCATTGATGCAGGTTCATCCGCCATCCTTGACAAAAGACTCCGTCTTCTGTGCAGCTCAGTGACATGACAAGCCCAAGAAGAGCAGGGCTGCATCCACCTAGAGCCACCAAGTTTATGTTTGGTCCAGTGATGATTGGCAGAGAGGATATTGTATTTAAGTAAGGGACCTACTAGAGAGGGACTGAGGGCTCAAGGCAAAACCTAGGGCCTTTAACTCAGCCAAACATTAACTGCCAAGAAATGCCCAACCTGGAGGTCATTACTGCTACTTTAAAAGCCTTTAAGATCACGTTATTGAGTTTTCTGATTGATAGCTTACTGGTCTTTACTAAAGTGGTAAAGGACCTTGGAATGCAGAGAAATTAAATTTTCAGGGTTAGTTTAGCAGGGAGACTGTAGATATATCAAATAATGTTCCACTTTAGTAGTCACCAAAGTAAGAGCAACAATATCTGCAGGTGCCGTGTGTGTGTGTGTGTGTGTAGGGCTCCATAGACATGAATTATTTCGCACACAACTAGCCTATGGAGCAGACAGGCGAAGCTCACTCTCCCCATTTAACAGAAGAAGAACCTGAAGGTTTAAGCGCCTGATATAAAAATGAAAGGACAAGGATAGCAGCACTAGAGATTTCTGACTTACCTTCTGATGCTCAGCCCCTTAATTTCCAACTGCTAAAAATGTATATCAGCAACCTCTTCTGAGGTTTGTAATGGTCCTGTCTACAAATGACCTTTAGCCTACTGAAATTATTTCCCAACGGATAAGTACGGGTTGACTTACTACTTAGAAGTTATATTTGCCTTGGAAATACCATTTTCTTTCCAGGCTTACTGATAGTGTTAATATATGTTTGGGTCTCTAAAGTGAGTTTGAACTAAGGGGACCAGATTTTTGGTCACCCAGAGTGAGAAGAGAACAAGACTTCCAGGGAGAAGGGCTGAAAAGATGGGGGTGGGGAGGGAGAGAAGGAAGAGAAAGAAAGGGAAAGAGGGAGAAAGGAAGAGGAGAAATTGGTGCCACCATTCTCCCTACTGCTTTAGCCCGCAGTCACTAGTAGCCACCTGAGGTGAATAGTTCCTCTTGAGATCTTCATTAAAGTTTCTGACCCAGCTAAAATACCACTTGATAGTTCAGGTCAGATATAATTCCTGACTCTCTATACTGTAAGATCATTATGGATAGGAAATGTGTCTGTAATATTGTACTCTGCCAAGTGCTTAGTACAGTGCTGTGCACACAGTAAGGGCTCAATAAATTGAGCAACTGACTGACCCACATAGTGCTTGCAGTCTGAGTAGAAGAGGTAACAGATATTTAATCCCCATTTTACAGATGAGACAAATGAAACACGGAGAAGTTAATTTAACCCAGGTCACACAGTTGGCAAGTGGCAGTACCGGGATAAAAACCCAGTTCTTCTGACTTTCAAGTCCATGCTTTCTTCACTAGACCATGCTGCTTCTCATGATTTTGGATATTTTCTTGCATTCACAACTAACCAAATATATTAGGCCTGGCATCCACTGTGAGTCCCTTTTTAGTATCAGGTAATCAAGGCATTATAAATTTGTTTATTTAAGCCCATTATTGAGAAGTTCAAGGACAGTTCGCAGCAATTGGTTGCTGCAAATAATAAGGGTATTTGTTAAGCACTTACTATGTGCCAAGTACTGTTCTAATTTGTTTAAAGATTGTTTTATTTTTTAAAAAAGGATTTTGATAGCCTAAAATGAATGAATTTTTTTCATTTTTTAAAAATGAGTAAACTTTGACATCCTAAAATATTGTACTTCACCCCATGGTTAAATACACTCCATGCATTAGGGCAGTGGGATTCTTATTTTGGGTCCTTATTCTGACTGCCCTACTGAATGTGAATGAAACGACTATTCTGTATCTTAATTTCCCCTCTCATTTAAGAGGAAATAATAGTTGCCCCATGGGTGTACTATGATTTATAATATCTTTGAGAACTTAAAAGAAAATATTTTACTTAGTTCAGAGTTCATTAAAAGCTGGTATAACATCATCGTTGCATTCTTGGAAGATAGATTTTTGAGATAAATGGAAAAATATTGACATGAGAATAGTGCATAGAAATGATTGTGCTATTATACTTTTTTATATTTTTATGGTATTTGTTATTTGTTAAGCACTTACTGTTTGTCAAACACTGTTCTAAGTGCTGGGGTAGATACAAGTTAATCAGGTTAGATACAGTCCTTGTCCCACATGGGGCTCAGCCTAAGTAGGAGGGAGAACAGGTGTTTATCCCTATTTTAAATTGAGGAAACTAAGGCACAGATAGGTTAAGTAGTTTGCCCAAGATCTCACAGCAAGCAGTTGGCAGAGCTGGGATAGAACCCAGATCCTGGACTCTCAAGCCCATGCTCTTTCCACTAGGCCTTGCTGTTTCTCACTTGTATTTAATACAGTTATACTTTAACCAAATTTTAAAATATTGTGAAAATAAACCCTTTCATTATTTTCCATAATAACTGAACATAAACTTCCTTTAGATTGGGAAAATTGAAGCAGGTTTGCTCAATTTTAATTCAGTATTTTCCCAAATTGCGCTGTGCAAGCCCATCTACTCCCTGCCAGAAATCTGGTTGCTGCATTGTGGACTCACAGGCAACAATCCAGTTTCCCTGCACCTTCCAATATGCTTCTTTTGGCACAGTACTATCTATCATCAAAGAAAGGCCAGTAAGGATCACCATAGACCATACCAGTACTTCAGGAGAAAAGCCAGCATGGTTGAAAGGAGACAAACCATCTTTGCTGAAAACTGCCTCTACTGCTGAGTTTGGGATTCTATTTTTAGACCCTGGAGACTTTGCTAAGTAAGGGAGTCTCTGTGCTATTCCAGAAGCAGGCAAATGCCAACCATAATCCACCAAGAATCATGTCAGACAAAACTGTATCACTCAAGATTTTGTTATTAACCATTTTAGTAATGCATGAGAACCAGGAAGTGAAACTGTGTAGGAACAGAAGCTAAGCAAGTTTGATGTCATTGTACTGGTGGGGGAAATAAAAGTGAGTAACAAGAAAATGAAAGGAATAAATAAATGAAAGCATTTAATTTTGATTTTTTTAAATTTAAGTTCCAAGAACTAAGGAAATCCTTATTTTTAATGCAACCATAAGTATAGGCAGCATAGTCTACTGGAAAGACCATGGGCCTGGGACTCAGGAAATCTGGGTTCTGGTCCTAGTTCCATCACTAGTGTGTCCTTGGGCAAGTCATGTGACCTCTCTGGGCCTCAGTTTCCTTATCTGTAAAATGGGGATGATAGAGTGCACACCTCATGTGAGGCAGGAGCTGAAGCTGATATGATAACCATGTACCTACCCCCACTTCTGGCACAGAACAAATGCCATAATTATTATGTACTGATTGTATATGTGCAAGAAGAAAATATGCACCAAATTAATTATCCTTAGTTCTTATTATAGTTGCTATTTCTAACTCACAAACATAGAGAAAGCCTAAAGGTAGTTGAATAGACATTTTGCAGAAATGGATAAAAGTAAAACTAAATATTTTGGGAACATGTTGAATATGTAGATGTAAATTGAGGCAGTTATATAAATGGGAATGCAGAATCTAATAAGAAAAGTCCAATAATTGTATTTATTGGATTCATTCAATCATATTTATTGAGCGCTTATTGTGTGCAGAGCACTGTACTATGAGAGCTTCAAGTAATATGCATGAACTCTAGGGATTAATATCTGGCCTCAGTCCTGCAAGGATTTGATGGTTGATAGATATTTCAGGAATTTTGGTGTCACACATGCTCCTTTCATCTATGAGTTAAAGAAAAAATAAAGACAATTTTCCCTAAAGGGTTCATTGGCCTCTTTGGGGTAACTCTGTTGTGGAACCGTAAATGTTCCCTTTTCTTTATCTCATTTTTCAATCAGTCAGCAAATCCCCATCTGTTCTGCAGACATCTTCACCACCCCTTTCCCAAGGGACTCACAGTAAGATTAACTTCCTTCCCCTGCAACCCTTGAGGACTTCTCCTTACTCAGAGGAGTAAACTCTCTGTGCATTGACCCTTGGGATTCATTGTGTTAACTCTGCAGCATTTTTTCGTTCTTTCTACCTTGGGAGTGGGAGATGAAGACAGAAATCAGACCCGGATCTGCCTCATAGTCAACAGGTCTTCAGGTTTTGTTTGAAATGTGGCTTGTCTAGTTCACTGGCCATTATTATTGCACTGTGCTCATTGAGTGGAGAAGTCAGCTGCATTTGCTGGCTTGCTTTAAAGCCACATATTGAATTTCAGTTTCATTTTACTATTTTTTTACTACATTATGGGGGAAAAATTTCAAAATTGTGTGTAACAGAAGCCAAGTGACTAATAGTCTCTAGGGTATCCTTAAAAAATAACTCCCAAGTCCTTGCATTAGAGTGATTTAAATGGGCCTTAGAGCTGGAATTTTACCTGAAACCCTCCTTATCGCTACAAGTGAACTATTGGTTTTTCTTAATGTGAGACTTTACCTGAATGAAGTGGAATTTGTTACTGCTCTTGAAATAAAAGCTCAGTTGAAGTGATTTGGTAATTTAATTTTGTCATGATGCCAATCAGTAGTATTTATTGAACACTTACAGCATACTGAGCACCGTACTAAATACCTGTGAGAGTACAATGCAACAGAGGTGGTAGACACACAACAAGCTTAAGGTCTAGAGGGGAAGACACATTAATATAAATTACAGATATTTACATAAGTGCAATGAGCCTGAGGGTGGGTGAATATCAAATGCTAACAGAGGCAAGTGCATAGGTGGTGCAGAAAGGAGAGGGAATGGGGGAAAGACTTTAGTCGGGGAAGGCCTCTTAGAGGAGATGTGGTTTCAAATAGGCTTTGAAAGTGGGAAGAGTGGTGATCTGTCATATATGGCGAGGAAAGGTGTTCCAGGCCAGAGGAAGGACATGGGCAAGGGGTCGGCAGTCTCTGTAGCTATCAGCTTTCAGATGTTTCACCTTCTTGCTAAAATTGAAAAAATGACCATAACCATTTCTAACATCAGTGGTGTCAAATACCGTGCAAATTAATCAACAGTTGTAAAATGCTCAGTTGCCGATATTTATGGCTTGTAGACCCGCCTCTGCCATTCTCCAGAGAGAGAAATAGTGTCTCACTCTTTTAACTTAAGTTACAGTGTGATTCCTTCCTGGATTTTCTGCTCCAACCAGAGGGTTACCACACTTGGGAACAGCATCACCTCCCTAACTGCATATTTTTCTGGCAGATTTGAGAGCAGAGCAGGGGTAGCCCCACATTGATGGCAAAATTGCCAAGACTAGGAGTGTGCCAGTCAGCGGTGGTGGTGTTAGTTGTGGCACTTGGGGAAGTACAGAAGAAAGTGAACTGCCCACATTGACTGTACACTTTAATGGGGGACACAAACCTAAAAATATTTACAGAATTGCAAAATAAATAACAGAATGAACACCTAAATGCACATATCTACCAGAGTGATGAGGATGGGAATAAATGGGATTCTAAGTGCTAGAGTTGACTGATGGGTTTATATGGCACAAAGTGCTGGAAGATTAATTGGGAAAGACTTGTTGAAGAAGGTGGGATTTTTAAGAGGGCTTCGAATATGGAGAGAGGTGTGATCTGTTGGATTTGAGAAAAGGGGGAGTTCCAAATCAGAGAGACAGCATGAGTAAGGGGTTGAGGGTGGGAGAGATGAGAGTGAGAAACAACTAGAAAGGAGGTTGGCTTAGGAGGAGTAAGAGAGAGAAAGAATTAGTTGGGGAATAGCTGGTGAAGACAGCGGTTTAGGTATTCATTCATTCAGTTGTATTGAGCGCTTACTGTGTACAGAGAGAGCACTGTACTAAGCGCTTGGGAAGTACAAGTTGGCAACATATAGAGATGGTCCCTACCCAACAGCGGGTTCACAGTCTAGAAGGGGATGGAGGGGTGGAAAGCCTTGAAGCTGATTGTGAGATTTTGATTGATATGGAGAGACCCAAGGAGCCAGTGGTGGGTTTTAAGGCGATAAATGGACCCAGCGATGCTTCAAGATGGTGCTTTGTGCAGCAGGGTGTAGTATGTACTGGGAGCAGGAGAGGCTAGAGGCAGGGAAGCCAGTGAGGAGGCTGGTGTAATAGCCTACCCACAGTGTCACCAGCACATGTAACAGAGTAGTAGTAATTTGGGTGGAGAGGAAGGGGAGGACCAGGAAGATGTTGAATAGGAAGACTAGGCAGGATTTGGCAGTAGACTGAATGTAAGACTTGAAAGATAGCAAGGAATCAAAGATAACATGGATGTTTTGGGGTTCTGGAATGGGAGGATAGTGGGGTTATTGCCTGAGATGGGAAATTAGGAAGAGGAATTGGTTTAGGCCCCCAATAAGAGTTCACTTTTGCAAAGATGCAACATAGTCTCCTTGCCCTGGAGTTGGGTGGGGCTCCTTGTACTCTCTCCCTCCCCACCCCCTCACCAACCTTCCACACATACCTTTATGTGTTTAAAATAGTCTGTTCTATCCCTATGCAGAAGGTGGAATCAGGCTCAGTTTATAGTAACATATCAACTTAAACTAGCAACCGAAATTGAAAGTCAAATCCTTTTTTTTTTAATAATATGAGAAAAGGAAAACAAATTTAGAAGTGTTGGTAGATGAAATTGCATACATTTTCATATCCATGTGCATCAGTACCCAGGCGTGTAAAAATATTTCTTATCCAATCTGCTGAAAGTATTTGGAAAGCAACAGTCCACAAGAAGAGAGTCAGAGTGCTCATATGCACCACTTGTTCCTAGTACACTGTAGACAGTTTTTAATACAGTTGATGGAGGGAGGTGAATTCTAGTGCTCTGCAAGGTATATTGCAAGATAATATATTGAAGCTAACTGAATTGAAGGGCATGATTTTACGCCTAAACGTTAACTGCTCTGTGGAACTGAATGTGAAAATAGGGTACATTGTGGTCCTATACACCCATAAGCACTTATTTTGTTTTTTTTTCCTTGACATTAGCTCGTTGGGAGATAAAGCCAAAAGCAAAAAGAACTTTAAATGTGCATTTAAAGTGCGTTTTAGTCTCCTTTTTCTCCCTTCCACTTTCTGTTTAGTACAGTAATGGAAAAAAAGGGAAGGCATCAAGAGAGACTGTTGGTGCTCACCTGACTTTAGAAGGGTTTACTGCTTCTGTACCCTATAGGCTCGAGTCTAGGGGAACCCTTGTCTGAGTCTGGGCCGTACATGGCTTGAAAATACGATTTTTGCTTTAAAAACAAGAACAGCAGTTCAGCAGGTTATTCTGCCTTGCCACTGCTCTGTATATGGATGCAAATAGTATTGCAATAGAGATCAAGCAATGGTATTTTTAGAGTACTTACTTTGTGCAGAGCACTGTACTAAGTGCTTGGGAGAGTACAGTCCAACAGAGTGGTAGATATGTTACCTGCCCACAAGGAGCAGCCTACAGCAGGAGGCAGACATTAAAATAAATTACAGATACGTACCAAAGTGCTTGCGGGGAGAGGTTGGGGTGAATAGCAAGTGTATAAGGGGCATGGATCTAAGTGTATAGGTAATGCAGAAGGGAGAGGGAGTAGTGTGAAATGCACAGCTGGTCCCTTGATACTCACTTTAAATCTCTAGGCTAACAGCAACTTTGTGAGGGCACTTTACATGGAATGTTTACATTTGAACAAGAATATGATTCAGACCAAAAGAGAAAGAAGTTTGATATCATCAGTAAAGAAAAGTACTTCCCTCAAGGTGGTCTATCCCATGTAGCCTGTAAAATCCCATAGTCTCTCCCCTCTTCCCCCCTGCTCCATGTTTTTTCTGTTTTCTTACTCCCCTCTCTATGCTATGGGAGGGTCAGTCACTTGTCACAGATCCTCCAGGGCATTCCTGGTACCATCTGTAGAGAGGGATGTCTAAACTAAGCTCATTGTGGGCAGGGAATGTGTCTACCAACTCTGCTTTATTGTACTCTCCCAAGCGCTTAGTATAGTTCTCTCCACACAGTAAGCACTCAAATACAATTGATTGATTTGTGACATTTTGCCTCCAATCCTGTTTGAAAACTTGGGATGGGACTGCTGATGGTAAACTCGTAACTAAGGTGAATCCTTCTGGCTCCTCCTACCTGAAGTTCAGCAGTGCCTAGGCAAAGTCAAGGTGCTGGTTCTGTTAGGAGCTCAGTTTGACCTGGTCGATAAGTGAAATGATTTTGAAAATAATGATCTCTTTCATCTCTGTGGATAAAAGCTACTGGTCACAGTCATTACAAACATTAGTACTTGAAAGGCCCAGTAATGAATGACCACAAAGGAAAGGAAAGGCTAAGCTTCTTAGCTTGAGGATGAGGAGAGAGTTTAACTGAACTGCTAATAGTTCTGAAATGGCCAGACTGCAACCACAGTTACAAAGGACACAATAATCGAGGACTCAGGACATTCATGTGAAACTGATCCTCTGATGGTAAGGAAAAAAGAATTGTTTTTATCTTTTTTAAAAAATGGCATACTTAGGAAGTATGCACTGAAATAAAACAAACTGGTTTTCCCAAGATCTCTGAAGAGTCAATCTCAGGTGAAGCAAATGTGCAGCGTATATAGAGGGATGGGAGGTGGGAGTAAACCGCTAATATTTCAATATGTTCAGTGGCTTTCAGCTTTTTTTTCTAAAGAAGGGAAAAACCCCCATGGTCAAATGTTGCGCATTCTCTAATAAATTATTTTATAGACATTGACCTTCTTAGAGAAGATGTATGTGTGCATTTCAGTTTTTGCATGAAGATTGAATAGTCTTTTCAGAAAAGAGGAAGTAAACTTTCTGAGAAATTAATCCTTTTATTCTTCTGGGGGTGGGGTGCATGCATGTGTGTGTGTGTGTGTGTGTGTGTGTGTGTTTTAGAAGATTCTCACCATGTGGAAGCCATGAGGCTTGGGACCAACCTTGAAATTTTTTTCTTAAAATTGGGAGGCAATTTTTAGCATTAGTGAGAAAAGGGGATGAGGGCTGTTCAGTGGCAGTGTTTGCCAATCAATCAATGAATGGGATTTCTTGAGCACTTAGTGAGAGCCAAGCACTGTGCTAAGTGCTTGGGAGAGTACAGTACAACAGAGTTAGAAGGCATGTTCCCTACTCATAAGGAGCATACAGTCTAGAAGGGGAGTCAAATTAGGTCAGAAATTAGGGATATATATATAAGTGCTGTGGAGCTGAGGGTGGGGTCCCTATCAAATGCCTGAAGGGTACAGATGCATTGCCAACTGCAGGGACTGCTGAGAAATTTGTGTTACAGCATTGTCAGGCTGTGACCCTGGGTGCATTTGCACAAGTAAAATTTACATATTTTTATCCATTCAGTCACTACTCCAGGTTGTAGGTTTTGTAGTTAAAAGGTAATCAGTTTTAAATGTTTCAGAGGTTCTCCCCCTTTTCTGATCAGTGAGTCACTAGACACATCTGGCTAGTTTTTTCCTAAGTCACTTGTAAGTATTTTTGTTGCTGTTTTAGAAATTATATTATTGAAGAGAAATATATTAGAATAACAAATTTCTATTACCATACTAGTTATCCCACAGGTGTGCAATAGAACCAAATTGACTGATAATTATTGTCAAAAATGACCCCTATATGGAGTTCTTATTGATTGAAATGGTCCCTATTAAGGGAATGTTAGTAAAATAGTTTAATACTCAAATGTGACTTACTATAGATCCTTACTTTGTAAACCAAGTTTTAGTGAATAACAAAATATTAAAAGGGAAGTGGAAATTTGGAGTAAAGGATGTATTTTCCAAACTGCATAGGCCTACTGTATTTTAATTATTATCAAGAAGAGTTCCTTGTTCATCTTAGTCTTCTAGCCTAATAATTTACCCTAGAAAGTATACAGAGGGACTGTTACCATTCACTTTGTTTTTGAAACAAAATTTTATCTGTCCATTTAATTGTTTAAAATTAATAATTTTAAACTTTTTTAGGCATTGCAGCATATGAGAAATCTCAGTCAATAAGCAAAATGTTATTTGTGCTGTATCATCCAAAGACCATCTTAGAGCTCTGGCTGTTAAAGAAGAAAACCAAACAAGCCTGGGCTGGAGTGCCTGTGTGTTCCTTGTGCCCTTAAGGTAAAGGATTAGGGTTGCAGTTAAAGAGCGAGGTCAGGTCTAGACCAAAAAGGAGACTATGGACTCCAGCCAGAAGCCTGAGTGAGATTTTTCTTTAACAGCATCGCAGACGTGGCTTGACTTGAGCTGAAATGAGGCTGACATCTGTAGGTCAAACCTGATTAAAAGGAGAAGAGGGTGGAGAGTAGCTGCAAGAAAATAAAGAGGATTTAAAGATAACTACTGGGGGTGTACAAACAGTCCTTGGCACTCATCGTTTGACTTTGGACTGGGAGTCAATGTGTTCCAGACCCGAATTTGGAGCCCTTGGAAGTCTTTCCACTGCTCTTTCACATTCCTTTCGGGGTTACCAGAGCTACTGTAGACTTCATGGCTTTTGTGCTCCAGACTCTGCTCCATAACTGCCTCCCCTTTCCCTTCAAAGTTGACCAGGCTTCTGGGTCCTCTGAAATTCAGAATTTTTAGATAGAAGATCTGACAAACTGTGGACATCAATCTCAGAAAGGGTGAATTTTGGAATTGATTTAAAGGACTGCTACTTTGGCTTCATATAAAATTGCTTTCTTACTATTTAGAGGAGATGATGCTTGTTTTGATACCTAGTTAAACTCCACAAATCTTTGACATTGTTCAAATTAGAGGCCTTGAATAGCAAAACTGATTAAACTGCATTAACCATAACATATTTTTCATGTTAATTTCAATGCATTTCAAACTGCTGGGCAAACCACTTTTTTGTTAAGCGTTTAAGAATAGTTCATCAAATAACCTAAGCATTTTTATTGAGGAGCTATGAACTCAGCTAATTGAATCTCTATGCCAGGAAAGTGTAAAAATATAACATTAACTTGGAATAAGGGAGTATAAATGGGTAGTTTTCTAAACCTATTGTGGATCACAGTAAAAACCTATACTTTTATTCGTGAGTAGATGCTTCACTGTACATTTACCATTCTGCATTGCTGAGAATTTTGTGCCCCAAATGTATTTAATTCTGAGTAATAATAATAATAATGGCATTTATTAAGCACTTACTATGTGCAAAGCACTGTTCTAAGCACTGGAGAGGTTACAAGATGATCAGGTTGTCCCACGGGAGGGCTCACAGTCTTCATTCCCATTTTACAGATGAGGTAACTGAGGCACAGAGAAGTTAAGTGACTTGCCCAAAGTCACACAGCTAATTGGCAGATGGGATTTGAACCCATGACCTCTGACTCCAAAGCCCGTGCTCTTTCCCACTGTGCCACGCTGCTTCAGGATTTAGTGCAGGAAATGTGGTGGAGCCATTTGATATTAGTGACCACAGATGTATAAAATTCAGTATTCCTGCTAGGGATTGAAGCAAAAAAAAAAAGAAATCAACTCAGGGATGTTGAATTTTTGAAAGAAACTGAAAAAAAATGCAGATCTTGGTTAGGAAGAAGCTGAAAGGAGGATTTGGAGAATTTCTGGTGAGAGGAGGACGTCAGCCTATACTTCACATTGATGCCCAGATTATCTTGGCACACATCTCCACTTCTCAGAAGCTTCCAATGCCTCGAGACTGTAAGCTCATTGTGGGCAGGGAACCCGTGTACCAGTTATGTTATATTGTACTCTCCCAAGTACTTAGTGTACTCTGCTCTGTACAGAGTAAGCATTCAGTAAGTATGATTGATTGATTGAGGGATGCCTACCCATGTCCTTGGGCATCAAGCAGAAACTCCTGACCATCAGTTTCAAAGCTCTCCACCGGCTCTGTCGTTTTTACTCCACTACCCCCCAGTTCACACTCTTTGATTCTCCCAAGATAACCTTTTTGCCGTGCCTTGATCTTCCACCTATAAGCTCTTGCTCATGCCCATATTCATTCAGTCATATTTATTGAGTGCTTATTGTGTCCATGCCCATATTCCTACTTGTAACGTTCTCCCACTTCATGTCTGACAAAACACAGCCCCATCCACTCGCCTCGTCTTCCTGAATTCACATGTCCCCCAATATGACATCCCAGTAGTCATGTTTAACACTCAAGTATATATCGATGTAAGAACCCTTGGTTCTTCTGCATCTTCAGTGTGGCTCAGTGGAAAGAGCACGGGCTTTGGAGTCAGAGGTTGTGGGTTCTAATCCCGGCTCTGCCAATTATCAGTTGCGTGACTTTGGGCAAGTCACTTAACTTCTCTGTGCCTCAGTTACCCCATCTGTAAAATGGGGATTAAGACTCTGAGCCCCACATGGGACAACCTGATCACCTTATATCCTCCCCAGTGCTTAGAACAGTGCTTTGCACAGAGTAAGCACTTAACAAATGCCATTATTATTATTATTACAGGGTATTTTGGATAGAATGGCATTACGGAATTAGGAATGTTTGTTTTGTGTGGTGTTGTTTTTAATGGTACTTGTTAATGCTTACTATGAGCCAGGCACTGTACTAGGTGTGCTAGAGTAGATACAGGGTCATCAGGTTGGACACAGTCCTTGACCCACATGGGACTCACCATCCAAATTGGAGGGAAGAGGATTTAATCCCAGTTGTACAGATGAGGTAACAAGCACAGAGAAATTAAGTGATTTGCCCCAAGGTCACATAGCAAACCAGTAGCAGAGTCAGAATAGAAAGCCGTGTGGCCTAGTGGAAAAGGCACAGGACTGGGGATCAGAGGGCTTGGATTCTAAACCTGGCTATGCCACTTGCCTGCCATGTGACTGGGCAAATCACTTAATTTCTCTGTGCCTCAGTTACCTCAGCCGTGAAGTGAGGATTCAAAAACCTGTTCTCCCTCTTTCTTAGACTGAATGCCCCATGTGGGACAGGGACTGATCCTGATCTGATTAACTTGTATGTGCCCCAGCACTTAGAACAGTGAATGACACATAGAAAGTGCTTAACAAATACTATAATTAGTTAATTAGAATCCAGGTCGTTTGACTCCCAGGCTCTTTACTTATCCATCTGGATGGAACGTGATACAGCCTCAGGGACCATCTCTATATGTTACCGACTTGTACTTCCCAAGCGCTTAGTACAGTGCTCTGCACACAGTAAGTGCTCAGTAAATACGATTGAATGAATGAATTGATCATGACTAGGTTATTTTAACATGACTTTGTTTTTAACCTGAGATTTGTTACAAACATAGCCTTCATGTTAACATAATCCTCATATTTTAGGAGTACTGAGTGTACTGTATCCATACTCTTTTTATTACCAGTTGAATCTTTACTTTTCCTCTTGTTCCTACTTTTGAAAATAATTTGTGTGTATCTCCTGTTAACTTATAAAACTCCCCTAAGACAGAAGCTGTATATTTTATTTCTATTTTATTCTCCCTAGCACTTAGTTCAGTGCTCTATACCCAGTAGGTGCTAATGTTTGATTGATTCTTTGAAAGTGAGTAATCTAGTTTTACAAATGGCCACAGTACTGGAGGTGTATCAGTTTGTCAGTGGAACTCCCATTTATAAAATAGGTCCCAGAGATGGTCATGGGAATTATTAACTGTGAAGGCTCATGTCTATACCTCTAAAATTAGTATGATAATTGAGCTTAAGATTGGTGAGCACTTGAAAGACAACATGGTATCTGTAAGGGGAAATTATACCTTATTAATCAGTTGACATTCTTTGAAGAGGCCATTATGTGGATAGAAGTGAAACATTAGATATACTATGCTGTATTTTGATTTTCAAATGGCATTTGACATTGTTGAACACCAAAGGTTTAATGAAAAACAATAATCATGGTAATGGAAAGTTCGGTAATGCATTGAAAACAACTTAGAATATAGTTGACTTTGGTTTTTTTCAAGTCGTCATAACCACGTTGGTACAGGTAGAATATGGCAGCAGCCTCAAATGGGATTTGACAAATTCATCATTAACTTGTTGACAATGAATTACCCAAGAGAAAGCAATATAGGTCGTAATGTCAAGAGAGGCACAGTTTGGTTAGTTTGGGAGAGATGAAAAGGTGAAAAGAGCAGCTGTGAACCCAATTTGAGTAGTGTTTGCTTGACTGGAAGAGTTGTAGGAGTGTTTTGAGCAGTAGAGAGATGTGTGCTTCAAGACACTATAGGAAGAAGATGTATGTAACAGCATGTATTATATACCAGAGAGGCTAGAGACAGGAAAACCAGTGAGGAAACTGTTTACAATAGTCTGGCTGCTATATAATAATAATAATAATAATGGCATTTATTAAGTGCTTACTATGTGCAAAGCACTGTTCTAAGCGCTGTATGACCAGAGGCTGTGCCACAGTAGTGGCTGTTTGGGGGAAGATGTTGTGTAGAAAGAACTAGAAGGATTGGCTATAGATTGAATATGAGAGTTGAAGGAGAATAAGGATGATGGAAGGGTTATTGACAAGACGAGAAAACTAGGAGTTTTTAATTTAGGAAAGAGGGTGAGTTGTTCGGTTTCAGACATCTTAGGTTTGAGGTCCTGGTGGGACTCCAAGTGGAGATGATCTGGAGGCGAGGCAATGCGAATTGCCGATTAGGTGAAAGGTCAGAGCTAGAGAGTTGGATTTCAGAGTTGTCTTTATAGGGATGGAAGCTGAAGTTGTGAGGGTGGGTGGAGAGAGAGAAAGAAGAGTAGGTGATGTAGAATACCTGCAGTTAAGGGATGAGATGTAGAAGAGGAGCCAGCAAGCAAAACAGAAAAGGAGGCTAGCGAGGCATGGAGAGAACCAGTTAGTACTGGGTCTGCAAACGTTAGGCCTGATAATGTTGCAGGAAGGAGGAGGTTATCACAAAATGTCAACAGCAGCTGAGAGGTCAAGGAGGATTCGGATGAAATAAATTATATTGCTCACTGTGGGCAGGGAACGTTTCTACCAATTCTTTATATCATACTCCCACAAGTGCTTAATACACTGCTCTGCACACAGTAAGACCTCAATAAATACAGTTGATTGATTGGAAATGCCTACAAGGTGGTCATGGGTGTTCTTAAAGAGTGCAGTCTCAGTAGAGTGAGAAGCGGTGTGGTCTACTGGAAAGAGCATGGGCCTGGGATTCAGAGGATATGGGTTCTAATCCTGGCTTAGCCTCTTCTCTACTAGGTGACCTTGGGCAAGTCACTTAATTTCTCTGTGCCTCAGTTTCCTCATCTGTGAAATGGAGACTAACTCCTACTCCCTCCTATCTAGATCGTGAGCCCCATGTAGGACAGGAACTGTGTCCAACCTGATAACCTTGTATCTACACCAGTGCTTGGAACAGTGGTTGGCACATAATAAGCACTTAACAAATACCATAAAAAGGTTAGGATCCAGTGAAAAATATTGAATAGTTACAAAATGGCTCCTTGTTCATTGAACTCAAGCTGGAAATGATCCAATACAGAAGACAAATGGTTGTTCTGATGAGTTTGCCATGAGTGGAATTTTCCAAATACATTGCTTCTTAAAATGATTTTTGGTGAAAGCGCTTTTCTCTTCTGGTTGCCCTTACTGTGCTGCTAAACATATTGCCATTAGGGAACCAGGTGGCTTATCCGTGAGTTGGCAACCAATCAAATGTAATGTGCCGCTGTATACAGAGCATTGTACTAAGTGCTTGGGATAGTTCAATATAACAGAGCTGATAAGCACATTTCCTGCCCACAGTGTAAATCTAGAAGGGGAGTCAGGCATTAATTTAAGTAAATAAATTATGGATCGATACATAAATGCTGAGGGGCTAAGGGTGGGGTGAATAGAGTGCAAATTCAAACTCAAGGGTGATGCAGAAAGGAGTGGCAGAAGAGGAAATGAGGGCTTAGTTGGGGGCAAGTGATGGCCATTAAAGTTAAGAAAACATGGGATTTCAAAAGCAGTCTACTGCCTCTGATGTAGTCCTCATTCTTTTTCTCTTCAATTTCCTATAGAAATGATTGGAGGGAACTTTCTGAAATGAACAGACTCATGGTAGTCCATCTCACAGTTTGCACTGCATGCACAACATCTCATTTTCAGGTTTAAAAACATGAGAACCAGAACACTATCCTGGTTAAAACCTGGAGCTTGGGTTGGCACTAAGCCCAGAACATTGTATTAGAGCACTCTAGCGATCCCCTCACCTTGAGCATGACTTAATAGAAAGCCTGGGAGTCTGAGGAACTGAGTTCTAATCCTGACTCTGCCATTTGCCTGCCATGTGACTTTGGGCAGGTCAGTTAACTCATTTGGGACAGGGTCTGTTTCTGATCCCCAATGCTTACTACTGCGTTTGGCTAACTTGGTAAGTGCTTAACACATACCACCATTATTTTCATTATAATTTCTGTCAATCTTAGTTATTGAGTGCTTACTGTGTGCACAGCACTGTACTAAATGCTTGGGAGAGTACAGTATAACAGTTGGTAGACACATTCCCTCCCCACAACAAGCTTACAGTCTGGAGGGGGAGACATACATTATTATAAATAATTAAGCTTTGGATATGTGTGGAAGTTTGGGCAAGTAAAGGGTTTAAATGTTTCTCTTTTAAAATGTAAATGTCTGTGGTGTTGCTTTTCGGTCTTTTTTAAAATATATTTCCAGTTACAGATAACTGGGTATTTCAGATTACCACTATTAGGGCACGTACATTTTTTATTCTATGAATACAGTACCACATTGAAATATTAGGTATAACATTTTTTGTTTACTGCAAAAAAAGTCTTGTTTTTATAACAAACTCCAATTTTTTCAGATAAGAGGGGGAAAGTAGTGTTTTACTTAAAAGCTATATTTTATTAAACCACCGCAATTTTGGAAGTATACTAAGTTATTGGGTTTTTAGGATACAGAGAAGTCCAAGGATGTGGAAGAAGGTGATCGGCCCCCAAAGGGCAAGTCACATGAATTCACAAAAGCAACTTTCCAGAAATGTGTGAAAAAGTCAAATGTACAAGTTGTAACTTGTGCAGTTGGTCTTCTGCAGCAGACAAATGGAGGTCTTACTAATCTTGGCAGCACTCCAAGGCTGTCTTCCTAGGAAGGCATTGTGCTTACTAAATTGGAGGAATTGTTCTGGAGCACGCCCCATTGGGCATTGTATCTGCTTGTTCTTTTACAAAACAAAGTCTAAATATTTATTATATTATTATACAAGGGCAGCCTACTTAGAAAATATGAGGGAAAAAAAACAATCCATTTATGGAAGACTATTACAGTGTGAGATTTTTTCTTAGTGGCAGTGAGCGGTCCTTGTCTAGTAGTACTTTTGCAAGTGGACCCTGCCCTTTGCAAGAAAACTCCAGGTAATCAGACCATCTCATTTTCAGTTTATTTCAGGTCAGTCAACATTAATCAATGGTTTTTGTGTCAAAACTGTAAGTTCGTTATGGGCAGGAAATGCGTATGCCAATTCTGTTGTACTATAGTCTCCCAAATGCTTAGCACAGGGCTCTGAACATAGTAAACACTCAATAAATAGGATTGTTTAAATAGGCACATGTGTACATACTCTGTATACATGTCTAAGGCAAGAGTTGGGAATGTAAGCATCTTACAGAAATAAGTTTGGAGGGCATAGGTGATGAAATTCTGACTTTCTAGTACACAGAATTGTTTGGGAAAACCAATAGTTTCAAGAACTCCAACTCATGTTGTAGCAATCTGCTTCCTTCAGTTTGTAGCAGCTCTCATTGAGCTTCCCAGAACAAAACAGAGATAATGAGAGTGCCTTCTTGTATTTAATAAACATCTGGAAGGATTAATGCCTTCAGGTACAGAAATGCAATTTAGGTGATCATATCTGGATGTAGTTGATAATAATAATGATAATAATAATAATAATGTCATTTGTTAAGCACTTACTATGTGCCAAGCACTGTTCTAAGCACTGGGGGGATATACGGTCATCAGGTTGTCCCACATGGGGCTCACAGTCTTAATCCCCATTTTACAGATGAGGTAATTGAAGCACAGGAAAGTTAAGTGACTTGCCCAGACTCCCAAGTCCATGCTTTTTCCACTAAGCCATGCTGCTTCTCTAGTTCATCCAATCATAACACAACAAGAATCTGCTACCCAGGATAAACAATCAATATATTTGTGAAAAGGTATGTTTTTAAGTATAAAAAGTAGTGCCTTGGATTTAAAGAGAAGTCTTCATTCACATCGCTGTTTGGAGTACATCACGTATATCTTGCGAGTAATTGAACTTTGCATCCAACAATGATGCTTCTGATGGTGGACTTTAACTGTATGTGTGGGTGCGGCTGAAAAGGCAGATAGATGGAGTTCCAGCCCTTTCACCTCGGCCAGTGGAAAGATTGCTTTTTACTGGGCTGTTTTGTTTGTTTTTTGCACACCCTGGGACTGTTTTTGCATTCTTTCTCTTCACATCATGATCTTCCGCCTTCCTAAAGAGAGGCAGCCCACTCCAATTGCTGCAGGTCAGGCTAGTCTGTCCACCTCAGTCACTCCTGCCATCGTACATCAAGTGATCAGGTATTTCAGTGTCTACTGGGTGCAGAGCACTGAAGTAAGTACTTGGGAGGGTGCAGTAGAATTAATTAACGTGATCCCGGCTCTCAGAGAGCTTACAATATAGTGGGGGAGGCAGACAGTCGTTAAAATATAACAAGGGGGGATTGTTAGAGTATAAATTAATGTTCTTAAGTATTGTGTGGTGGTGTGAGTACTTAAGTGCTCAGGTAGCACTCTAGCGTTTAAGCGTCTTTCTAGACTGTAAGATCCTTGTGGGCAGGCGTCGAGTCTATCAATTCTGTTGTATTTTACTCTCCCAAGTGCTTAGTTCAGTGCCCTGCACTCACTTAATAGCACTGATTGATAGATAGCTCTGAAATGTCAATCAGAGGAATGTCAAAAGTGATCTCACCTTTTGCTTCTCAGAAGATCAAAGGAGGATGGACTAGAAGAACTCTGGAGGTCCAATTTGAAGTTTCCTTGTTCTGGGCTTTATCTGTGGTCAACAGTAAGCAAGAAGGTGGAGTCAGCAATAGCGCCCCAATTAAGAAACCTGGGTTTTGTGCCCCAGACCCCACCCTCTTTCCGAAAGCCTTGCTGGAACCACCCCGGGACTGGTTTGGGATCTTGGCAGATTTCCCTGGTTAAAGCATAAAGATTTCAGTTCCAAGGGAGTCAGCTCCCTGGGGCCAATGGAGGCAATCATCCCCTCAGCTCTTTGAGCTGGACTCCGGGCCTCACTCACCACAGGTCTCTGATGGGCCCTGAGAGTTACCAAACAGGGCTGAAAAGATCCTATAGTATTGGCTTTATAGGTTTTCAGCTTGTTGAAGTCTCTCCCCTCTGTCCTTGCCCCCCCCCCCCCCAAAAAAAAAGAAACACCCTCAAAATGAAAATCTGGCACCTGGGTTGAGGTATGGTCATTTCTCTGAATGCGGAATGAGGATCTTATCTGTCCTAGTTCAGAGGGGTGAGAATGTGGATTTTCTACAAGGAAAAACCAAATAAACCTATAATGATAAAAGAGGTAAAATCTGCCGTTTATAATTCCAGGGTATTCTTGCCTGTTGTTCATTTAATTGTCACATTAATGTTCTTTTCTAAGAACTTCCTGGAAAGGAACTCGACTTTGAAGTTTATGATGATATGTGTATGATCAAATTAAGCTTGGTTTTCAGAATGGGAAATGGTTCCCTGAAAAAGTATATTTAAATGAGCCATCTAGTTCATCTTCAGACAAAACCACAGGTTAGTAATGAAGACCCTAAACGTATCCAGTCATTAGTTGATACGAGGTCTTGGGAAGTGGTGACTTAATTGTGAGTCCAATTTCTGAAAACTCAAAATCCACAAGAAAAAGGCATTAAATGGTATTTCTGATCAAATTATAGGCAGTTTGATCTACACTCATGAGTTTTATGGGAGGTGAGTCCCCACAGGAAAGGGACTGTGTGTAATTCCCAGTGGTGTATATCTTCCCAGTGCTTAGTACAGTATGCTGTGCACAGTAAGTGCTTAGTAAATACTATTACTACAACTTAATGCTTAGACTTAGGTTGAACTCTCCCCTCTGTGCAGGCCTGAAAGTTACATTTCCAGCCAAGGGTCATGTGATGTGGAGTCAGATAGGAAACTCATCCCCGGAATTTCAAAAATAAGAGTAGTAGAGATGGAGCATAATGAGCAGTGCTGTACTGTGACTTGGTGAATTAATCAACAGTCGGCCTTAATTCATATGTCGTTGCTGGAAGACTGTTGGCAAGCCATTTTAATGTTTATGATCCCCGGTTTCTCATACAAACAAAAGTGAGCATTTTGTATTTTGATTCTGGTGCTGAAGAGTGCATTAAAGTGAATAATGAATATTAAAAGAATGTACAACTATGAAAGGCTCAAACTAAAAATGAACAATAACAACCACAAACAAAAACAGTTTCACCATATGGCAATGAATTTTAAAGCATTTTGGAAAAGTAAATGACTTGAAAAGTGTTCCCGTGGATTTTTCAGGCTGAAAAGGGTTTCAGCGGCTCATAAGGATCCAGGAAAACCTTAACCGATAGCTCATCTTCACCACAATCAATCAATTAATCATATTTATTGAGCATCTACTGTATGCAGAAAATCTTGCACAGAGTGCTTGGGAAAGTACAGGATAACAGAGTTGGTAGATACATTCCCTGTCCACAGTGAGCTCAGGCAGCAGTAGGCACAAACTTGTGATTCCAGGATCTGCCTTTGCACGAAGGTAAAAAAAAAAAAAAGATGCAAACTGCCGAGAAGAAAGGCAGGCAAAGCAGGTGATTCCAGGACTAAAGGAAGAAGGATCTGAGAATAGTAGGGAATCGCGTAGGAGCCAATTTTGACCTAGGGAGGGGACTGTGAATGGGCTCACCATTGCTGCTGCACTTTGTGCAAGGCATTTCAACGCAGAGAAACTGTTCTTTCATCATTTATGGACAAAGTAATTAAAACTGCCTCATTGGGGTAGCTGGGTTATAATTTGATCTTTGTCATTAAATGTAAACATCATATTAATGGCGCGCCCTCCATGAAAGCTTCCTCAGGAGCAATGAATAAATGGCTTAGTTAAATATAGCTCTTTCTTGCAAGGTCATTATTAATTTTTAATCATGGGAGTTTCTCTTAAACAGGAAATTTGCTACTGTTCGTTAGTCATAGGATTTAAAAATTTACCAAACCCTCCTCCCCCAACCTTCTCAAAAGGAAAGCATGCTAGGAATGCTGAGTGTAACCCCATCACAAACACAGGAAGCAACTCCCCTCCCCTAGCCAGCCTTTATTAAAGAAGTAAATGGGAATGGTATTAGTCGGTTACTTTATATACACAGCCATTATGCTAATCACATACCTTTTAACTATAGTTCAGATTGAAAGAAGACTGTCGTTTACCCTGGAAATTGGTAGTATATCTCTCTCTGGTGTCTCCCCAGGAGAATAATGCCCTTCCTGTTTGGCATTGGCCCAAGTCAGAGCCTTGTTTCTTCCTCCACAGCCTGTGTGTGTTTGTGTGTGTGCGCGCTCAGGAACACACATACATGCACACACCCATACACTCATACACTTGGAATAAAGAACAATTTTGCTTCCTCTCCAGGTGCCTTCAAAATTCTGTGACCTTGGCAATCCTTCCTTGTTGCTGCCTTCCTCCCTTTATCCTAAATGTCATCCAGGCTTTACAGAAGGAAGAAGTACCATAGGAGGAATGGAGGCTATAGCCCAGCCAAGTCACTTTAACCTCTATTGCTCAGCATATAATTACTTGAACACTACCCTGGATTTATAAAGAGCCTTTTCTTCAAAGAGGAAAGGTCACTTCATAGCCTCCACTCTGAGATCTACCCCTGACCAACTAGGCTATGGCCCATCCTTCCTAATCCAACTCCAGTTACCCTTTGGACTAGAGCCTGTCAGTTCATCTGGGAAGAAATAAACCCTGATTAAGGCCTGTCAGTCTAACAAGCTGATGTTTAAGGCCTTCCAAGTTGTAAGGCCTACCAAAGGAACCTGCTGTGGAGATCTGGTCTTGACCTTCGTACTGTCCCAAGAACATTTAGGTGGCTTGTGGGTTAGAACCAAAGGGGATAGTCATCCAGGGCTCAGCATAATTTCTAGGGAGTTTAACAAGTGGGATCTGGACCAGTACAATTCATTATTTTTGTTGAAGAACTGGGATGAGATAATTGGGATCATTCTAATCAAATTGGTCAACAGTACCAAATTGGGTGGGTCTGCTAGTATTTTGGAAGACTATAAAAGATTTAGAGTTACCTGGGCCAACTTGAAAAGTCCCATCAAAGGAGGATGAAATTTGATGGAACAGTGCCAGTGAGTAGAAAGAACACAACTAGGATGGGATTAACCAGTCTCATGGGTTAATAGCTAAGGACTTCCCTACCTCCCCTCTGGCCTCACTAATGGATATGGGCCTTAAATGGCAAAAGGAGGTGCTTTCCACAACATAAGTAATAATAATTATTGAGCACCTAGTTGGAACCAGCAGCTCTGCCTTTGGCCCCTTTCTGGAATCAGGGGACATGACGGGTGAGCTCTGGCTAGCTGCTCCATTCACCCACCTCCCAAACACTTAGTGCAGTGGACGCTCAATAAATACTCTTCCTCCTCACTAGGCATGTCCTGAGGTCAAGAGGAGTTGCAAGATTGTATGACAGATGAGAGGTCTGAAGTTTTACTCGAGTTTAATGTCAGCGAAGTAAGATTGGCTGTGGCCACCCTTGAGCATCTCCGCAAAACCCTCTGGAGCACACTGTCCATCTGATTGTTGTAATAATAGTAATTGTGGTATTTAAATGCCTACTATGTGCAAGCTTTGTGCTAACTGCTGGGATGGGGAGGATGGAAGAACTGCTCTGCTGATGGCAGCAGATGCTGCTAAGGGAATTAGCACCCTCCCAATCTTTTCCTTTGTCCCATCTAACACCTCTTTTGGGCTTTCTTTGGCCCTTAGGTTTTAAACTCATGCCCCTGACTAATGCAAGGCCATCATCCAACATAAAAATGGAAGCTCTGTTGCTATTTTGCTTGTAATTTAAGCGACACATTTCTCACCCTCTGGAAGATGTTTTATAGCAGCTTTCAAGGCAGCTGAGCAATGAGAACAGGGATGTATCTTTTGACCTATATATGACATATTCACATCCTAGCTGTTTTAGGATCACCTGCAAGGACATCATAGAATACCTAGATTGTTCATTTTGTATACATGCCCAATACTTGTTTGCGCTTATATTAAGAAAAGTAGTAACCCCGTTCCATTCAGCTATTTCTATGAGAAACGGCAGAGTTCATTTGCCTTACTGAACAATTAGTGAACTCACAGATGAGGAAAGGATTGCACATTGCTAGGTAGTGGACTTCGTAGTTGTTGTCCGTATTCACTAGCCTTCGGAAAAATGGTTCAAATGAGAATTTACATCTTAAAGTTTTTACCAAGGCATTGGCTTCCACTTATAAGGCTTGCATCTTAAGAAAACAGTGCTAACAATTTTAAGAAAGGGTCACTTATGGAAATAGAAACAGTGGTTGCATCTGGTTACATCTCTATTTTTACCTCCAGCTCCCTTTATATATCTACAACTATCTTCCCCCTCATTAGTTTTGTAAACTTGGAGACTGTTGAATACAGTGTCCTTTGCACTGTAGGCAGTGAGGAAAAATGATAGCATGTATAAAGTATTTACTGTGTGTTAAACATCGGGGTAGATATGGGGTTATCAGATCAGACACCATCCCTGTCCCACAAAGGACTTATGTTCTATTTTATTTTCATTTTGTAGAAGGGAAGCAGAGGCCCCAAGAGGTTGTGACTTGCCAGAGGTCCCACAGCAGGCCAGTGGCAGAGCAGGGACTAGAATATAGGTCTCCTGGCTCCTTCCTGGTCCCATGCTTTTCCCACCAGATGATTCAGAGTACTGGACTAAGCACTTGGGGAAAGCATATAGATTTAGTAGACAGGATCCCTTTCCTCAAGGAGCTTATAATCTAGCAGGGGAGGTAGCCACCAAAATAAATTACAGATAGGAGCTTAATAAATACTGATTGAGTGAATGGGACTACTCCCAGATTAGGAGCCCCTCCCTTCCATCGTATCTAGTGTTTTAACCTATATAGTAGATAGCTACTTCCAATTCTTCGTTATTTTTAAGGGTTTTTTTTATATTCCTGGTGCTAATTACGGGCCTGGGAGTCTGAAGGCCTGGGTTCTAATCCTGGCCCCACCACAGACCTGCTGTGTGACCCCGGGCAAGTCATTTAACTTCTCTGTGCTTCAATTCCATCATGTGCAAAATAGGGATTCAATACTGGTTCTCCCGCCTACTTAGACTGTGAGTCCCATGTGGGTCATGATTATCCTATATCTACTCTAGTAGTTACCTTGGCACATAGTAAGCGCTTAACAAATATCACAAGCATCATAATTGTTGTTATTACTTAGAGTACATTGGCTTCGTATTAGTTTACACAGCTGGGTAAAGTTCCCACAAACAGGTCTTTGACAAGGGTTTCATTGGTTGTGTCTGCCTTCTGCTAGATTTCCTAGGCTTGTCTGTACATCCAAGGGCTTAATGTAGTGATCTGTTACTGGCACTCAGTAAATGCTTATGCTTGATTGATAGATCTGTCGGTATTTATTCCTGAACAGTAATGTGCTTTCCCAGGTTCATGAAAAGTATCTGTTCCTGCATATTCTCAGTTTATTTCCTAACTTCCTCAAAAGCATTTGTTTCTTTTTTACTCTAATAACTTATCTTGAGATCATTTCTTCTTATTTCCCTTCCTCTTTTGCTTTGTTGCTTCTTTATATTCCCTCCTCCTTTTCAGGAAGAGCTATATTCACTTTACCGCATTTATCATGCCTCACTAGTCCTTGTAAGGTCATCTTCTTACTGTATTATTTTATTCCTTCATCGTTTTATCTTTTCATCACCTTAATGTCATTGCTAGAACTTGAATTATTCTTAGCAAAAGTAGCTGAAGTGCTTACATCACCAAAAGCAAAGAACATAATTTCCCTTTAGAAGTGTAATAAAATGCCATTGACAGACTTTTTCAATAGCCCTACTTATTTTTAGAGGCTGCCTGGAACTTGAATGAGCAACTTTTGATTCTAGCAATAAGAAATACTCAACTTAAGACATTCCTCTTTCTTCTGTAGTATATATACATGTATATATAAATATATATAGTATAGTGCATTTTCCCATTATTAAGACTTCATTTAATTTTCTGTGCATATTGGCATTAGTGTTCAAAATGTCATTGCTTTATTTGTATTGGATTTATACTTATGTTTTTCCATCATTTAAAATTAAAGGAAAAAAAGAACAATGCAGTGTATGTTGTTCATTGTATAGGGATTGAAAGGATATTGGACAACTTTACAATCCTCTAATCAGTGTATGTAGTTCTCATTTTGTAGCAAGGGAAGCAATAAAGTGAATCTTGTACTACGAGCATTTTCACAATGTAATAAATTAGTTTTGTTAGCAAGTAATGGGTAATCTCAGTCTGTTGCCTCTTGGTAATACTCATTTTTCAGTGTTAAAGTGATTAAATGTATGCAGTTATAAATATTGCTCCAAAATATTGAGAGAGGGAAGAATGGTTTTGGATACTCAGTCACAACATAAGCTTAGGGTCCATATTGAGTAACACCACATTTCCCTCTATAAATTCCTTGTTTTCACATTGTATACTTTCATTTCCCATCAGGTACATTGTTTCAGGGTAGATAACCCAGAACATTCTATTTTACATCATTATAAGGCACTGGGTTAAGGCCAGTGAAACCATGCATGGTTACATCTTGGTGGAAGGAGCCTAGATAATAATGTTTTAGAACTGGAAAATGTGAAAAGGATAATCCTATCTTCTTTTGCTCTTTATGTTGAGTTAGAGTCTGGACCTTGGCTATGGAACTTAGTGCAGTTTCTGAAAGTTTAATTTCCTTACACTTTTCTTTTAAAGTCTTGGATTGTTTCTTTTTCTCATCAGTCATGTAATTTGCTCTGCTGCCCTTGTTTAGTACCAGAACTGTGAAACTTGTTGCAACTACATTTTAGCCAGCAAACTTTTTGCCCATTTAATTAGTTGATGTTGCTAGGAACTGGGTAAGTTGTAGAACACCCCCTTGGGATACTATTACATCAGCCACAAGGGTTTTCCCTAGATACCGCTTCTTCTTTGCATTGGACAATTGTTCTCTTTCATTCTGAGCACATATAAGTGTTTGTTTTTGTAAAACATAGGGTCGAACCCCAAATTATGGCATATCACTGTTCTTTTTCCCTTTTTCTGCATTTTATTCACACACCACCGAACTCCCCAAATTGTGTTTCCCTCCCCTACTACTGCACAGCACTTACACTGACAACAATAATACCTTTGTTTTCATCAGTTATATTTTGTTCCTCTGTCGGCAGCTTTTCCAAGCCAGTTCTGCTCAAATTCCACTTCTCATCTGTAGACTCAAACTTGCTCATCATTAGCAATATTGCTTAAGAAAAATTTCCAATTTTTGGAATGGATGCTTACCGTATCCTGTATGCACTGTCTTACTCTCTGGAATATTATATTAAAATGTATTCTACTCACCTTATTTCAAGCACTTTAAGCGAGCATTGATTCATTCTCTTAACCACCTTCTTTATGTCTACGTCAGAAAGGGGAACTGAGAGATTGAGTTGCTTAGAGCCATGGAGGGTATTGCAACAAAAATTTAGGATTTCATGGTGTCTCATATGCTCAGATGTATGGCAACTTTACCCACAAAACTTCCTAAAATGTGTTTTCTAATATCTAAAATGTTCATACTATTAGTTCTCTGTGTTCATCAGAGGATGGAAGTAGAAAAGGAAGTGTAGTAAAGAATGGGCACACAGAAGGAAAGAAAGCCTGTATCTCAAGTTCCCCACAATTTTTTGCAGGCTTTGGCTATTTCAGAATCATCTACTTTTGAAGTTAGGCCACAAAATTAATAGAAACCTGGTACAAGCAGATGTTTTTCAAATGACTAGCTACAGGAATGTTGAAGACTACAAGTTATTTGGTAGAAATTTTAATTATTAATATAATACAAAATAATCTGTGTTTTCACTAACTCATAATTTCCTGAAGATTACCTAATTGGGGTGAAATTTATAAGTTTGGTTTCAGATGTGAGAAGAAAAATGACAAAATTGGCAACCATTTTCCAATTAGAAAAAAGGGGAGGATTATTTTGGCAATTTAAAGGCTTTTTGGTCAAAGGGATCTTCTGAGTGAATATTGTAAGTAGTTTAAGGAAAATGCAGAATTGTCATAAAGTAGTTAGAAATTCTTAGGCACCTAAAATTGTCACTGTTTGTGACTGATCTGTTTTGCAATCAGATTTTGCTGCTTCTCTGAGTAAGGGGATATAATTTCTTGCTTTTCCTTTTGTCTTTTTTAAAAGAAGCACAAAGCCTGAAACTTAGTATGTAATTATATTATTATTATTATTATTAATAATAATAATTGAGTGCTTACTGTGTGCCAGGCACTGTAAAAAGGGCTGGGATGGATACAAGCAAATCGGGTTGGACTCAGTCCCTGTCCCGCATGGGGCTTATAGCTTTAATCCCCATTTTACAGATGAGGTAACTGAGACACAGAGAAGTGAAGTGACTTGCCCAAAGACACACAGCAGACTGGACATTCACATTTCCAGGTTATAAAATGCAGAATATAAATTCTGACACTCTAATACTAAGTAGAGTTCTAAAGGAATACTTCAAAAGATTGTGAATGTTAAAGATTTTGGAGGTGAATCTTTGTATATTTACTGTTAACATTATGTAAAGAATCTTTATTTTATTGATTTCCTGTTAACACTATGTAAAGAATCTTTATTTTGTTGACATTTGGGGAATTCCTTTTTAATTTAAATACTTCATTTAGTATATTTCCTCCTAAATTATGCATATATATATATATATCTAATAAGTATAATTATTTAAATCAGTCTGTACTTGGAAATATGTCTGATAGATTTATGAACTTGGGTTTCTTTACACCTCAAGAATCTCCGATTACATTATTTAAAATTGTTAAACGTAATACCTTACCTGCAATATAAGGTGTCATCAGCCATTTTAGGCATGCCAGTCATCTCAGTATTATCTTAATTTTTTCTAACATTCTCTTTCAAGCAGAATGTCACCTCTGCTATTTGACTTCAGAACTTCCAGGACTTCTATTTCTGTATTGTTAAGTGGAGTGGCCACTGATGGCACCGAAAGATACCAGTTATTGAGACGCACCTGATGTCATGTGTTATTCTGCGCTCGCAGGGTAACATGATGACATCGTGCACACCATTTCATGGAAGGACTCAGCATTCATTGGAACCTAAAGCATTTCTCTGGGGGACCCCAAACACCCCTGCCTTGCTCCAGAATTATTCCGTTTACCTCCCAGAGCATGGGTAACAGTGTCTGACCTGTGAAACTTGGTTGACTACAGGAGCAGAGGGAGGAAAAATACTGGTGCTAATAATAATAGCAGTATTTGTTAAGCACTTACTATGTGACAGGCAGTGTACTAAGCACTGGGGTGGATACTAAGTGACGTGACTTGCCCAAGTGATGGAGCTGGGATTAGAACCATGACCTCCCGGGCCAGTGCCCTATCTGCTACACCATGCTGCCTCACACCTGTGGTGCTGTATTGGCACCAGATGGGACCAACTGACTGAAAATAGGACTGTCAGTCAGGCAGTTGTATTTATTGCATGCATACTGATTGCAGAGCACTGAACTAAGCACTTGAGAGAGTACAGTGTAACAATATAAATAGACATGTAGGCAGGGCCTTATCCCATTGCCAAGTATATATGCAGTCTCCACCCATATTAACCTGCTGCAGGCAGAGCTCTGGGCTCTTCATTTCCAAAGTAGTGCTCTTCCCACCAAAGCAATCCATTAACAGTATTCATTGAGCATGTACTCTGCAGAGCACTGTACTAAACCCTTGAAAAAATACATTATTTAGCAGACATGATTCTGCCCTCAAGGGGTTTGCAGTCTAGTGAGGGAGACTCAGTAAAATCAATTACAGATGGGGAGAAGCAACAGAGTTTAAAGATCCGTATGTAAGAGCTACCTGAAGGGAGGTATGAGCACCAAAGTGTGTAGGTGACACAAAAGTGCTCAAGTGGCAGGAGGGGGAGAAATTTGGTGGGGAGATAAGAGATTGATCAAGGAAAACCTCCTGGAGGAGATATGACAAGGGGGAGATTGGGAGGGCAGCAGTGTGCCAGATGTGCAGGAGGAAGTTCCAGGTAGATGAGAGAGAGGTGAGAGAGACAGAGTAGAATGAGAGGCGTGAAGGATGTGAGCTGGATTGTAGTGGAAAATGTGGAGAAGTAGGTGGGGAGAGAACTGTTTGGGTACCTTAAAGCCAGTGGGGAGGACCCCACCCTACCTCCTTCCCCTTCCCACAGCACCTGTATATATGTTTGTACAGATTTATTACTCTATTTATTTTACTTGTATATATTTACTATTCTATTTATTTTGTTAATGATGTGCATCTAGCTTTCTATTTATTTTGGTGACTTGACACCTGTCCACATGTTTTGTTTTGTTGTCTGTCTCCCCCTTCTAGACTGTGAGCCCGTTGTTGGGTAGGGACCGTCTCTATATGTTGCCAACTTGTACTTTCCAAGCGCTTAGTACAGTACTCTGCACACAGTAAGCACTTAATATGATTGAATGAATGAATGAATGAATGGAGGGTAAAAAGTACTGGGACGGCTTCAAGTGATTTGAATGATGGTGAGTTGGCTTCAGGCCATTCTAAAAAGCAATGAAGGGTGTCCTTATATCTTTTTGTCTGTTTCCCCTATCTGTAATTTCTTTTAATGTCTATCTCACCCCATAGACTGTAAACTTCCTGTGGGCAGGGATTGGGTCTACCAACTCTATTGAATTACACTTTCCCAAGCCCTTAATGCATGGCTCTAAATACCACTGATTGATTGATCCTGACCCCCTGCAGCCACTGCTTAGCCATCAGGCCCAATGAGAGGGTCTGTTGAAGCAGAGGGGTGAGGAATACTCTTTAGAAGCCACTTTTCACTTCTGAATCCAAAGAAGAATATAGGTTATCTGGAGAAGCAGTGTGACTTAGTGGAAGGAGCATGGGTTTGAGAGTCAGAGGACGAGGGTTCTAATCCTGGCTCTGACACTTGTCTGCTTTGTGACCTTGGGCAAGCCACTTAACTTCTCTGTGCCTCTGTTACCTCATCTGTAAAATGGGGATTAAGTTTGTGAACCCCATGTGGGACAACCTGATTACATTGTAGCTATTCAATACTTAAGAACAGTGCTTGGCACATAGTAAGTGTTTAACAAATACCAAAATTGTTCTTCTTCTTCTTATTTTTAATGGTGTTTAAGTGCTTACTATGTACCAGGCACTGTACTATGTGCAGGGGTTGATACAAGATAATCAAGATTAACATAGACCATATCCCATATGGTACTCAGTCTTAATTCCCATTATACAGATGAATTAAGTGAGGCACAGAGAAGTGCAGCCCAAGTTCACAGCCGAGCAGTGGCGGAGCACTTAGTACAGTGCTCTGCACACTGTAAGTGCTCAATAAATATGATTGAATGATTCAGGAATTAGAACCCAGGTCCTCTGACCCCCAGACCCGCGCCCTTTCCATCAGGCCGCATGACTTCTCTAATTATCCATTAGATCTCTTACAAAGAAACTATATTGTGTTTTCCTAATTTGGAGAGAGAAATGGATGGGGGTGAGGGAGTTTCTAAATCTTGGGCAAGAGTTTTACATTTGATTTCAGTAGTTCTTGTAAGGGTTTGCAGTCATTTGGGAACAAATAGGCTTTGCTCCCAAATAAAGGGGGGATTTTAATGCTACTTTTCTTGCCAGCTGGGAGCCAGATTTTTAGACCTTTTTGTTTTGCTGAACCGTTTGTTTTAAACCTAACATGTCAAGTATTTTCTGACTTAGTTGCCAGGCGTGCTGCAGATGATATAATTGGAAAATTGGAAATGATGCACTTTCATGGATAGGAGTTTGTAAGCACTCATATTACAATAAAGGGAGCTGAGAAGAAGATTGAGGATTTAAAGATATCTAATTGGGCTCCATGACTCGATTACTGTTGACTGTTCAAAGGGCTTTGATTCTTTGAAAATTGAATTCAGCTATCTGATGAACAGACTCAAAATAATGACTATTAAGCTGGTAAAGATTAGAAGGTATCCACATTTGGGAGGGGCTGAAATATAGTTTCTTTTTCTTTTTTCTTTCAGTTTTAATCTGCTGCTTGTATCCCCGAAAACACAATTATGCCTAGATTTTTTTTTCATTTAAACCTTTGTTTAAAGCATTAGCCCCAGCTCTTGCATCAGCTTTACAATTAGGGATGTTTCTTTAGTGTCTAAGATAAATGAACTGTCCATAATAGCTTTTTTTAACTCAGGTTTATAAAATTGACTGGTTATTTTGAGTGCCCCTAACTTAATTTTGGAACTGTTTCTCAGGCGTAATTCCAGAGAGCCAGTGATTTGGGGGAATGGAATGTAGGGAATTTCATAATTAGAAGTAAGCTTGAGTTATTGGTAGGAGAAGCTTGATGAAGCAGCACAGTGAAAAGATTGGGATCCTTTACTCTCACATTATGACCTCAGATTGCCAAAAATATGGTGTTCAAGTTTAGTCAAGCTGTTTTAGTGTGGAAGCGAACAGTCCCCAATATTTTTGTCAGGCAGATGGATCCTTCTGAACTGCAGATCCAGGTCAAAGCAAGGAATCAAATTAAACCTCCTGCCCTCCCAGACTGCAGTATTTCTGCTGCACATTCTCTTAGTCTTATTTAGATGACTTTGATGTTTTGTGATTGCACTGATAGTCTCTACTAAAAATTACATTTAAATATCCAAAGTAGGTGAGCATATTGAGTGCCATATAGAGGCATTTTCTGTGAATGAAGATGCTTTTTTGTGCCCAGGTTGTGGCATATGATTTTATGATTTCATCATCACTTTCTGTATGTAAAATCTTCACTATTTTCACCCCTCTATGTGTCACTTGAACACACCGTACTGAGATTTGTAACTCTCCCAACTATGCCATGTTGCTTTCTGCCTTTTTATACTATCTTGTATTTGAATAAGGATTTTTGAAGAAAGATTTCAGAAGCGATTTTGGAGACTGACCTTAGAAAAGAGAGAACTGTTATTTTCTGGGCTGGCAGTTGGCTGGCTCTGAAATGACTGCATTGCATTTGGACAATTCATTTTAATGATAGCAGGCACACTGCCAAGTTACTGATTTTTTTTGGTCCCTAACAATGCAAAGAATGCTTAAAAGGCCAACAATTTTGATATTTTATCTGAATTTTCCCTGCAAGAAAGGCTGTACAGTGATTTTCAAACCAGCATTTATTAAGGGAGATGGAGGAGCCTCTTTACATATATAACTTTCGGATAGAAGATAGGGTCTTATGTGTCCAAGATGCTTTATTTAGATAGAGTCCTACCTGAAGGTAGAGACTAGGTGACTGTTTTATTATTACAGGTGGAGAGAGCACGGGCCTGGGAATCAGAGAACTTGGATTCTAATTGCAGCCCTGCCACTAGCCTGCTGTGTGACCTTGAGCAAGTCCCTTAACTTATCTGTGCTTTTCTCATCTGTGAATAT
This sequence comes from Tachyglossus aculeatus, assembly GCF_015852505.1. NCBI lineage: Eukaryota > Metazoa > Chordata > Mammalia > Monotremata > Tachyglossidae > Tachyglossus > Tachyglossus aculeatus. Next base: position 34,020,377 of record NC_052071.1, read on the forward strand.
GGATTCAGTACCTTTTCTCCCTCTTACTTAGCCTTTGACCCCCCTCCTCCTGTGAGGCAGGGATTGTGTCTGATCTAATTATGTTGTATCTATCCCCAGAACTTAGTACAGTTCTTGGCATATCGTAAATGCATAACAAATACCAGAAATTATAATTATTGCTATCATTATTATTTATGCCATAACGCAGCATGGCATAGTAGATAGAACATGGGCCTGGGAGTCAGAAGGTCATGGGTTCTAATCCTGACTCCGCCACTTGTCTGCTGTGTAAACTTGGGCAAGTCACTTCACTTCTCTGGGCCTCAGTTCCCTCATCTGTAAAATGGGAATTGAGACTGTGAGCCCCATGTGGGACAGGGACTGTGTCCAACCCGATTAGCTTGTATCCACCTTAGTGCTTAGTATAGTGCCTGGCACATAGTAAGTGCTTAAATGTTATAATTATTATTATTATTATTTTTAAGGATGTGTGTTGTTTAAGAAAGTAAAGTTAGCCATAAAGCTGCATTGCTCATGATGCATTATTTTTATTTGTATTCATGACATTTATGAAGGGCCAAAAAGGTGAATGGCTCTATACTAAGCTCTGGGAAATGGCGTAAGGATATTAATTCAACCATGTTCCATAGTCATTCATTCATTCAATCGTATTTATTGAGCGCTTACTCTGTGCAGAGCACTGTACTAAGCTCTTGGGAAGTACAAGTTGGTAACATATAGAGACGGTCCCTACCCAATAGTGGGCTAACAGTCTAGAAGGGGGAGACAGACAACAAAACAACACATATTAACAAAATAAAATAAATAGAATAGTAAATATGTACAAGTAAAATAAGTAGAGTAATAAATCTGTACAAACATATATACAGGTGCTGTGGGGAGGGGAAGGAGGTAGGGCGGGGGGATTGGGAGGGGGAGGAGGAGGAGAGGAAGGAGGGGGCTCAGTCTGGGAAGGCCTCCTGGAGGAGGTGAACTCTCAGTAGGGCTTTGAAGGGAGGAAGAGAGCTAGCTTGGTGGATATGCGGAGGGAGGGCATTCCAGGCCAGGGGGAGGACGTGGGCCAGGGGTCAACGGCAGGACAGGTGAGAACGAGGCAGAGTGAGGAGGTTAGCGGCAGAGGAACAGAGGATGCAGGCTGGGCTGTAGAAGGAAAGAAGGGAGGTGAGGTAGGAGGGGGTGAGGTGATGGAGAGCCTTGAAGTTGAGAGTGAGGAGTTTTTGCCTGATGCGTAGGTTGATTGGTAGCCACTGGAGATTTTTGAGGAGGGGAGTAACGTGCCCAGAGTGTTTCTGCACATAAATGATCCAGGCAGCAGCATGAAGTATGGATTGAAGTGGGGAGAGACAGGAGGATGGGAGATCAGAGAGGAGGCTGATGCAGTAATCCAGTCGGGATAGGATGAGAGACTGAACCGGCAAGGTAGCGGTTTGGATGGAGAGGAAAGGGCGGATCTTGGTGATGTTGCAGAGGTGAGACCGGCCGGTTTTGTTGACGAATTGGATGTGAGGTGTGAACGAGAGAGCAGAGTAGAGGATGACACCCAGCTTGCAGGCTTGTGAGATGGGAAGGATGGTAATGCCATCAACAGTGATGGGAAAGTCAGGGAGAGGGCAGGGTTTGGGAGGGAAGATAAGGAATTCAGTCTTAGACATATTGAGTTTTAGATGGCAGGCAGACATCCAGATGGAGATGTCTTGAAGGCAGGAGGAGACATGAGCCTGAAGGGAGGGAGAGAGAGCAGGGGCAGAGATGTAGATTTGTGTGTCATCAGCGTAGAGATGATAGTTGAAGCTGTGGGAGCGAATGAGTTCACCAAGAGAGTGAGTGTAGAGAGCAGAAGGGGACCAAGAACTGACCCTTGAGGAACCCCTACAGTAAGGAGATGGGAGGGGGAGGAGGAGCCCGCAAAAGAGACTGAGAATGAACGGCCGGAGAGGTAAGAGGAGAACCAGGAGAGGACAGAGTCTGTGAAGCCAAGGTTGGATAGCGTGTTGAGGAGAAGGGGATGGTCCACAGTGTCGAAGGCAGCCGAGAGGTTGAGGAGGATTAGGGTAGAATGGGAGCCATTGGATTTGGCAAGCAGAAGGTCATTGGTGACCTTTGAGAAGGCAGTTTCAGTGGAATGTAGGGGACGGAAGCCAGATTGGAGCTGGTCGAGGAGAGAGTTGGCGTTGAGGAAGTCAAGGCAGCGGGTGCAGACGACTCGCTCAAGGAGTTTGGAAAGTCCATATCAGACTTACAGTAAAAAACGTGGGAGAGGGGAGACAGAGAAGCAATCCAAGGCAGCAAATTCATGGGTTAAATGGTGCCTGCAGTCACCATATTTTATGACCCAGAGGATACAAGTAACAGTCAATCATCAATTTTATGAAATCATAATGATAATTGGGGCATTGGTTAAATGCTTTTTTATTTCTTATTCTTATGGTATTTAAGCACTTACTATATGCCAGGCACTGTACTAAGTGCTGAGGTGGATACAAACTAAGCAGGTTGAACTCAGTCCATGTCCCATGGGGCTCAGTGTTAATCCTGATTTTACCCATGGGGCTCACAGTGTTATCCCCCATTTAAAGATGAGGTAACTGAGGCACAGAGAAGTTAAGTGACTTGCCCAAGGTCACACTGCAGACAAGTACTAGAGCCAGGAATAGAACCCAGGTCCTTTTGACTCCCAGGCCTGTGCTCTATCCACTAGGCCATGCTGCTTCCCCAGACATTTTCATGACCACGACATGATATCAGCGTGCATCCTTCTGGTATCATTGATTGTCTTGTGTTGATAACACTAACTTTCCCCTTCATTATCATTATTATTTATTTATGGCATTTATTAAGCACTTACAATATTTTGATCACTGTTTTAAGTGCTGGTGTAGATAAAAGTTAATCAGGCCTGGGGTTATCAAGAGTTGATTAAATGGCTATTTTCCCTGTGTTATCCTTGAGATATTAAACCCTTGAGATATTAAACCCTTGGTAGAAACTTGGTAGAAAACTCTGGCACTCTAAATGCATTAAACATCTCGGTCTGTAAACTCTGGGTGTATTAGGTAACTCTCCAAACATTTTCTGTCATGAAGCATTTTGCTGTCTCCTTGCTCTAGTTTTTTAAGTACTTGAAATAAGGAACTTAATGTTCTCTGATCGAAATGTACTGCGCCCTACTGTAATATTAAAAAATCTCTGTTTCAGTCTACCCACTTGTGAAATAGAAATTCTTACTGAGCTCACATCTTCAAACTAGGTTAATTGGTTTGAATTTGCAAAGTATTCCAAAGACAGATGCTTTAGAAGTAATATCTTTCAGGGTCACTACAAGATAATTTAGCCAGAATGCCTTCTTTCCTGAGGCCAGTATTTTTTCCTTTCATGTTTTCCCGTGGAGCACCATAAACCTTCTAAAACAGTAGTGTGCTACCATTATTCGTTCACTCATTCATTCAATCGTATTTATTGAGAACTTACTGTGTGCAGAGCACTGTACTAAGTGCTTGGGAAGTACAAGTTGGCAACATATAGAGACGGTTTCTACCCAACAGTGGGCTAACCGTCTAGAAGGGAGAGACAGAGAACAAAACAAAACATAGTAACAAAATAAAATAAATAGAATAAATTTGTACAAATTAAATAAATAGATAAAATAAATAAGTAGATTAAATAAATAAATACAATTTATTAAATATCCATATTCTATCCATCTATTAAATGTCCATATTCTGTAAAACCTCTTCATCTGAAATATTTTCAAATTATGTTGAGGTGGATTCTTTTGTTGTGTTCCAGGGGACCAGGTACACAATCCCTGGTGTGGTACAGATTCATTTAGTTGTATTTATTGAGTGCTCACTGTGTGCAGAGCACTGCACTAAGCACTTGGGAGAGTACAGTACAACAATAAAGACATATTCCTCAGCACTTCCCCATCTTCCTCCTCCATTTGTTTAAGCCCTCAGGTAGTTCCTTCTGGCCCCTGTACCCTGTTGCAAGGAACATGGAGACAATGATACTGTATGTTAAAAAGAAAATCCTCAGGCCTCAGTAATAATATGAGAAGCAGCATGGACTAATGGAAAGAGCATGGGCCAGGGGTAAGGGGACCTGGGCTTCTGCTGTGTGACTTTTGACAAGTTTCTTAAGTTTTTTGTGCCTCAGTTACCTCATCTCTAAAATTGGAATTAAGACTGTGTCCCACCTGATTACCTTGTATCTACCTCAGTGGTTAGTGCCTGGAACATAGTAAGCACTATATCATAAAAAAACCCTAACAATTGTGGTATATGTTCACAGCACTGTACTAAGCACCAAGGTAAATGCAATATAGGCAATTGGAACCCTGTCCCACATGAGACTCCCAGTCTAAAAGGGAGGGAGAACAGGTAATTTAAGAAACTAGCTTGTTCTTCCTGGGATTTGATACTGAAGACATAATTTCATTAAACGCAGCATTTTTCAGGAATACAACTTCCACACCATGGGGAGTTTTACTTTAATGCAAATGTTCATAAACTTGTTCAATTTTTGGAATAAATGGTGCAGGAGAGGACCTAGCATCCATGGCTGGCCTAGTGGAAAGAGCATGTACTTGGGTGTCAGAGGACCTGTGCTCTAATACTGGCTTCACCACTTGCCTGCTGTGTGACCTTGGCCAAGTCACTTCACTTCCTCTGTGCTTCAGTTTTCCCATTTTAAAAATGGGGATTCAGTACTTGAACTACCTCCTACTTAGATTGTGAGCCTCGTGTGGGGCAGGGATGGTGTCTGACCTTGAATAACTTGTATCTACCACATCACTTAAAACAGTGCTTGACACAAAGCAAGTGCTTAACAAATACCGTTATTAATAACAATAATAATGATGTTTTATGGGTAGGGGAAGTGAACACACTATGCGTTCCCCACTCCCTGCATCCTGCTCGTGGGTGTAGAGGTACAGGCTATGCTCCTGATGGGTTTGGAGTTGTTTGGCGTTGTTTCCAGGGGAGCTGCCAGGTGCTGATAGCACATAAACAGTCAACATGGCAGTAGCTGCTCCTCCATCCTAGAACAGCCTCATGTCTAGTGGAAAGAGCATGGCCCTGAGAGTCAGAGGATCCTAGTTCTAATCGTATCCCCGCCACTTCCTTGCTTCATTACCTTGGGGAAAAAAGGTAACTTATTTGCCTCGGTTTCCTTATCCCGTTCTCCCTCCAACTTAGACTGTGAGCCCCATGTGGGACAGAGACTGTGTCTGCCTTGATTAACTCGTATCTACCCCAGGGTTATAGTTCTTGGTACATGGTGAACTACCTCTCAGGTTGACACCTGTGGAGTTCCCAGTACTCTACCAGTATCAGCTGTGGGAGGGAAAGTCAAGCAGAGGCATACCCATTCCATTCCTAGCTTGGGCAATGTCTAGCAAATGGAAGGCAATCTGCTACAAGGCAAAACTCACCTGTGCTGGGCAGCAGCGGCATGGGAGAGAGTCAAGGGTGGAGACTTAAGTTTACTGCGTGGAAGAAGGCAGTGGTAAACCACTTCTGGATTTTGACTAAGAAAACTCTATGGATACACTACCAGAACGATTACAAATGGAGAGTGGGGTGTTCTGGAAGAGAGGTATCCATCGAGTCTCTGTGGTTAGGAGACAACTCAACAGCATAAGACAAAACAAGACATGGTGAGCACCAAATACCCCAATTATGATTATTTATCATTATTATTACCAGGCAGCTCTGAGAGCTGTTAATGGAGAAAGCACAAGCCCACTGCTCCGGGCCAGTCAATCTCGGAGTCAGATAGGAGTGAGCTTGCCTAAATTGCAAAATCAGGAAAGGGAAGGAGTGAGCTGGCTCATGCCACAGACTCCAGAAGGTTCATTGCTGTGTTCTCTCAACCAGATTGTAAGTGCCTCAAGGGCAGGGATTGTACCTACTTACTCTGTTATATTCTCTCAATCACTTGGTACAATGATCTGCACACATTAAGCACTCAATAAATATCATTGATTGATTGGGGGCCACAGGACTTTGGGTTGGGCTGAACTTTGGCATTTTAAACATGGGCAGCTTGGTTTCCCATTGAACTCTTGTAAATCAATGACCACATTATATTTCAGACTCCTTAAACGCTGCCGCAAAAGCGGCATCTAACTGCTGATGAAAAGCAGGAGAGGAATATGTAATGATAATGTTAAAAAAGTCTGGAGATTTCAAAGTTTTAAATACTCTTTTAATAACTGTGGTATTTGTTAGGTACTTACTATGTACCAGACATCGTACTAAGCATGGAGGTAGAAACAAGATAATCAGGTTGGACACAGTCCCTATCCCACATGGGGCTCACAGTCTAAGAAGCGGGGAGGAAAGATGTACAGATGAAGGAACTGAGACACAGAGAAAGAAGCTAAGTAACTTACCCAGGGTCATACAGTAAGAAGGTAAGTGGCAGAGCCAGGATTAGAAACCAGGTCCTTTGATTCCCTGGCCCATGCTCTTTCCACTAGACCATGTGAAGATGAGCCTTTATTTTTTTGGGGGGGGCAAAGTAATTAATCACAAGAAATTCTATTTCATAGCAATTTAAGAATAGCTCAGATATAAAAAATAATATATTTTGGAGTAATTTTTTTTGAAAAATACTTTAATTCTGTGTTGTGCTTTTAGTCTTCCAAAGAGTTGGTTTCCCATCATTTATCTCACAACATCCATGTGAGTTAGTCAGTTGTGATTATTGAGCACTTACTGTATGCAAAGCACTGTACTAAGCACTTGGAACAGTATAATAATAAACAGACATATACCCTGCCCACAGTAAGCTTACAGTCTAGAGGGTAGACAGACATTAATATAAATAAATGAGTTACTTTTCCACATTTTGGGTACAGTGGTAGAGACAGGATAATCAGGTTAGATACTGTCCCTTTCCCAAATAGGGATTGCCAGGGATAAAAGAGAGCTAGCTCAGGTTAGTAAGAAAAGAATGGTAAATTTTCGTTATTCATTGACACATACAATACCTTATTTAGAAACTAAGGGTTCTTATTTCTTGTTCATGTTACTTATGAATGATTGTAAGAAGAAATGAACATAAATTAAGGACAATTAGGTGAAATTAAAAAAAAAATCCCAGGGGACTTTTCTTCCCATGTGTCGTTTCAAAACTCCCTTTGTTTCCCATTTTTATATGCCCCCTTAAGGGCAGCATATTGCAATTGCTGATCTTTCAGTCACTGGGGGTAGAATTCACATTAGAAGCTATTCACATTATTTCATAATCAGGATAAGAATTTGTGGTCAAGTGATAGGGACTCTCCTCCCTTCCCACGGACTGAATGGGCCAACTGTTAGTTGATCCGGCTACTTGTGTATCTTATATTTCATCTGAAATCCTCTCCAAGAAATGTCAGGGAATTACATGCATAGTTCCCATCAGCTTTTAGAATTTCAAGCACTAGTAGTAGTTATAATGATAATAATGATATTAATAATGATAGTGGTATTTAAGGGCTATGTACCAAGCACCGTATTAAGTGTAGGAATAGGTACAAGATAAGTACCCCACAGTCCCTTCCCACATGGGGCTCATAGTCTAAGTAGTAGGGAAAACTGGTATTTAATACCCATTTTACAGTTGAAGGAACTGAAGCACCAAGAAGTTGCAGCTTGCCCAAGATCACACAGCAGGCAAATGGCTTCTTCCCCACTGCTTTCAAACACGCTTATGTCTCCCCTATCCTGCAAAAGCCTCCCCTGACTCCAAGACTCCCTCCAGTTATCCTGCCATTGCTCGCCAACTCCTTGAGTGGGTTGCCTCCAGTCGCTGTCTCCACTTCTCACCTTGACCCCTTCCAATCTGACTTCCATCCCCTTCAGCCACTGAAACAGCCCTCTCAAAGATCACCAGTGACCTCCTTCTTGCCAAATCCAGTGGCCTCTACTCCATCTTAATTCTCCTCGACCTCTTAGCTGCCTTCGATACTGTGGACCACCTTCTTCTCCGGGAAACGTTACCCAACCTTGGCTTCACTGACACTGTCCTCTCGTGGTTCTCCTACCATCTCTTTGGCTGAATACTCTTCATTGCTTTTGTGGGCTCCTCTTCGGCCTATAACCTCCTAACTATGGGAGTCCCTCAAGGCTCAGTTCTGAGTCCCCTTCTATTCTCCATATACACCCCATCCCTCGGAAAACTTATTTGCTCCCATGACTTCAGCCACCATCTCTATGTGGATGATTCCCAAATCAACATCTCCAGCTCTGTTCTTTCTCCTTTTATAAAGTCTCATGTTTCATCCTGCTTTCAGGACATCTCTAACCTGAACATCTGAAACTTAACAGATCTAGACCAGAGCCCCTTATCTTTCCACTCAAACCTTGTCCTCCCCGTGAGTTTCCCGTCTCTGTAGACAGCACCACCATCCTTCCTGTCTCACACATCCATATTCTTGGCATTGTCCTAGACTCATCTCTCTTATTCAACCCACATATTCAGTGCCACGAAGTCCGCTAAAATCTGCCCTTCCCTTTCCATCCAAACCGCTACTACTTTAATCCTAGCATTTATCTTGTCCACCTTGATTACTGCATCAGTTTCCTTGCTGACCTCCCTTCCTCCTGTGCTCCTCACTGCAGTCTGTACTTCATTCTGCTGCCCAGATCATTTTTCTACAAAACTGTTGAGTCCATGTTGCTCCACTCTTCAAGAACCTCCATTGTTTGCCCATCCACCTCCACATCTGACAGAAACTCCTTACTCTTGGACTTAAAGCACTTGTTCATTTTGCCCTCACCTACCCCAGTTCTCTGACTTCCTTTTACTTTTATTATCCTTTTACTGATAATAATTATGGTATTTTGTTAATAATAATGATGATATTTGTTAAGCGCTTACTGTGTGCCAAGCACTGTTCTAAGTGCTGAGCACTCTTGTAAGCATTACGCGCTTATTATGTGACAGGCGCTGTTCTAAGTGCTGGGGTGGATACAGGCAAATTGGGTTGGACCAGTCCCTGTCCCACATGGGGCTCACAGTCTTAATCCCCATTTTACAAATGAGGTAACTAAAGTACAGAGAAGTTGAGAGACTTGCCCCAGGTCACACAGCAGACAAGTGCCAGAACTGGGATTAGAATCTAGGTCCTTCTGACTGTCAGGCCCATTCTCTGTCCACTAAGCCATGTTCCTTCTTTTGAATTTGCACCCTTTATTCATGCTTTCCTTATCGTACAACACTTATGTACATATTCATAATTTATTTATATTGTCTGTCTCCCCCTTTATACAGTAAGCCCACTGTGGGTAGGGAACCTGTCTACAAACTCTGATATATTGCACTCGCCCACGCGCTTTATACAGTGTTCTACACACAGTAAGTGCTCAATAAATACAACTGATTGATTGACTGATGGTAGCTCAGAACAATACCTCAGATCTGGGCTCCACACAGAAGGGTGTATTTTCTTTTCTAAAAATTCACTGTGGCTTCCTGGAGATCATTTTATAGAAACATAATTATTTTTGAATCCTCCTTATATTTTCAATGGGAGTGTCCCATAGGAAAGAGAATACAGTCATTCCCGGACCATCAGGAAAAATAGGCAAATATTCCTATTTCCCAAACATTTTGTTAAACTCGTAAAGATTTCAGCACAGAAATTTTGTAAAAAAATTGTCATATCTCTAATACATTTGCATGCTAGCCGTCATATATGTCTGTAGTGACTGCTCCAGAAACAAAAAGGTCCTTTAAAACTTTTTATGTGGATGTTTTAAAAAGGGAGAAGGCAATTTTAGAAACAGGACCTTGCATTTTGCAGACGTAACCATGTCTAAGATTATTTCAAGTTTTACTGGACGTTTTTGGTCTATGAATTAAAATACCTTAGATAGCTGAAAATTTTTTCCACCTCTCCTAAATGGTGATTCAGATATTTTATAGAATTTTGTCTAGTCTACACAGCATTGTTTCTGTATAGATATATTTGTAAATATAATGGGGTCTATCAGAAAAAAAAATTCTTCCTCAGCTCCCCGTCCCTTCCATGTCAACTCTGCTTTCTCCCGTTGCTCTTCCCCCCCTCTCCCCGCCCCACAGCACTTAGGTATATGCATATATATCTATAATTCTATTTATTTACACTGGTGACTCTTTACTTGTTTTGATGTCTGTCCGTTTCCCCCCCACCCCCAACTGTAAGCCTGTTGTGGGCAGAGATTGTCTCTCTATTGCTATATTGTACTTTCCAAGTGCTTAATACAGTGCTCTGCACACAGTAAGCACTCAGTAAATACGATTAAATGAATGGATGAAAAGCAAAGAGCCCTTGTAGAGGTGGTCATCCCTCCTTTGTGACTGCAGTAATTATGGTGTAGTTCTCTTTAGTCAGACTATGTTTGCAAATGTAGTTTTTTTTCTTCCTTTTATAGGAAATATCTCTAATCTCCAGCTGCATAAAGTTATCCTTTATCTTTGAATATGACCTCCTGATAATGATAGTGTTACCTCTGGGCAGAGGATGGCTGAAGAGTCTACTTTTAACCAGTATTATTTTGGGGAGCAGGAAAGAAATATAGTCTATTCTTTGGTTAGTGGCCATGACCCATGAATTTGGGCAAGATCCTCTAGTAGAGGATCATGACTATGTCCAAAAGAAGCAAATTTTATTGCTAATTGCAACTTTCCTTCATCTGTCTTATGGTTTCACAGCAAAATAAGTAGGCACCATTTCAGACAGCTCTTTTGATTTATGACTTTATTGGTAACTGGAAAATGGAAAATCTGTGCTTTCTCTGTGTAACTGTTTGGAAGAGAAGAAAATTCCACAGCTCCAGGAAAGTTTTACCTTAAGTTGAGTAAACTTTCCCCTAAGTAAAAAGTTTCCTGGTACAACATGTGCAAGGAGCAGATATTCCAGAGGACCATAATGCATATAAAGGATTTTGGGGGGGTTTATTATTATTATTATTCAAACATTTTCCAACAGAGTAATGTCTCTTTCAGGTTTCTAATTTTTAACCTTTCTATTCCTTGTCTTCCCTAAACTTCCCCAGCACTGGAGTGACCCCCTTTTTGGAGCCTAGCGAATGATGTGGTGGGTTAGTGTCTCTGCTGCTTGCTGAATCTGGGGTCCGTGCTGTAATTTACACTGTGGAAGATGCTGGAATTGACTGTAACTTGTGAATTACAAATTACCTAAAGGCATATGTGGTGAAGCATGCACGAAAGTCAATATCCATTAGGACTGGTCTGTGGTTGCCAATGGAGGAAGGAATTTGATGAACAAGACAACTCCCTTTTTACCCTCTGTTTGAAAGAATTAACCCTCACACCTCCTCACCTCCCTCCAGAAACTCTATGAATTAATCAATCGTGCTTATTGAACACCCACTGTGTTCAGAGCACTGTAGTAAGCTATTGGGAGAATGCAACCCAAAAATATAACAGACACATCCTCTACCTAAAACGAGCTTGAGTACATGCCAGTTAAGCTATCCTACAGACAGAGAATGAACTAAAAACACCATTTTCCACATTTTTAAATCAGTCATGCCTCTTTAAGTTGGTGAGCTCCTTGTGGGATCAGGAGAGTATCCAACTGACTAATTATTATCTTCCCCAGTGCTTAGAATAGTGCTTGACACATTAAGTGCTTAAAACAACCACGATTATTTGTTATTATTAATTATTATTCTAATATAAAGAAGAATGGGAAATAATTACAGATTACCTATTTCTCGGTGTTCAGAAAAGAATGTAAATATGATCCATTTTATGACCTTGTTTTTTCATGAGGTAGTGGGTAACAACGGATTAGCAGAAAAGATTTCCAGGGCCTGTATACTGTGAGTTTATTTGTGAGGCAGATAGAAAGATTTCTGAGTTTTCTGAAGGAAACTTTGAGATTAAAGGTTTGACTCTTTGGATGTGTGTACACACCCTGTTAGTCTTTCTCTAGGTTTGCCACATTGGTCATTGGGCTATCGTGGTGTGTAGAGCCGTCCCTGAGAGCTCTGAGAAATGGACCCAGTGGATCCAGCAGCCAAACCTTTATATAACTGATCAGAAAAGTGATTTAACAAAAGCAGTTTTACCAGCTAAACTACTAAATTCATTGTCACATCGTCATGACGGTAGCACTTTGGGCTGCGCCATTTTGTGGCTTCTGTGGGAAGTGACTGGGAGAATAAAATGTCAAACTCAAAAGCAGTTGTTTGGAAAATGAGAAAAAATATCACTGTGTGATTATTTTTGTTGAATTTTATTTCATGGAAAATATTAACGATAAAAAGCCAAGCACACGTCCTTCTGTTTTTGAAAAAATTGGGGGAGTAAAAGCCAGTGGGGAAATTAAGAAGAAACTCCCAAATGTGGTTGTCTTTATTTTGAAAGTGAGGAGTGGATTTCTGGTTCAAATCGGTGAGAGCTTTTAAGTGTGGAGTCCAATGGTGTAGACAATAGTGGAAGGAGAAAAAGACAGTTAAGAGGAGGCAGAGTCAGAGAGAGTGAGGATGATGAAGGAGACTGACAGATGAGATCAAACCAGCTGAGACCTGTTCATCATCTGTGGAATTTTTGTGTTTTCTTATAGCCCTCTCAGTCTCATCACATGTTTTCTTTTCCTTCTTCAGTCTCTTCAAAATCATTCCCCAGGCTTCATCCTCCCCCCGCCTTCTTGTCTCCTACTACCAGTTTCTACCTTGTCTTCCTCCGGTTCTCCTGTTGCCTGAATCTTGTTTTTGTCGGCGATACTGGGGATGTGTATATTTCACTTTGGTTTCAGAAAGTTTTCTGTGCATGCAAGTTTCTTCCTATGTCTCTTTGTGATTTCCTGAATTTTTTGTTTTATGTGCATGCGTCTGTGAAGCTTGCTGCCGGTGTCTAGTCCTCCCCTGCTTTCGGTAAGCTGTATGATCAGGGTTAAGGGTTGTAGTTCCCCAGACGTGCAGCTAATCTCCCTCCGTGACCATGTTCTATGATCAGCACAGGATTGGGAGGGCCCACTTTCATCACTCTTTCCCATTGAACTGACCCATTCCCTGTGGCTTCCGGGGTGAATGAGTGGGGCCAGGTGAAGCTGCTCCTGGTGTCTTGGCCACTTATGGCCTGACGTGGGCACGCTAAGCCTGCATTCCTTAACATCCCACTCCTAATAATGTCAGCATTTCCTGAACTCAGAGATTGGACATGGGATCCACCAATCAGGGACTCAGAGGTCTATTTCAAAGCTAGGGTCACCTTATGGAGTTTCCTAAAAGGGAAGCACTTGATTTCCCTGGCATGTCATTGAGTTCACTGGGCTCTGGTGACTCTCTTCCTCCATTCCCCCAAGAGAAGCCACCTTCAGATTGGATCTCATAGATTCTTCTGAGTCTCCTAATGTTAAGGACAATCTGATCCAGTCAGTACTAAGCTGAGAATTTCCAAAGCAAACTCAAGGAACTGCCAGAAGTGGTGTGGCTCTCCATAAAAGTGCTTCGTTTGCTATTTCCGAGTTAGTCCCCTAGCATAGCATTAGGGAGTCAGTTTACTGTGGGAGCCAAATTTATCGTGTGTCGATGACAGACATTTTCCACTTCACTACTGATTCCTTTTGCTTCCTGTCCTTTCCCCTTGTTCTTCTGTCTTTGGACCATGCACTATATAATGTCTTCTGGGATGGAAAACCATAGTGTAAATGTAAGGAAAGGTCACAATACTGGGTCTGTGTTTTGCCCCAGGCCCCCACAGAACTAAGCCCCTTGATTTTTTCAAGAGGGTTTGAATCTTGATCAACAAAATGGGCAGTAGAAAAGACAAAAAAAACTGAACCATTTAAGGTAATGAATATCATAAAACACTGTTCAAATAAGATGAGCAACATAAAGGCCAAGCGATGGCGATTTTTCCATATTCTTCATCAAAGGATTTAACTCTCATAAAAGGTAGGAGAGAGCTTGTGTCATTCAGGCTCTCTGCAGTTAGTAATCGAAGCCACTGGAGTGCTGTTACGTAGCAGACAGCTCTGGCTCCGAAGAAAGTTGTTATTCCTTCTAAGATAGAAGTGGAAAAACGCTGTCCATTTTACCAAGTCAGCTTAATGTGGCCTTGGGGAAATTTTCTCGGAGGCATTGCTAAGAAAGCTTCATCCCATCCCCACCCACACTTAACCTGTGTCAGCTCGCTTTAGAAGCTACACCCAACCCCTTCCAAGTCATCTCTCTAAACAATGCCTGTCTCCATCTGCATGTGCTGGCCATGTTTGGTCAAAGGATTATCTTGTATCTATCCCAGTGCTTGGCACATAGTAAGCACTGAACTACCATTATCATTACTATTGTTGTTATTAGAGAGTGCTCAGAGTGTAACAGGAGGGGGTTTCAGGTCCAAAATTCCCCACCCCAGGAAATTACAATTTACTTGGAAAAGTACCATCCTTTCCCATCGTAGCATAAATTCAGCACGCTTGTTAGAACCAGAGAGACCTATTCCTGTTCTGTGTGTGCTTCGCCCAATTTGCAGTTGGGGAAAAAAAAACCTTGATCCTCCTGAGATTGTTTTTTCCCAGCTCTTCACTTGATTACTGTAAGACAATCTCGGTTGCTTTGTAATCTCTTTTCAAGTGTGTCTTGGCTAGTCATGTCACCATTAGCCAAGCAAATATCCAATGGAACAAGTCCAGAGATGTGACCATTTTCTTATTGTGGCTTTAAAACATTTCCTTTACTTAGTCCATTTTCAGTTCAGCTTAGTGCAGGAGAGTAAACTTGAATTAAGCCGATAACATCTTTCATGAATGATTTATATTTACTTTCCTCCCTTATTCCTGTTTGTGACATTTAATCTAAGTCCAGAAATGAACCAGAGAAATCTCGAACAGCTAATCCCCTAAAACTTCACTTTTAAGAAAGAGGAACTTAACTGGAAATTAATGCAAGAAGAAAGTTACAGCTCTCTTTAAAATTTCTGAAACTCTATTCATGGGTAACATAATGAATAAATAAGTCAAAATGTTTTAGTATTGTTCAGCCCTTAAAATTCTGCTTCCTTGTTTCTTGTGACGTTCAGTGTTGCATTTACTTTTGTTTCTGGGTAGTATTTATGTCCTGAGATATCCTGATAGAAACCTAATTTCTGATTCTGAGTTGTGGAAATTGTTACCAGTTAACACTGGGTTAAATGGACTCCCAGGTGGATGCCCAGTGGTTAATATGTGACCAAACTCTGGGTAAAACTTTTTGGCCCTTCTTCGTATGTGCTGAAACCAATATCCTTCTTTCAAGTCGACAGAATTTTTCCTTCGCAGAAGGAAGGAAAGGAAATATTTAAAGGCTTTTATGAAAACAGAACAAAAATCATTTTTTCTTTGCCTGAAAGGCATTGCACAGTTAATGTACCCCACTCTTCTCCTGTTTGCACCATATCTGTCTCACTGCCTTCTGATGGTGGCACACAGCCACCAACAGTTCAGTTTAAACACACACACACACACACACAACCCACCCCCACCCCCCTGCTGTTTATAATATGTACACTTTCTTAGCCATTCCTATTTTGTGGTGTTCAAAAGCTAGTTTGTGAGTTTTGAACTGAATCCCATTAGCAGGCTGTCCAAAGTGAAGTCAGCTAGCTTCTGAAAACGTGATAGAACACAGAGGTATCATAAATGCACAAGAGGCCGTCGCGTCAGGCTGAGGCATTTTCTGTGCAGTGGGCACAAAAATGAATGCCTGCCAGATTAGATCAGTATGAAACAATCTCTTTTATTGGGCTGTTGCCCAGACTTCTGCTGCAACAGTAAATCTAATTGGTTGCTTCCTCTTACCATGCGCAGCTCCATGTGGGAAATGCCCTTTTCATCTACAATGGCTGACTGCACTGTGCCGCACTGTCAGTATCTAGAGGTTTCCTGTTTTAAATGGGTACAGTTGCTTCCCTTAAAGCCTTAAAGCTAGAGTTTGAAAGGAGGAAATTGTATTGTTTTAGCTGATTCTATTTTTTTTTTCCTGCAGGTTGCTGAAAAGTGCCTTTCCTGAAGCCACCGCTGCTTGGATTTCTCTCTAGGGCTGCCTCTCCTTCCCTCCACCCCCTCTTTTTTTTCAAAAAAAATTTGGCGTTGCTTGCAGTTCATACCCTGACGGCAACTCATCCATCCTTTTTTTTTTCTTTTTCACTCAGTTTGCTCAGCCATTTTCCTTCCCCTGAGTATGTAGCAAATACTCTTTTTTTTGACAATTACAACATCTTTGCGCTCGTTGTAATGATTATGAACCTTACTTTTTAAACGCAAGAAATAAGAAGGAAAAAGTTTTATCCCCAAGGACCGAGACCATTCCACACACACTGAAGCGCTGCCAGCAGCATATGCTTTCTGCAAGAATAATTGAAACCATTAACTGGAGAGCACAGAATTCTTTTGAAAGTCTGCCAGTTATTTGCAAGTAACTTCGGCAGAGACACAAAATATAACACTTAATATTTTAACTTCTACAATTGCACTTTTAGGAGCTGGCCTCTAATTTGATTTTCATTTATTCTGATAAGATTTCTATTTTATGATTGGCTTTATGTTGAATTCTTGTTTGAACAGACACAATTTGACTTAAATGAAAACCTAAGTGCTGACGAATAGAAATTTTACCAAAGCAACAATTCACATTTAACTTGAATTCACTTTTTTACCCTTTTTAAAAATCAGCAGTGATATTGTCCTAAAAGAGGGTGTGATTGCTTGCATTTTAATTTTGTTTTTAATATGGCTGTAAACGTTTCCCTGGTTCGTGATACAAAATGGCTGACTTTAGAAGTATGTAGAGAATTTCAGAGAGGTACTTGTTCTCGATCTGATGCAGAGTGCAAGTTTGCCCATCCATCAAGAAGTTGCCATGTGGAAAATGGTCGAGTTATCGCCTGCTTTGATTCTCTAAAGGTGAGGCCCATTTTAACATGCAGAACATTTCATTTCATTTCATTGCCTTGTACTTTCTGAATCATTGAATCTGGAGAAATGAGAGCTATAAACATAGTAATAATGTACAAGTACTTTGTTTTTCCCTTCGGACGGGATGTGATCTGTGTGTGGGGAGTTATTCCAGCTAAAGACTAGGTTGGTAGAACTCCTCCCCTTCAGATTTGATTCATTCTTCTTGACTCAGATGCTAGAAGAATCACAGTGCTCTTGCAGAAAATATTAAAAGAACAGTGTTGGAAAAGTATTTGTGTCCTGTACCGCAAATCCAATTTGCCTCTGGTCCTGTTTTCAGTTAATCACTGCAGAGTGAGGGTCGTATAGGAGAGATCGTCAGTGCAGGACGGATGGTTCAGTTTCGTGACTAAATAAAATCGGAGAGAAATCTCATTCTGCGTAATCAAATCATGTATTTTAGAATTTCCAAATCACGGTTGCGTTACACCCAGGTCACTGAAATGGGCAGTTAGTGGAATCGAATAAAGGAGGCACTTGACATTCTTTCTAACTTGCTTGTTTAACAAATGCGCTGGTACCACGTGTTCTCTGCAATGTCTGCTGCAGTTTCAGATTTTGGAGCAAAGTTCTGTGTACTGAGTACCGGGCGGCATTTTGCAAAGACCTGAATCTTCAATAGTCTGCAAATGGGGCATGGAGTAAAATTTTGTGCCAAACCTACATGAATGATTTTAGGGAAGCTTTCATCACATTGTTCTATTTCAGTGTGCAGAATAATTTTGAAACTGAGAAGATTCCAGGGTCGAGGTTTTTTCTTTTTTCTTTTTTTTTTGTAACTGGAGGAATGAAGTAGGAAAAAAAGATGAAATAAGTCAGAATAAAATGAGTGATTGGGGCCTATCCAGCTTTCTGACATTGTTTTATTCATGCCATTTGCATGTTAACATTACCTAATATTTTCTCTTTCAATATACTAATAGAGAAATGGTTGCTATGTGAATCTTCAGGAAGGCTAATTTTGTCAAATTACTTGCTAACAACTTTTGTGCATTTCTTCATATTTCTGGCTTCATAATAGCAAACCATTTCAATTTCAAATTTTTTTCTATTTCAATTAAAAACGGTTTTGAAAATTTTTTGAAAGGCTCCTAGTTGTGGAACAGATATTTTTAATTAAGCGATCAATGTGTTTTTTTTAATTTACAGGCTAACCTGACTACCATAAATAGTTTGTGTGTGTTTTGAGAATATTTTTTTAGGAGTGTTTTAAAGTATTTGGGAGAGGAAATTATCTTCTTAAATTGCCCATATTCAGGAGTTGGATGTTTTGGGTGGGAATCATGCCTACCATCTCTCCCAAGCTTGTACTCTCTCAAACGCTTAATAACAGTGCTCTTCACATAGTAGATGCTCATTAAATATGATTCGTTGATTTAAACAAAGTCGTCATTTAATTGGAGGTAGTGAAAGTTAATGGCAGTGACTATGCCATAATTTCTTTGTGAGGTATACAAGGTTGTTCTTATAGAATGCAGTTTAGCTTTTGCCTCATCCAGAGATTTTGGATTGTGGAGTGAGAGGGACGTTCAAGGATATGCTGAGTGGTCTCTTGGCAATATGTCCCACTCTCAGTTTCCATTTTACCCAGGAAAGAGAAATCAAGGTCTTAGGGACAAATGTTTTGAAGAAGAGAAATATGGAAGATGTTGGCTTATGAAATGTATATTGTAGCTTTTGATTGAAGACTTGGTAAATGTTTAACCTGGTTAATAAGTAAATCATTAACAAATCTCTTGCTTATTCAAATAAACTGGGTATACTCTCTGCATTTAGTATTAAAAAGTGATCATTGTGTCTGTTAGTATTGTAATGACAGTTGGAGTTAAAAGGAGAGGAAATTTCTTCCACTTTGACATTGCTCCTTTTGGCTTTTTTTAAATGTTTTTTTTTATTTAATGGTATTTGTTAAGCGCTTACTGTGTGCCAGGCACTGTACTAAGTGTTGGAGAAGATATAAGCTAATGAAGCTGGACACATTCCATGTCCCACATGGAGCTCACAGTATTAATCCCCATTTTACAGAAGACGTAACTGTGGCACAGAGGAGATAAGTGACTTGCCCAAGGTGTCACAGGAGGCAAATAGCAGAACTGGGAGTAGAACCCTGGTCCTTCTAACTCCCAGGCCTGTGCGCTATCCACAAGGCCAAGCTACTTCTCATCTTATTTGATCATAAGATGAAAGTTATTGATCATTAATTATTTCTAAAATCGTAGTATAACTCAAATGCATGAAGAATTTCCAAGAACTTTTTTACTTGGTATTGTGATCACCTAATCTGAGTTTGGTTTAGGTTTGGTTCAAGTATACCAGATAATTTGGCTTCCGAAATGTTTGTCCTTCCCCAGTGTCTATCCAGCATACAAAGAAAAGTGTTCGAGGGAATTAGAGGTATGGCAGAGTATTAAACAGACCATAGCTAGGGCCAGATATGAGATTAATACCCTGTTTTATGTTTATTCATTAGCTCCTTTCTTGGAAAACTTTTATCTTCAGCCTGTCATGTTATGCATCCTTCAAATACGGGTCGCTGAAAGTTTGTCTGCAGAGACACACAAAGTGGGGTATCTTGATTAACAGCTAATTAATTGTGGCTGGAAAACCCCTTTGATAAGGCTAAATATCTTGGCTTGGAACCAGAGGTGGAAGTAAGACCCAACCATCCAGAATGAAAAGCAACGTGGCCCAGGGGAGAGATTGCTGGCCTGGGAATCTGGGGACCTGGGTTCTAATCCCACCTCTTCCACTTGCCTGCTCTGTGAACTTGGCCAAGTCCCTTAACTTCTCTGTGCCTCAGTTTCCTCATCTGCCAAGTAGGGATTCAATACCAGTTCTCTCTCAGACTGTAAGTTCCATGTGGATCAGGGATTGTGTCTGACCTAACTGTCTTGTATCTCCCCCAGCACTTAGTTCAGTTCTTGGCACATAGTATGGACTCATACCATCACAGTTATTACTATTGAATGGGACACTAGTAAAACAGTAAGTACCAGTGCCCAGGCTGGGGGCCAGTGAGGCTTCCTTCGTTCTCCTCAGGCTGCTTGGCGATTGGCATTTCCTTGCCAAGATTTTACCTGACTTGCATGTGCCCCCACCATCTGTGATAAGGCTTGGTCTTGTCAGAAAGGCCAAGTGGGAAAAGATACCGTCTCAGCTACTTTTAAAGGTCTTGGCCCACTCCCCCACCCCCTTTATTTAGATGAGTTTACTTTTACTTTCATCCCTATTTGGAACAAATCTCTGGAAGAAATGGTACTGGAGAGTGAATCCTTTTGTTTTGCTAGAAATAAATTCACTCATCTCACCACACAGGTTTATTCTTCCCTAAAACATTGGTTTGCAATGATATTAATGTAGTCTGTATCTAATGGGTGAAACCAGAATAGTTTCAGTGGTTTGGGGCTGAAGAGAGTATGTCTTATAAGTTATACCCAAAATGGGATCCTTTTTGCTCGAAAATAACTTCTCCCCAATGCTTTAATTTACCCCCAGGGAGTGCCATGAAACATGTCTTCACAAAGTCAGTAAAATGGATGATCAGAGTAGGTTGTACCAGAATTTTCAGTTGGAGTAGTTGACAGTGGGCAAGCCCATTGGTGGGAGCAGTCATGAGGCCTAATTGGAACTGGACCAGAGACTCAATCTGCCCTCTTCTCCAGTTGTAAATTATGACCCAGGAAAGCATCACGATCTGTTTCAGAGCACTTGTGAAGATGTGGCCTATTGTAGTGGAAAGAAGGCTAGCTATCTGTATTTGTGTGACCCCCCCCCCCCCCGCCCCAGTCCCCTGCTGTTTGCCCTAGGCCACCTGGCACAACCAGATACCAACTATCCATCAATGTTGACCCCTTAAGCCAATTTAGAGGCACTGCTCCATATTTATGCAAGCCCAGCTTGGTGTTATGGGAATTCATTCTAAATTGTGACCAAAAACACCAGTTGCCTTTCTCCTTTTGTTACACAAAGAATTAAGCTGAGATTTCAATGTCTGTAGACTGTGTGCACTAAATTCTTCCCCTTTTTCTAAATGGTCAGTTGTCTGCCTGTTGTAAATCTAGTGACTCCATTTCTCCCAGGGCCTAAGAAACACAGTCACCTCAGTCAGGATAGTGTTGGGGAAGGAAAGAGGGTAGAGGTTGAGAGGCTGTAATGGTGGAGACAGGAGGAAAAGGAAGAGTGAAATGGAGAGTAGGAAGAAAAATGGAGAGTAGGAAGAAAAATGGAGAGAGAGACCAAAAATAAGGTGGGCAGTGTGGAGAGAATGGGAGAGGGACAGTGGAGTAAGAGGAAATACAACCACCACTGCTACCTCTATCATTTCTGTCCGATTACCCTGATAGAAGCATAATAATAATAATAATAATAATGATAATTGCAATATTCATTAGGCATGTACTATGTGTTAAGCACTGAACTAAGCACTGGGGTAGATACATGGTAATGAAGTTGGACATAATTCCTGTCCCACTTGGGACTGACAGTCTAAGGGGGAGGGAGAAAAATATTGAATCTCCATTTTACAGATGAGGAAAGTGAGGCAGAGAGAAATTAAGCCACCTGCCCATGGTTACACTGTAGGCAAGTTGTGGGGCAGGATTAGAACCCAGGACTTGAGACTTTTTAAAAAAATGTCATTTATTATTCTCTTACTATGTGCCAAGTGCTGTCCTAAGCACTGAGTTAGATGCAAGATAATCAGGTTGAGCATAGTCCCTGTCCCTCATTGGGCACACAGTCTAAAAGTAGGAGGAAAAACAAGAGTGTAAACTCCCATTTTACATATGAGGAAACCGAGGCCCAGAGAAGTTAAGTGATTTGTCCAAGGTGGCACAGCTGGCAAATGGCAGCGCTGGAATTAGAACCCAGGTCTTTTGACCCCTAGGTCGTGTTTTTGCATTAGGCCATGGTGCTTCTGATAGCACAGGACAGGCCTAGTCACCCACAGCCACTGTTGCCAGGTTGTGAGAGGCAGTGCTGTGGCAGGTCACGTCAGATGGGGCCTAAGGCTGGCACCAGTGCCTGTGGCCGTCCTACAATATGGGAACACATTTCCCTCCCCATGAGGTCCCTCCCCACAGCTCAGATGCAAGCAAATCATTTTCTTTAAGTTCCTTTGGGACTCAATTGTAGTGTCAATCCCTAAAATTTTGGGATTGTCATGCCTGTAACTGGATGACCAGTCACAGTAACGTAAAGTTTACTTACTTCCTGAAAGTAAGGCTTTTTTGGAAGGTGTTATCTCTTCCAAGGGAACTGTTTGTTTATTGCTTTGAGTCCCAGTGACTTTTGTTAACACAGTATGAAAAGGTCCTGCAAAATGCCAATTGGTAAAAATGTGATTTTTATACCACCAGACCATTCTTAAATTGTCTAATTTTGATCTAGCTGTTTTACAAATTCCGGTTTCTCCTCCACTTCTTCCCTGAAGAAATGGCACCTTTTTGAAGGGTGTGGGGTGAAAAGTATGTGCATTTATCGTATGTCTAAGCAATAGCAATTAAACATTACAGCAGGAAATAAACCAGTGCCTAGGGATATGAATACTAGTGTTTTTAATGTCCAGACTAGTTCAGTCTTTCTTTCCCTTTGTCTCCAAACCATTGTTTCTGGTTTATTGAGAGGTTTTTTAGCATGAATAAGTCATCTGATTGGCTGTCAGTTACCATATCTTCCCCTGCTAAAAAACACAGACTGTGCTGCTAATCCAAGCCTGAATTTACTACCATAACAGTGAGAAGCAGCATGGCCTAGTGGATATAGTACAGACCTGGGAGTCAGAAGGACCTAGGTTCTAATTCTAATTCCACCTCTTATCTGACTGTGTGACCTTGGGCAAGTCACTTAATTTCTCTGTGCCTCAGTTACCTCATCTGGGAAACGAGAAGCAGCGTGGCTCAGTGGAAGGAGCCTGGGTTTGGGAGTCAGAGGTTCTAATCCCGGCTCCGCCACTCGTCGGCTGTGTGACTTTGGGCAACTCACTTACCTTTTCTGTGCCTCAGTTACCTCATCTGTAAAATGGGGATTAAGATTGTGAGCCGCACGTGGGACGACCTGATCACCTATCCCCCAGCCCTTAGAACAGTTCTTTGCACATAGTAAGCGCTTAGCAAATACCATCATCATCATCATCATGAGGATTAAGGCTCTGAGCTCCATGTGAGACAGGGACTGTGTCCCACTTGATTAGCTTGTATCTACTCCAGAAATGCTTGACACATAGTAAGCACTTGACAAATGCCATTATTATTATAATTGTTGTTATTAACAGTGAGATCCGGAGATATTCATCTTTGGGTGTAGTCATGTGACCATACTGAGCAGAGAATCATACCAGAACTCACTATTTTGATCGTAAATCCTGGACCAGGGTGTCAACATAGTTCGTGTTTTTCCCCAGGGAGAACTTGGTGAGTGAGTTACTTCCAATCAGCCTGATTGGCTGTCTGTGACGGTATTCCTGGGAGCTCAGTGCACTCTAATGGGATTTATAGTTGCAACAGTGAGCTTACAAGCGCCTGACCCCCAGGGATGGTTTTTGCAATTAAGCCTTGTCACTTTGACCCTGCCTATTTGGACCTGTAGAGCAAAGTCAGGTTGTCTGTGGTGTGGCACCTTTGTGGCTGCTCCTGGGAATTGATCCATAGCATTCCTGATGGAAAGCCGATGTCCTGGCACTGCTGGCACCACTCACTGCTTCCTACTTGGGGCACTGCTCTTGGGAGCAGGATGAAGGGAACAGAGACAGGCCGGGGCAAACGCAGAACAGTGTGGTCTAGTGGATAAAGCAAGGACATGAGATCCAAAGGACCTGGGTTCTAATCCTGGCTCCACCACTTGCTTGTTGTGTCGCCTTGGGCAAATCACTTAAATTCTCTGGGCCTCAGTTTCCTCAACTGCAAAATGATTCAATACCTGATCTCTCTCCTATTTAGACTGTGAGCCTAATGTGGGACAGGGACTGTATCTAGCCTTATTGAGTTGTATCTATCCCAGTGCTTAGAAGAGTGTTTGACACCTAGTAAGTACTTAAATATCATTTTTAAAAAATTTGAAGAGGATCACCATCACCATCACAGTCAATCAGTGTTATTTACTGAGCTCTTGCCATGTGTAGAGCCCTGAACTAAACTCTCGGGGGAGAATAATATAACGGGTGAACAGTCCAGAGGGGAAGTCTAGAGTTGATCATTCACTCATTTATTCATTCAATTGTATTTATTGAGTGCTTACTCTGTGCAGAACACTGTACTAAGCACTTCGAAAGTACAATTCAGCAACAAATAGAGACAGTCCCTGCCCACAGCAGGCTCACAGTCTAGAATGGGGAAGGCAGACACCAGAGCAAGAAAACAGGCAAGTGATCAGGGCTCTTGGGGAAGGCTTGGAGACAAAGTATGGGGAGGCTGCCATTATGACTGGTTTCTGAATCTACATGATGCAGCTCTTGGTTACTAAGCACTAATGGGCAGCTTGTTCTGTGAGGAATTATAGCAAATCTACTGATGAATGTTATAAAGAAAAGACTGCTCTTCAGGTGAAAACATGTGGTTCAGTAGCTGCTGTGGTAGAGTTGAAAACCCTCACCTTGGAATCATGACTTCAGACAAGGAGAAGCTCTGATCTTAGTTTTCAGAAGGGAAGTGAGGGCCTGGTTGTTGGCAGTGAGAAGGCTGCTATATGTAATCAAAATTGGTACATTAAACAGCTGAAGTTGGGGCAAAATGGGTAGGTTGTTTTTTATGAAAAAGAGCTCAGAGGAAATGGGACTTTGAAGTCAGCCGTACCCTAGTCACTAAGAGCATGAGTGTGTACTCTACCTATGACTTGGCAGTGGCTACAGTAGGTATTTTATAATGGCCATGCCTCAGGGAAGCACAGTGGATGCCTTGGAGATCAATAAAGCCTCTGTGTCAAGTTGCAGCTTCAGAAACTTTCATGAAATGATCTTTGGCAAGCAGACTAGTGAGTGAATTGTGGAACGTATGTTTGAATGAATATTTGACTGTGATTTAGCAAAAGGGATGGGGGAAAAATAACGTTGAGCAAAACCATCAATGTAAATCCTTATGGTAAGGGTACTTGCTAGAGAAAAGAAGAGCTGTAGATCATTTATTGGCAGGGAAAGTCTCGACCATTTCTGTTGTATTAATAATAGTAATAATAATAACAATGGTATTTGTTAAGCGCTTACTATGTGCAAAGCACTGTTCTAAGTGCTGGGGGGATACAAGGTGATCAGGTTGTCCTGGGTGGGGCCCACAGTCTTAATCCCCATTTTACAGGTGAGGTAACTGAGGCCCAGAGAAGTTAAGTGATTTGCCCAAAGTCACATAGCTGACAAGTGGCAGAGTTGGGATTAGAACTCATGACCTCTGACTCCCAAGCCTGTGCTCTTTCCACTGAGCCACGCTATGCTCCCAATCTTGTAGTACGGTGCTGTGCATATAGTAAGCACTCTATAAATATGATTGATAGATTGATTTGATTAAGGTGTCCAAAACGGTGAATTTTGGTAGGGGAAACATGACTGTGGAGCTGAGTATGAAAAATGCTCATAGTGCTGAAATTGCGTGTTCACGCAGCGATGTTTTTCTTCTTGAAATGGGTAAAAGTAACACTCATTCAGTAAATCAGTCAGTCACCAAATGTATTGGGCGGCTACAGGGTATATTGCTTTTATTAATAATGGCTCTGCTAAAGTGAATCTCAGAGAGATCTAACCTTCCTGATCCTTGACTTGTCATCCGTTGCCATCCTGGGCATATTTTTCTTTCCCACATTTCAGAGATGCCCAAAATCAAGCACAGTATCATTTTGTGACATTCAAAATTGATTAGTACAAATGATTTAAATGAAATATGTGTATTTTAGTATATGTTTAATAGTGGTGTGCACAAATTTGGACTGGTTCCCAGATGAAAAATAGTTGTTCCTTCTGGTCACATCTTTGTCAGGATCTATTATCCCCAGCTTGAGCCTAGTTAGTGAAGTATGAAAGAATAATCTTGGATTTGTTGTGCTGTCTCTTAGTGTAGCCCCTCTTTCTGTGAGCTTCAGTCTCTTTTCCCTCTGGTCTTGCTGCTCTGGGGACCTGTATTCTGCTTCTACTGTGTGACTCCCTCCTTAATGTTTAGTCAGTGCTTGTTGGGAAGGTTAGCCATAGAAATGAGGGCTGCATTTTCTGCTTTAATGGGTTAATTCTTAGATTTTCCCTTTTGGATTCCAGTCTTTAAGGAAATCCTGCTTCAGGTAAATATTTTCTGAGTAAATTATTATTGCTTGCTCATATTCTGTCAGTGGATTCTTTCTCAGGGGTAGTCACTGGCTGCTTTGTAACTTTCCAGAGAGCCCATGCAAGGCTCCAGTTGGAATCCTGGCCAAATTTTTTAGCATCTCTGTTCCTTCCGAACAGTCAGATGGGAGGAGGTCTATATCTTCGGATTCAGAATGTTTTGGCAAGATGGTTCGTTTCTCAATTTTTCAGATTGGCACCAGAGTTCCCAGGGTGGTTCTAAACAGCATTTCAGGTATTTGTGGAAATGAACTGGCCAGCCAGAGTTGAAGATGATCATAATATTTTTGTTCAAGACAAAGAAAAAACACCACCAAGGGAGAAGATAGAGATTTGAACTGGGGGTTGTTTTGAGAAGAGGAGAAGCTCTGGGTAGCTGAGATCCTTTCCATTCACGTGGGGGCACAAATGGCCCAAAGCCCAGAGCAGTTACCCCACTTGCTTTCTCTCCACTGTATTTCAGGAATAAGAACTGTACACGGAGTTGGCAGTTAGATTAAACCTGCAATTTTTATGGGATTAATCACCGGATGGTATTTGAAAGCTTTGTATGTGCTACTAAGCCCTTTGGAGAATACAGTAGAGTTAGTAAACGTGATCCTTGCACACAAATATCCTATAATCTAGTGGAAGACTGAATGGAAATGGCTAGAACTCCCTGGGTCAGTTTTTGGCACCTCAAACTAGGTACATTGCTCAAAGGAAACTGGGAACTTCATACAGAGTGATGATTATTCTTGCTTTTCTGGGTGTCCAGAAAAAGGGCTGGTTAAAAACAGAACACCCGAAACTGTTGTCATCTTCAGTACTACTGGGACAAGGGATGAGCACCAAATATCCCTCCTCCTCTCTTATCTCAACATGCCCCCCACCTTCAACCTCCCGCCCAAACTTCCAGCAGAAAAGGAAAACCCTTCATGAGGATCTGGGTCCAGGCAGACATATACATGGCTAAAGTGTATCAGACTGAGGATAATCCAACAGGTCTAACAAATCCAGAATTTTCCCATGGAAAGTTTTTGCCTTTCAGTCAAGGATGGCCTTGACCAGAACAATAAGGAGCCCGGGGACTGTTTACTTGCCACAGTTTCGGACTGCTGCTTATCTTGTTGGTGTCATATTGTGGTGCTTTTCTCTATTGAATTAATAATAATAATGACATTTGTTAAGCGCTTACTGTGTGCCAGGCACTGTATTAAGCACTGGTGTGGATACAAGCAAATCAAGTTGGACACATTCCCTGTTCCACATGGGGCTCACAGTCTCAATTCCTGTATTACAGATAAGGTAACTGAGGCCCAGAGAAATGAAGTCACTTGCCCAAGGTCACACAGCAGACAAATGACAGACCCGGGATTAGAACCCTTGACCTTCTGACTCCCAGGACCGCGTTCTCTCCATTATGCCACGCTGCTTCTCTAATTAGCTTGGTTATTTTTTCCCCAGGTGCAAGTCCTCTCTTTCTCTCTCCTCCTTTTAGATTATGAGCCCCCTGTGGACCAGGGATCATGAGTGATTCAAGGTCCTTATACATTTCCCCTGAGCTTTTAGTACAGTGCTTTGCAGAAAGCATTTAAATGTTCAAAATAATAGCAACAATGGTATAGCCGGCGCCCCCCAGGAGGCCCTGTCCAGTCCAACCCCAGCTCTTTTCTCTGGCGATCTTCAGCCCTGGCCAGTGGGAGGGCAGAGTACCTCTAATTGGGGCCTGCAGCTCACTAGGAGGATTCTCTTATTAAGATCTTTAAATGAGCCCCAGCTAGGAGCAGACTCCCTCTTAAAGAGCCAACATGGCTTCTTCCCAAGCAGGGCTTTAAAAATATGAGTGTTCATTCAGTCATATTTATTGAGCACTTACTGTGTGCAGAGCACTGTACTAAGCACTTGGGAGAGTGAAGTATAATAATAGACACATTCCTTGCCCGCAACGAGCCTACAGTCTAGGGGGTCTGCGTTAGTACTATTTGATGCTATAATCCTAATTCTACATCTTATAAATGACAATTTAGGTAAACCTGGCATAAAGAAAAGCACCCTTCCACAGGAGTATTAACAAAAATATATTTAAAATTTTGTATTGTCAATCTCTGCTGTTTTAAGAATTGGTATAACTAAAGCCAGTTCCCCGGGAGGTTTTGACTGCCCCTTGAAATCTTTAGGGCTATCTTCCAAAACTCAATTCAGCAACTGCTAATTCTAGTATATGATGCCGGACATTAAAAATTTCATTATCTTTCCAACATTCCTACATAAAGATATTGATCAGAATACGAACCAGAGAGCAGTAAGCTTCTCTCAGTAATTCTTTGAGAAACATTTACAGGTTAATTACATGCCTGAATCCTTTAGGACTTTCCACATTTAAAGATAAAGAAACATGTAGTTAAGAGCTAGAAAAAAGGCTTCTAGACTAAAGAAAATTAGGCCTTTTTAATAAAGTAAAAGATGACTGCCTCCATAACACTACTAACAGTGTGTGTTTAGGGACAGATGAAAACAATTTGAAATGTTTAAAATCACAGAGCAAAAAAAAATCATTGCTACATTTTTGAACTTTAAAGTCAAACAGTTTCTCCTCTTGCAACATTTCTGCCCTGTAAAAATTAACTTAGCATTTTTGGTCCAAAGTAAACAAGAATAAGAGTCCCTTGCTTTGTAGCCTGATAGCAAAGCAAGATTATGTTCAGTTTAATTCTGAATCACAACTCACCCTTTATCAATGGGATTGTGGTTGACATCCTGCTCTGAATTTGGACTAAGTCTTAATTGTGTACAAAGTGAGGACTCCACAGTTTCTAACTCATTGGCTAGGACTAAAGGATGTAGGCTGAAGAGCAGCACGTGGAAAACCAACAGTAAGAAGCTGCCTTTGTTGCACACACCACCTTAAAATAGTGGCTTCAGGAACACAGCCAGCTCATGGCTTCTCTCCCCATTTCCAGGGTGTGTAAACAGTACGACACACACTGTTTCCAGTCCATTCTCAGCAGCTTAAAAAAGCACACACCCATGCCTATGACTAAAAAGGAAGATTCTAGTCAAGGATATAAACCCAAAGTTCAAACTGCTATGTGGTTCCACCACTCCTCACAGGGGAACAATTTCTCTGGTAGCAGGACCAGACAAGGTACTGAAGTGTCTCACAACACATTCCAAGCAGGAGATGTAAGTTCTTGGTACTACTCCCACAGATGCCACTGCAGGCCAAATGGACGGGAAGCACAACGAGACATCTTTTTCTCAGTTTGTCACTTCTCTCGTCGTTTAAAAGATAGTCACATTATTCAGGTCTAACTGGAAGAGGACTGTGTATATGAAAGCATAAATTATGCATATCTATATAAAGGATTTAGCTAGAATCCAAAATTCAGAGAGTAAATATTCTTTTTTCCCCCCAACAATGGCTGAGGGAGAAAAGGAATCACTATATGTATCTTCATAATTCCCCCAAGATGTGCCACAGTGGCAAAAGATTGTTTTTTCTCTATAAGACCTTCTGAAAAATGGTTAGTGTTTTATTAATATAGATGGTATTACTATTACCAGTAATGTCACTAGCCAGGATTGTTTGTATTTCTGTCTAAAATACTATGTGGAAAATGGTGAACATTTTATTGTGTCGGTAATTGGGATAGATGACCACAAAAGTCTTCACATAGATGGAAAGTATTGTTTGAGCATAGGTACCTATGGAAATTGGTGGACACCCCCAGAAAGCCTTCCTGATAGTTCCGCTTTTCCTCTTTGCTAAGAGCTCTATGTTCATTTTCTTTTAAGTTGGTCTTACCAAATTCACATACAAAGTAGTTTGCTATGGTTCTTCCCATTTTATAGATGAAGAACTTGGCACAAGCTAAGTGACGTGTTTCAGGGTGTGAAGCAGGCTGGCAGCAGAGAGAAGATTAAACCCATGCCTGTAATGTGCCACACCTCTGCTCAGCTCACTGGGCCATTCTGCCGTCTAATCTTGGTGAACATTAACTTCTTATGGGCAACTTCTGTTGAAAGGCTTGGAGTGCGCGTCTAAGGCTTTAAAGGGAGGAGAGCAACATGAACCTTAAACTCTCCCGTGGCTAAACTGAGATGCTTGTGGGCTAGTTATGAAAAGGACATTCAAAGGGGCATAAGACCTCCCTTGGGATTCCTGGCTGAATGGCTACTTTCCTTTCTTTTTCATTTTTTAAAAGAATCACACAGTTTTTAAACCTTGGACACGGCATTTCACCTGGCTCAAAATTAACTTCACCTTGAAACTTGAATTTCAGTCCTAAGATCCGTGTTTCTGAATGATCAGTGTCAAGTGAACAGAAATAGATTTGATTCTGAAGAGCAGCCGACACTCCTGCCATCAATGAAGCAGGCTGGTCCTCCCAGCCCTGGGCCAGAGAAGTGTGCCAATGGGCTACCCTGCAGGCTGGCCAAGAACAAAGGCATGGGAAGTTGTGTGGCCTAGTGGAAAGATCAAGGGCCTGGGACTCAGAGGACTGACAGGGATTAGTTAGTACTACAAATTCTGTAAGTCAGTGAGAACTGCTACCCTCTTGGTCTTTTTCCACTAGAAATGGAAATATTCAAACTCAAATCATTCACAAAATTTAGAGTATTGCGTTTGACTGTTTCACTCAGTATCTGAGCCTGCCCGGGAAATTGGATTTTTCGCGAGGATTTTCCCAGAGGAAATATCCATTTATGTTCTAGAATGTGCACAGGGCAAATTTAACCCTTAAAACCAAAACAGCGTTAGCCAAGGGAGCATTGTGTCGGCAGCAGGAACATTTGTGATATCCGGGGCACAGAGAAGTGAAGTGACGTGCCCAAGGTCACCCAGCAGACAAGTGGCAGATCCAGGATTAGAACCCAGGTCTTTCTGGTTCCTAAGCTCATGCTCTATCCATTAGACCACACTGCTTCTCACAGCTTCTTTTGGATTGATGCTCTTATTCATTTAAAGAAAAAAATTTTCATTGTTAGCATTCTTTTAAAAAAACTAATTTTATTGTTACATTTGAATTATATTTTATTTTAATATTTGAGAATAAATTTTCAGCAGATGGTCTGCTTGCAAATTAAGGTATTTTTAGAAGCATGATTAGTGCTAATTAGTGCTAATAAGGTCATCCTGAGTGAAGCAGAAGATCGTAGTCTGCAGAAAAGGTCCTTGTTTCAAAGGTGACTCCATGTGCTGTATGTGAAAAGCAGGTACATCTCTACTAAAAATAAGTTAGGCCTCAAATACAAAGCTTTTAACTAGAGAAAAATAATAACTCAGTGCACTGCCCCAATTAAATTTAGCCCTTTCCGATAATATGTCTTTCAGACATGAGCATTGAGGTCCCTGTTTTGCAGGTAGAAAATAATTATGACTCGCCTACGTTTGCAAGCAATTCAGTAGCAATTCCAACTATAGATCCAGGTTTGCTGTCTCCAGCTTTGTGCTCTATTGTGTTTCATGAAATTTATTATCATAACTAAAATCCTGGTGAGTTAGTATTTGTTATGCCTCTTGTTTATCACAACTTTTTAAATGGAGAGTTGAGTTGTAAAATTCAGTTGTATCTTTTGAAAAAATGATCTTTAACTTTTTTTGGCAGTTTTCTCATTAATAATAATAATAATAATGATGGCATTTATTAAGCACTTACTAGGTTCAAAGCACTGTTCTAAGTGCTGGAGAGGTTACAAGGTGATCAGGTTGTCCCACGAGGGGCTCACAGTCTTAATCCCCATTTTACAGATGAGAGAACTGAGGCACAGAGAAGTTAAGTGACTTGCCCAGTCACACGGCTGACAATTGGCAGAGCTGGGGTTTGAACCCATGACCTCTGACTCCAAAGCCCATGCTCTTTCCACTGAGCCACGCTGCTTCTCTATAGGTCTAAATTTCGTGTCATATGATGACTTCCCTTTCCCAATGCTCCTTCCTTACTCATTTTGTGCTAAAATACTTTAGAACCAAACCCTACTTCAGAGTAAGAGAAACGGAGAGACAGAGACAGCATGCACACATGAGCATAGCTGAGCATATCATCTGTGTTCTGGGAAAAGGATCCCAGGAGCCTGCTTTATCGACACTGCTGTCCAGGTGTACTGTCTATCTTCCCTCTTTAGAAAAAGAAGTGTTGCAAACTTAAAAACATGCTTGTTTTGGTCTTTGCACTGAGTATGTGCAAAGATTACCTGGGCATTCACCAGTTGAAACTGGAGAATAAATTTCAAGTTAAGTCCCTTTGGGCAGTTGGCAGGGTTCTTTAGAATTAGAGAAGTGGACTCAGAATTTGCAATATTGATGACTTTCGTGGGCATTTTCATTTTTTTCTCCTCATGGGACAATATCCCTATAAATTCTTAGTATTTTTCCCAACCCTGCAGTTTTATCAATTTCTTCCAGCTACTTTCCCAATCCCTGAATTTTAACCCTGCCTTCCAGAGCTTTGGGCAACTGCGGTTCTGTGGTGACAAGAGTAAAGAAGGAAAGAGAGAAAGGAAAAGATGTAGGGAAAGTGAAAACTGCCCAACCAGATCAAGATGGCACCGCAGAAAATTGAAAGGAGGGCTAGGAAACCACTGCCCCATACTGCCACACATCGATGCAGGTTTGTTCATCAGGCAGGTGGGTGGACAAATGGGCAGGCCCTGAAGTGAAACCAGTGATATGAGGCTCCAAAAATATTGGTTTTGCCAGGATGTGTCTGTCTTTTTGCAGCCATTTGGTTGACTCTGGAGGTGTGCTATTCCCCTTGTTGATTCTTATCAAAACCTGAAATTTCCACTGGACTGGAGTGTGTATCTTAAAAATGATTTCAAAGACTATATGCAAACTAGTGGCGGGAGGAGGGAGAAGGAGAAGAGGGAGGTGTATATGTGACAGAGACAGAAAATAAAAATTAGGAGTTCCATGCCAATAAAATGCTTGCATTCCAGTGTGGTCATCCAGCACAGTGGAAATGAGGTGCCAGCAGTAGCACATTGTTGAAAAATTCAAACCATGGAATGGGGATGGAAAGAGAAGGAATAGGATGGTTTGAAATGTTAGAAAGTTTCAAAAAGTATCCCACTAAAGGGAAAGGAATGTTTAGGTGAAGAAGAACACGACTGAGACATTTTTCAAGTAATGTAACTTTTCTTTCAGATTTTTCAACTTTCCCGATGACCAGTGAGGGAAGCTCTGTTATAGATTGTAAACTCCTTGAGGGCAGGGATCGGGTCTACTTTATTGTAGTGTCCAAGCACTTAATACAGGGTTCTGCCCATGGTAAGCACTCATTAAATGCCATTGATTGAGAACTTCCGGGACATTCCAAGAGATTGTCATTGCATTTCTTGTTTGTGACTGTGAAGCAATCTTTTCTGTCCACATTAAAGCCAACTAAGGTATAACAGCATTCCAGTGGTTAGAAACTGGGGACTCATCTTTAATGTACACAACATATAGACTTTAAAAGTCACTCACAAGTAAACAGAGTATAGCTGCTTCATGTCTCTGAAGAGCAAAGAAAAAATAAATATCAAATCTCTTAGGTAGGTATTTGCTGTTCTGTGAAGAAAAGAAAGTGTGGGGTGCATTATAGTTTTCTTTTAGTTCTTTGTTATTGTGGATATCATATTCTCTTGCTGATCCACTTCAGGGTACACCTCCTGAGGTTTGCTTATCCTGTGCTTTGTACCTCAGGCTAGATGAGGAAAATGAAGCCCTGATTAGGGACTGGAAGACATGACCAGCATGAGAAACAGCATGGCCTACTGGATAGAGCACAGGCCTGGGAATTAGAAGGTCTTGAGTTCTAATCCCGGATCCACTATTTACCTGCTTTGTGACCTTGGACAAGTCACTTCACTTCTCTGTGCCGAAGTTCCCTCATCTGTAAAATGGGGATGCAGACTGTGAGCCCCACTTGGGACAAGGACTGTGTCCAACCCGATTTGCTTGTATCAATCCCAGCATTCATTCAGTCATTCAGTCGTATTTATTGAGTGCTTACTGGGTGCAGAGCACTGTACTAAGTACTTGGGAAGTACAAGTGGGCAACATATAGAGACGGTCCCTACCCAACAGCGGGCTCTCAGTACAGTGCCTGGCACACAGTAAGCACTTAACAACTCTCATAAATATTATTATTATTATGGCCAGAGGCAGGAGGAAAGGCAGGGTTTCCCAGCCACTCCTCCCGAACTCCCCAGGCTTAGCATATCTGTGGCTCTCCTTTAGGGGATTGGGCGTCAGGAAACTTGGGTTCTAATCTCTGCTCTGCCACTTAGCTGCTGTGGGCCCCTGTGTCTGTGCCTCAGTTTTCTCATCTGTAGAATGGGTATTCAGTACCTGTTCTCCTTCCCCCCGACCCAGACTGTGAACCAGGGTGAGATGGGGACTATGTCCAATCTGGTTGTCTTGCATCTTTCCTGGTGCATATCAGAGTGCTTGGCATATAGTAAATGCTTAATAAATGCCACAATTGTTAATTATTAGTATTACCCATATTATAATGCAGGGATTACTTACCTACAAATCCTGAATTAAGGAGCACCCTTTAGTACTCACCCATGGTACATGGGCGCAACCTTTCTTTCTAACATCCCACTGCATTGTACCCAAACAGACTCATTTTGTCATAAGAACATTCCTTAATTCTCTAATGGTGCTCAAGCAAAAACATGTAGTGAAACATGCCTTCTGACTGAATTGAGTGTAATAATAATAATGCTGATGGTATTTGTTAAGCCCTTACTTTGTACCAGGCACAGTACTAAGCGCTGGGGTGGATACAAACAAGTCGAGTTGGGCACAGTCTTTGTCCCATGTGGGGCATTTTCCAGATGAGGGAACTGAGGCACTGAGAGAAGTGAAGTGACTTGCCCAAGGTCACACAGCAGAAAGTGGTGGAGGCTGGATTAGGTCTCATGATCTGACTCCCAGTCCTGTGCTCTATCCACTACGCCATGCTGCTCAGATATTAGCAGGAAGAGTTTAAGTAGGCAGGGAGTACCATTGGGTGGGACCTTTTAAAAAAAAAATTAAGCACATACTATGTGACCAGCACTGTTCTAAGCCCTGGAGTAGATACCAGTTAACCAGGTCAGGTGCAGTCTCTGCCCCATATGGAATTCACAGTCCAAGTAAGGGGGAGAACAGGTATTGGATCCCTGTTTTACAGATGAAAAAACTGAGGCACAGAGAACTAAAGTGACTTTCCCAAGGTCACATCGCAGGCAAGGGGCAGAGCAAGGATTAGAACCTGGTGGTCTTTCCACTGGGTCATGTTCAAAAGGATGCTAGATATACACTAACAGAGCAGTTCAATAGGACATCAATAGCAAATTTTTCCCAAGATTAAAGTTGTTTGTAGATAGTTCTCATTGCTGCAAATAATATGTGTGCCCCTATCCCTTACCCCTCTTTTCCAAAGAAGCCCTTTCTTTGGCTATTGTTCCCTTGTTTATTTCAGAAGCAGTACTTCAACTCTGGTGAGAGAAGAAATGTTTACTTTCACAGCAGAAGAATTTTATACAAAAGCAGAGACTGTCTCACAGCCTGTTGTAGCTCTTGCCCTTTACAAAGAGTAGTAAAGTCACCAGTTAGTAATCTGGTTAAGCAGAAAGGCATGGGCCCTGTTTCTACATTCTTCTGCTAAGGGTGCTGAAATATTTAAAATGAATGGTAGAAAAATAAATTGATCTTTAAGAACAATTTCTAAGTTAGAAATATGTGGTACAAGGAGATTCATTTTTTTTTTCCCAGTTGAGATCAGTAATAGTCACTAGTACTCTGTCAGTAAATTTGGGGTTTGGTGTGATTTTTTTTTTAACCACTGTCACTCTTCTTTTAAGGGGCTCATCTTTACACTGAACCCCATTCTTCACCCTGAGTAGTAGGGTGGGAGAAGAGGGAGGAAGAGACTGTTAAACGCCTGCAGTTAGATGCCTTTGAAAATTCTGGTTGGTTTATGAAGGAGGAAGGGAGATGCTAAGTGCTCCTCCTCCAAAACTCTCTGCAGGATATTTAGGCATTACAGTATGGTGAATCCTCACACTACAGCACAGCGGCCAGGCACCTGGGCATTTCGGTTACCAAAACAGGTGCTGCTCCTCTTCCCTCCCTCATCTGAGGGAAGAGGGAGGAGGAGGAGGAGCTTGTGGAGGGAATAGGAGCATGGTGATGATCCGCTTGAAGCAACGCTAAGCCAACTTTTAGTGGAGAATAAGGGAGGAATTGCCTTCAGTAGCCTATGGGAGCTCAGGCAGGAGAAGGGGACATTTTGTGTTTTGTTATTTCTTCAAGTAGTTTGTAATTTGTGCAAAATAAAATGCCAAATATAAATACAATTTTGGGGAAATGACAGATCACCATTTTAGAATTAGGTAATAGCTTATGTTTAGTTCTGTTTTTGCATCTGCAGTACAGTATTACCCCGCTACATTTCCATGTATTAGCTGTCTTCTTGAGGTCTTTCTACCATTAAGGTAAAAAAAAATTAAAAAGCCCTCAATTTTTAGGTATAGTTAATTCTGAAAGAAAAGTATCTGAAAGAATTTCTCTACAAGATAAATCAGGCTTTATGACAAATGCCATCATTATTATCAGGCTCATAAAGAGCCACATGTCTACACCCCAGTGTGATTCCAAGCGCTTAGTACAGTGCTCTGCACACAGTACGCACTCAATAAGTGTGATTGAATGAATGAATGAATTAGAAAACAAGGCTGATTTTATTCATTTTCCATAGGAGGTAATGGGCAAGTAAACTTAATGGCCAAGATGGGATAGTATATCTTTGAAAATGTATTCATGAATCTGAGGTAACTTTTTAGTCCCCATTCTTCATCCCTGCAGAAGTTATACTAATTATAGCTTTGCCTGGCCTAGACTCGGCCTGAGTGATGATGATGGTGAAAATGATGATAATAATAATAATAGTAATTGTATTTATTAAGCACTTAGCTACATGCTGAAGCCCTAGGCTAAGTGCCCAAACAGGGCTCACAACCCAAAAGGTAAGGACAAGCAAGTCTCATCCCTCTTTTAAAGATGAGGAAACTGAGGGACAGGTTAAGTGACTTGCCCAAGGTCTCACAGCAAGGCATTGGCAGAGCTGGAACTAGAAGCAGTATCTCCCGATTGTCAATCCCGTGTTCATTCCACAAGGCCGTTCTGCTTCCTTGATTATGCCAAGGACCTATAAACTGTGTTATTAAGTCTAGTTTGGAAGAAGGATACTTAGGATTGAATATTGCATTTTTGTCGTTTTCTTGGGGTATGGTGACTTTAATCAGTCAATCTTATGTACTTATTGAGTGCTTACCATGTGCACAGCACTGTACTAAGCACTTGGGAGAGTATAATACTACAGAATTAGCAGACACGTTCCCTGCCTATAACAAGCTTACCGTCTAGGTCACAATGATCTACACTTATTTTATCCTCTGGTAAAACAGTTTATGTCATATCCTTAAACAATCTCTGATCAGATTCAGAGATTATTTACATTCACAAATTATGTATCAGTACTAGTATCAAGAATTCGGCAACAGTTACATGACTGTTTAATCCTGTCCCAGCTACATGAATGTCAATTCAGTGTTTTTTGAAGTCTCTGACTAGAAACTATATTTAGCTCATGTCCCCTAGAGTTAAAATATAGGAAATATCATCCCACGTGATTGTGCAAACAAACCATGCAGGTGCAAATTTAGGGGCCAGACTGAAACATTTTTCAGTTTGTGTCACGTTTTTCCCCTGGTGGGGATAATACTTCCAACAAATATTTGGGGCAAGGTTTATAGAACATTCTTACTGGCACCCTTCATCTATAGCATGCTTGCCATCTGAATGCTTTGGCATGTCCTGTGCTGTAGAACTGAAACCGTTCAAATATTTACACTGCCTGAACCTTTCATTTTTTTCACTGAAATAATTTTGCGGTGATCTAATCTGCTCAATTTGAATAATCCAGAATGAAAAAGTTTCACAGACGATAAAGAAAAACATGCCTTGAAAGTAAGCTGTTGGAGAGTCCGTCTTTTGTGGGCTGCTATGTTGTTGTTTTTTCACTTGACCCGCTCTGTAATGAGTGAAATCATCTGAAGGAGTTTTCAGTCCTGTTTTGTCAAGGGAGGTTTTTTTTTGGTTGTTTGTTTTTTTAAAAAACTTCACAGAGGCTTTGCCCTAACAGAGTGGAACCTAGATCCTGCAGTGGCCTGATTAAGCCAGCCTGTCCCCCTTTTCTCCCCCCATCATGAATAGGGCTACTGTATTAAAAAAAGATTCTCTTTTGTGTGTTGTTAATAGGAATGCACTAAATGGCTTCTGATAGCTGCAAAATGCACAAGGCCAGCCCTTTCTCTGAGTTTCTGTCCCTTCTCATTCTTTGCCTCCAGAGCTCAGCCTGCCAGCTTTCAGCAGGTCAAGGCCTTTTGTGCTTGTTCTCCCCTGTGGCCCTCAACCACCAGGTAATTTGAACCTGCTCCCCTCATGAAGATACATTTACTGAGAGGCTGTGGCCAAGAGGAAATATTTAGACTCCTAGTTATGCTTCAACAATGATCGAGGAGTATTGTGGAGTTTTCTGTCCCCTGTTTTATATCTGACCCATCTTTGGATGGGGAGAGGATTTCTGAAGCAATTCTCTGGACTTCTGGTGGGAAAGGGCCTTTTAAAGGCAGGCATACGAGTTAATCTAGTTCCCAGTATGACTTTCTCAGGGGGAGATATTTTCCCTCAATAGCATTTAATTTAGCCTCTAGACGAGAAAGAGGCAAGTAATGTTGTAATGTGGATTATTTTTAAAGTTTGGGGGAGTTACCCCCAGGTGTCTTTTCTGAAATGTGAACATTCATTTTAAGATAATTTTTATCTTTTCCATGTATTGTCCAAATTCTCTCTAAGTGGGCTTTCATGGATCACAGCCACATCATTTAGGGAATTTCAGCGCCAGCTTTAAGATTGGACTCTGACCCTGAGCTACCTCTTCAGCAAACATTGTGGCCCTGTGCAGTGGACTCAAACCAAAAAGATATCTATTTTCCCCAAAGTCTATTCTAGTTGTTAAATGCAAAAAATAAAAATAAAAGAAGCTCATCTCTTCCTCACCGTCTGTAAACCAGTGTTTTGGTTCTGATCCTACCAGTGGAGCTGCTTCCCTGTAGTTGTAGGGTCAGGGGCAGGAATTTGAGGAAGTGTAAATTTCTTTGTGGTTGAGAGGTGGTCTGTTGACCGGAACATGACCGGGAATTTGAAAAATGTTGCTCATTGTGCTTAAAGAGGAACAGAAGTAGGTTCATTTGGTTTTGTTTCCTCTCCAGCATGAATATGTTAGAAATATAAAAATACGTGCTCTCCTTCCTATTTAGACAGTCCCATGTGGTTCATAGAGAAGCAGTGTGGCTCAAGAGAAGCAGCGTGGCTCAGTGGAAAGAGCACAGACTCGGGAGTCTGAGGTCATGGGTTCTAGTCCTGACTTTGCCACTTGTCTGCTGTGTGACCTTGGGCAAGTCACCTCACTTCTCTGAGCCTCAGTTTCCTCATCTGTAAAATGGGGATTAAGACTGTGAGCCCCACATGGGACAACCTGATCACCTTATATCCCCTCCAGCACTTAGAACAGTTCTTCGCACATAGTAAGCGCTTAACAAATGTCATTATTATTATAGGCCTGACCTGATGTACCTGTATCTACCCCAGGTCTTAAAACAGTGATAAACACATAGTAAGTGCTTAGCAAATACAATAATAATAATAATATAAATCTCACTTGATCTTTATGCTGCAAGAAACTGTTTCCATTCTTACATCAGGACATATAAATTGTCCAATAATCCAAAATTAGACTCAAGATCACCTGCCTTTCAGTTTAAACTAATTTTAGACCTTCTCTATTTAGAGTTATAGTAATAGTTTTGTTCCAGTAGGGTCTTGTTTTGGTTTTTGTTTCTGTTTTTGACATGGGACATTTTTTATGTTATTTTACTTCAACTAATGTCCATTTCAAAACAACATTTTTCTTTTGGACTGGAAGTTCTTCTAGTATATTTGAAAGAGTGTGAGATGCAGTAAATGTGCTTGCACCAAGTAAAAGATCCTCTTCCTGCCCCCTTACTACAAACACTAATCTAACCCTAGCATCTAGGGCACTTTGACAGAGTCTGAGCTGTGCAAACTAAACCAAAGTTGAGAGGCTTAGCCCACTTCCAGGCTTACCCCTGGAACTCTGTCACCTCCCGTCCATCAGATTGGCAGAGGGGCATTTGCCATTTATCGAGAAACAGTAATGATTGGTCACATAGAATAATAATAATAGTATTTGTTAAGTGCTTACAATGTGCAAAGCACTGTTCTAACATGTACATGTTATGGTCCAATATAACTCACATATGAATAGCCTCAGGCTAGTCAGCTGGTTATCTAGCCCGTCCAAACCCATTGTAGAGTTTCAAGGCTCTATCCATGTTAAATTGCTTAAAAAAGCAGCAGGGTACCAAATCCTTCTTCATTAGATTTGTTTTAATGGTATTTGTTAAGCGCTTATTATGTATTATGGGTAGATTCGAGCTAATCAGGTTTGATGCCGATTGAAAAAAAGATCAGGGATTTTAGCACCATTAAGAATCTGGTGGGATTTTGTGAACTTTTTTTATCTTTATACTGTATTCATCTCTAATGATTACTAATTTTTGACATAAAGATCTCATTGTTATCAAATCTTTTATCAGACTTTTCAAGTCTGATCATGGTGGTGATGCAAGGATTAATTAGTTCTTTAATGCAGATAACATGAACAGTGCCATACTAGATCAGACCAATAGTCCATTTGGCCCTATATCCTGTTTATGACTTATGCAAATGGATGCTTGGAAGTACACTGTGACTACTGTTCTTCATGACCTCTACCGCACTGACTACGGTTGACCCATCCAACAGTTCTACTCTTCCTTCTAAGACCATAACTTTATAAAATCACACCTACAGTGACCCAAACAAGAGGTATTAAAACCATCCACAGATGGTATTTTAAAGTGCTTACTCTTTGCCAAACACTATACTAAGCACTGGGGTAGAGAAAAATTAATCAGGTCGGAAACAGTTCCTGTCCCACATGGGGCTCACAATCTAAAGCACTGTTCAAGCACAATAATAATAATAATAATGATGATGATGATGGTGTTTATTGTTGATAATAATAATAATGGTATTTGTTAAGTGCTTAAGATGTGCCAAGCACTGCTGGTGTAGATACAAGGTAATCAGATTGTCCTCCGAGGGGCTCAAAGTCTTAATTCCCATTTTAGAGATTAGGTAACTGAGGCACAGAGAAGTTAAGTGACTTGCCCAAGGTCACACAGCAGGCAAGTGGCAGAGCTGGGATTAGAACCCAGGTCCTCAAACTCCCAGACACATGCTCTTCCACTAGGCCATGCTGCTTTTGTATGTTAAAACATATGAATAATTGGAAACTTTAAGAAGTCTATTCAAACTAGGAAGCTTTACCTGCCATAACATATACACATATGTGTATGTATCTTAATTCATTTGATCGTATTTATTGAGCAGTTATTATGCGGAGCTCTGTGCTAAGCGTCTGGGAGAGTACAGTACAACAAAGAAAAGACACATTCCTTGCCCACAGTGAGCCTACAGTCTAGAAGAGGAGACAGACATTAATATGAATAAATAAATTACAGGTATGTACGTAAGTGCTGTGGAGCTGGAGGGGGGGAAGAGCAAAGAGAGCAAGTCAGGGTGACGCAGAAGGGAATGGAAAAATAGGAAAAGGGGACTTAGGGAAAGCCTCTTGGAGAGATGTGCCTTCATTAAGGCTTTGAAAGAGGGGAGAGTAATTCTGTCGAATATGCATATGTGTGTTTGTGGGTGTGTATACACATATATACATATGTGTATATATATATATCTATATATATATATATAGATATATATATATATATAGATATATATTTATGTGCCTGAAACCCATTTAAGTTCTTTACTGAAAAATACAAGCATATTTCGACCCCTGAATGTTTAGTCCCAAACTCCAAACTCACAGGACAATGTACTTGCCTGCTCGTTTTCCATGTTTTATTATTTGGTGTATTAGGAAGGAAGCAAATGAAGATGTTTCCAAGTAAAATCACATGAAAGTGACAGAGAAGTGATTTGGGGGTATCTTTTTTGGTTAACAAAAACCTTATCTGATTCCAAGATTAGCTATTAGGTAGGGGGATAGTGGAAATGTGTGCACAGAGGGGTTGGAGAGGAAAAAGGGAGCAAGGGAGAAAGAGGGCAAAGATTCCTTGGTGACGTCAGTTCCCGTATGCTAGAGCCCTAGGCAGGACTTGTAGGGGGAATAGGGTGAGGGTCACTGAGCAGCTCTCTTGTGGTGGCAGGGGCTTGGATATGTGCTCTCCTTCACCTCCTAAGTTGCTGGTTTTTATCAAACTCCACCTGCTTGCTCGTCACTGGACTCAGGAGCACTGTTCTCCTGCATTTCTACAGAGAAAAGCACTGCCTTTTGTCACAGAATCTTCTACAGTATTAACAGGATATGGAAGACTGAGTTGTTCTCATGAACTCTGGTTGGAGAGTTTGTACTCTCTGGGCCGAGTTCAGACCTGATTTTTATTTCTGGGTTTGCAGAAGTTGTGGTAGGAAAAACATCTAAATTGTGTAGAATGAATTGTCATCTTTTACAGGTATACCTGGGGAGGTGGGATGCATCAAAGAGTGATGTTGCTATTAGTCATGCACTGCCTTGTAAGAAATCCAGATATCTCCAAAATGTCTTACTCTCGGTTAGGTTACCTTACTGAATTATCAAGAAACCCATCAATTGTATATATTGAGTGCTGACTGTATGCAGCGTACTGTCTTCATTAAACCTACTTGTTATAGGCATTTTGCTAAGGCATGAATTTACAGTTTACCAGCCAACCTCAGTATTCCTCTAAAACTTATTCAACAAGCTTCTTGACTGTAAATGGAAATCTATCTCTGTTGTCTGTACAGTTCCCCCTGAATCCTTGTATGCAGGGATTATATCATCCAACTCTGTTCAACTGTTTTTCTTCCAAGAGTTTAGTACAGTGCTTTGCACACACAGTAAGTGCTCAGTAAATACTACTGTTTGAATGATTGTTGGATGTCAGGGATGCATACAAAAACTCAGTTGTTAATCGTTAATTTATAATTAAAAGATGATGTTCTGCCTATTGGGAGCCTGGGAATCAGAAGGACCTGGGCCCTAATCCCAGCTCTACCACTTGTGTGCTGTGTGAACTCGGCAAGTCACTTGACTTCTCTGGACCTCAGTTACCTTATTTGTAAAATGG
Source organism: Tachyglossus aculeatus (assembly GCF_015852505.1). Lineage (NCBI taxonomy): Eukaryota > Metazoa > Chordata > Mammalia > Monotremata > Tachyglossidae > Tachyglossus > Tachyglossus aculeatus. The sequence continues at coordinate 34,063,927 of NC_052071.1, forward strand.
GGATGAAGACTGAGCCCCTTGTGGGACAGGGGCTGTGTCCAACCCAGTTATGTTGTTTCTACCCCAGTGCTTAGAGCCGGGCCTGGCACATAGTAAGCATTTAACAAATACCACAATTATTTTTATTTGTTTATATAGCCAAGGTTTAGTTGTATGTTTTGAAAGCTACCATTTTTTGGTTTCTTATAAGATGAAACAAATAAAAATTACGTTTTTTCATGGTGTTAAGGGTTTACTATGTGTCAAACACTGTTCTAAGTGCTGCGGTAGGCACAACTTAATTAGGTCAGACACAGTCCATATTCTGCATGGGTTTCGCAGTCAAAGTACGAGGGAGAACAGGTATGTAATCCCCCAGTTGAGGGAACTGAGGCACAGAGGATTTAAATGACTTGCCCTAGGTCACGCAGCAAGCAATTGGCAAAGGTGGGATTAGAACCCAGGTCCTCTGACTAACAGGCTCATGTTTTGTTAAGCACGTATTTTGTCCTAAGCACTGGGATAAATACGAAATAATCAGGTCAGACACAGACATTTTATGTGAGGCTTCTAGTCTGTGGGGGAGGGAGAACCAGTATTGAATTCCCATTTTACAAATGAGGAACAGAGGCACATTAGTAAAGTAACTCTCCCAAGTTCACACAGCAGACAAATGGCAGAGCCTGGATTAGAATTTGGGTCCTCTGGTTCCTGGGCCCACGTTCTTTCCATTAGGCCATGCTGTTTTGATAACTTTCCGTATTTTAATGCTAACAAAGTAAACTGCAATAAAAAAAAAAACTATGATTATTCTTCAGAGTACTTCTGACTGTAACTAGTAACAGTAGCTAATGGGCAAGCAGAGTGGTTCTAGAGGATAAAGCATGGTCCTGAGAGCCAGGGGACCTGGGTTTTAATCCTGACTCCACCACCTGCCTGCTGTGTGACTTTGGGCTAAGCACTTACCTTCTCTGTGCCAGTTTCTTCAACTCCAAAATGGAGATTCAATACTTGCTGTCCCAACTACTTGACTAAGTCCAGTGAGGGACAGGGACTATATCTGGCCTGACTAATTTGTGTCTACCCCAATGTTAAGAATAGTGCTTGGCCCATAGTAAGCGTATAACAGATACCACAAAAAAAAAATGTTCCGTGCCTGTCTCTGGGTCTAAACCTGCCTCAGATTTGCCAATTTATTTGATGATAATGTTTTCTTGAATAAGTTATTATTGACAAGAGGTTCAGTTAATGTTTTCCTAAAGAATAATTGCCAGGATTTGTCCAAGCATAAAAGGGTTTGGTTTCAGGGTTATTATCCACTTTATTATTATAGTCTTTGGGAGGTGGAAATAAGAAAATACAAGTTTTGCTATTTTTTAAAAGGGAAAGCAAAGCAAAATTCTTCATTTCTTAAAATACTTAAGAATTTTTTTACCCTGAATGATTTTAACATGTTGTTCAATAAATTGGCTCTATTTTTATGTTAAGGTTGGTTACACAAAACAGAAATCCACATAATGCCCAGGCATCCAGGACTTGGTGGTTGTGTTGTCGACCAACTCCTCTTTATTATATCTACTTTCTTATCTCCCATCCGATTACCTTACAGCTCAAGGCTGTTGGATCAGAGATGCATGAAGGGTGGTTGGTATTTGGTCTTTGGCAAAGGCCATTTTCCAAAGTTTGTTGAGGCTGACATGTTTGTTCTAACACTTATCAGTAACTAATCAACATTGTCAGGCTTAACTTGATTAGTTGGGTGATGCATTACCAATATCAACCCCTGTCCTAAAGAGGGAGGGACTCTTATACATTTCCCCCTGGTCCCATGACCTAAAAGGAGGGGCAGCCCCTCCCCCAAGGAAAAAAAAGCAACCCCAATAAAACAAAACTCTGCTTTGGGCTGTAGTAGTCATGGTATATGGGGAGGGAGCCCATTGTGGAGTGGAACAGTGAAGCAGCTGTAGGAGAAGGTAAGGCACGGCAGTGATAACCATTCTTGGCTGCCCAGACTTTCTGTCTCCAAGCAACTCCAAGAATGGTTACGTGCAGTTCCACAGCAGACTACCGTGATACAGACTTCAGGAAGCCAGCAACAGCTGCTTTCAGAAGTTCTATTTCTTACCTCCTGCTGCATCTCCACTCTATGTCCAATATATCTGAGTGTTAGTGTGGGTTTCTGTGGGTGTGGGAGTGTACTCAAGTAGGTGTGAGTATGCCTGGCTTTTACCCTTTCTCAAGGCACACGTGTGTACTCTCTCTCCCCCGCCCTCTCTCTCCCCACCTCCCTCCCCTCCCTACCTCTGTCTTGTAGGCTATATCTCAGGCCCTATCTCCCTGTTTCTCTGTCTTCATTTCCTGCTTTTTTATCCTTCTTCCCCCTGAAGTATTTGGGCCTTTAGCTCCTCCCCCTGCCCCATTTTGAATTTCAGAAAACATGGTCCCTCTACATTGCTTCACCAGTTAAAAGTTTCCTAGGTATGGATGTGTCCATTCCATGTGCCAGTATGGCACCTAGAAAGCATCTTCAAGTGTTCTTGTCTCACTACACCATGGAATTTTACTTATTGCCCATTCTGAGAGAAAGCTAGAGAGAATGTAGTATATAAAATGCTGAATTGGGCTTGTTGAAGACAATAAATCAGGCTGGTTATATGCCGATAGGGATGAAAAGTTCATAGTTCAAGAGTTATTTCAAGTCCAGTTGACACGTTATTTTCTAGAGCTGACTTTGGTGACAGCTGATTTTGAATAGACAGATGTAAACTTCCTAGATCATAAACAGAGATTAGTGAGGTGAAATATTGTTATTGTGTTCCTAGGAAAGAAAAAGCTTGTGAATAGAATTGCCATGGGAAGAGAGTAGAAGTACAGGCACAGTGTTTTTTGCCAAAAATGGTTATTATCAATTTTGAAAATATTTGCATGGGAACTAGCTATCATTTTAGTAGAAGCATTAAAAATAATTATTGCCTCCTTTTGTAATCTGTTAATTTTTTTGAAAGAAGCTGAGAAGTTTCTAAGGAGATTTTTTTCAATTCCCTGTTTGCTTCCCAAATTAATGTAAAGTCAGCAGAATTTTAGGGAGGCCTTCCTTTTTCTATGTACCAGCTTTCAGAAATCACTGAAAGAAGACATTGTAGAGAAAAAGAGTATTATACATTATGTTTGATTATTCATGAATAGAGACTACACAATGTATAAGTATAATATATAAAATCTATAATATATAAAATCACTTTTTGAGGAAGAATGAGGGGAACTAAATTAGCACCTACCATTGAATATATTTATAACTAATGAATTTGCTCATGTGCAGCAGCAAACATTGGGCACCAACAGATGAATATATTTACTACAAGCCATGTATCCAACGTTTTTTAAGATGAATCGAAAAGATGTGCATCCTTAAAATCATTTTCAATTTTGGGTCACCTTGCTGGAAATGTAGAAGCATTTAAAATAATTTCATTGCGATTCAGCATATGTCATTTAATTTTTGAAATCAATCAGTGGTATTTATTAAGTGCTTACTGTGTGCAGAGCACTGTACTAAGTGCTCAGGAGAGTTGGTAGATACATTTCCTGCGCTCAATGAGTTTACGGTCTAAGGGGAGGAGTCAGATATTAATATACATAAATAAATTATGGATATGTATATTAGTGGTGTGGAACTGAGGGTGGGGTGAATATCAAGCGCTCAAGAGGGTACAGATTCAAGCGTGTGGGATAAGGAAAAGGGAGAGGGAGTCAGGGAAAAGAGGGCTTAATGGGGGAGGCTTTTTGGAGGAGATGAGACTTCGAAGTGGGGAGAATGATGGTCTGGCATATATGGTGTATGTGGGGGTGTGGGTGGAGAAAGCAAGTTTTTTAAGTTGGACCCAAGGCTAAATATTATTTGAAAAATTGGTCTGTAAGCCTGAATATAACAAAACGTCTTCTTGAACCAAAAAGAAAGGTGTTTGAAAACAACACTTTAGCAATACCATTAGAAAAGAACTTTCAGAAGCAATTTTTCACCTTAGACTAGAATGTTCATTGGCTTTGTGTTATTTTCTTATAGATGAATAGCAACTGTTGACCAAGTTCAGTGTAGCGGAGCAGTGGTGTCACTATTAAAGATGTCCAGTATTTGGCAAGAGAATATTTTTCTCTTCAGTTTTTTATAAGTTTATTTTCTTGTTTCTGGTACTGAAGGATAGGAGTTTCTCTCATGAGTGATAAAAACGAATTTCTTAAGGCTCATTAGTCTGTGAAAAGTTTCCCTAGATCACTGTGTCATAAATTCTCTTCCTTATGCTCTTATATCCCCATAACGCCCATGGACTTCAATAGAATTCACATGTCCAGTATTATTATTTTTTCTTTCAAGGGCCAGGCATCAATTGCACTGAATTTTCCCATCCCAGGAAAACCAAATGATTGGAAAGAGAAAATTGGGCAGGTTTCTGGGTGTGTTGTCTTAGTGTTCGGCAACCTTTTTTTCACTTTTGACCGTAGTCAGCTTTCTCCAAATGCACCCTTTCATTGCTGTTTTGAAGTACAAAGATGCAAGTTTTGAAGTATTGTGCTGAGAACACAGATCAAGAGAAATCCCACGGGTGGCAGCATAAAGAATGCCCTCTTTATATCACTTTCTTAATTTCTAACTCAGATACTATAGCAAAAAGCAACATCAGATGTATAGAATTTTCCCTTCCCAAGTTCCTGAACCTAAATAACCTAAATAACCTAAAGTTATTGCAGAGGGAAATTAAGGAATCTGCAGTAAATAAAATGGATTTCACTGTATTTGTTTTTTCCGGTTCTAAAAAATATCTTCACTGGTAAGCCAGCCGTGACTGGCAATTCAGGAGTCAGACACTTTACACAATGCATTTCCCTTAACTTCAGTTAGGTAATGGAGGTTAGGAATCAGCAGACATGTTTCTGTCTCTTTAGTCGCTTGTTTATCTCAGTATGTAGTGGCTAACCACTTCAGAATCTATCCTTAGTTACAAATTAAAGATCCTATTCTGAGGGGTTTTTATTCTTTGAAGAACAAGATTCAAGCAACCAGCGTGGATCTGTTTTTCCCTTGAAGATACAGAAAGTTCAGTGCATATTTCTTTCTCTCTCTCTCTCTCTTGCAATGAAAGAGGTTATTGAGCCTTTTTATATTCAAAAACATTTTTACTTTTAATGTACCTAGGGCTACTCCAGTTCTTTATACTATAGGAGAAAAAAATCATTTTTACCCAGTGCTAAACCAGGAGCACTTCCGCTCTGATTTTATTCCACCCAATTTTGCCCACAGAAACTTGTTCACTTGCCACTAAAGCCAGTGCCCCCATCCCCCCCAAGTCCCAAAAGCCTACTTGACAATGGGCCTCAAAGCAATGGGGACAGCAATGGTAGGTGAGGGAGAGGACAGAAGAACCCCACTGGTTTTCCAGTTAGAAATTTGTGTTTACATTAGCACTGCTTTTACCTCCTGCCTTCTCACACTGTAAAGTTCATGAATAAACCGTGGTATGTCCCTCTTAATGAGGGCCGTCGGCCTTTCCCACACACATTTGGGATTATCTTGGATTTGTGACACAATCCCAGCCGTTCTGAAATAGCCAAGTGCAGCGGAAGGCGGGGTGTAGCTTGTATTCTTCCCAGTGAAATCTGGCAACCCTACACTTAACCTCTTGGTTGGAGTTGAAAAGATTTCTAAAGAAAACTTCAAACAAAGTTTTTGGCTGGGGTTAAAATGCCCAAGATGATATTTTGTTCTGTGCCTTTGCAGTGCACATGCTCACACTGCATATGCTAAACAAGGTACATTTTCATAGGATTTTATGCAGTGTGTGTAAAAATTGTTTGCCTATGAAATATTTTATTCCACAGAAAATGTAGAAATTGAATAAGGTTTTCCATCATTGTAAGCATGTGATAGATTAGATAGGAAGTATTTTTTTTTTAGTTTTGAAGCACTTTGTCATGCATCATTGCAGGGAAAAGAATAATTCTTTAGTATCTGTGTTAGATTACAATAGAGAAGTGTAGTTTTATAATACAAAATTATATGCCTAATAAATCTAATGTATAATCATATAACTAAGATGAATAATTCTCTTGGAGCATCATGCTGGTTCATAGTTTTATAGCATTACATGATGTGCAGTTCACAAAGTGCAAATCAGACTTTCCATTTTATTTTCAGGTAGTAATACTATCTATTTCTCAATAAAAACTTAGGAAATGAAAAGTTGCTTTTGGTAGATGAAATTAACGCATGATCAAAGAGGCAGTCAGATTATTCTTGCAGAGTGGATATTTTTCTCATGCACTTAGTTCTCCTATAGCATGGGCTTATGTTTCTGATGTCACCCCCTAACTCCCCCCCCACACCTCCACACTCACATTGTGCTAAGGGAAATCAGAGTTGTATTATGCATGCTTTAATGTCACAACTACCAGGTTATTACATCGTGTTCTATCCAGACTGATCCACATTGTTGGAAAAATGTTTCTTCATTTCCTGAGAAACAGTCTATATAAAATGTTAGTGTAGTGTTTTTAAAAAGTAACAGTATAAGTACACCAAACAAATTTGTCATCAATTGACCTTATTTTAACTAGTGCGTTAGCTAGTACTTTAGTGTGCATGAAATGATTTTGAAATGTTTTCGTTTGCAGCCAGTGATGAAATCCATGAAGCCCAATTTTAATCTGCAAATAAAGAATGAATAGTAATTGCGTGACCCTTTTCATTAGTTTAAAATTAAGGATGTGTCCTCAACCATATTAGTCTTTAAAGGAAACATTGCATTCATTCTGTAAGTATTCTATGTAAAATGATCCGATATTCGGAGCACAGAGAAGACAGAAGGCAGGACGAAGGATCTAAACCTGTGGGTGGGGAGTGGAAAGATGGGAAAACGGAGGAGCCGGTTCGTAAACAAGCCTTCTCCGGGATCAGTGAAGGCAGGAAATACCAGGAACTCTGGAAAACTGTCAGCTTCTGTCTTGTGGTTTCCGTGTTCATCTCCTGCTCTAACTAACTTTCTTCAGTCATTTCTGCTTGGGCCCCATGTTTCAGTGCGTCCCTTGCGACCATGCCATGTGCATAGCAGGACATTTGCCTACTTAGCCAGTCAATCCATCAACCAGTCAATCAATGGTATTTATTCATTTTTAAATGGTATTTGTTAAGCACCTACTCTGTGCCAGGCCCTGTTCTAAACACTGGGATAGATACGCATGAATAGGTCCCAAGTGGGGCTCACAGTCTTAATCCCCATTTTACTGGTGAGATAACTGAGGTACAGAAAAGTGAAGTGACTTGCCCAAGGTCACACAGCAGACATGTGGAGGAGCCAGGATTAGAACCCAGGTCTTCTGACTTCCAGGCCCATGCTCTTTCCACTTGGCCATGCTGCTTCTAGCAAGTTCTAGTTCTAGCAAGATAATACTGCCAGGTGAATTTTGGATGAATGCAGCTATTCTGGGTTCATTGTATTTTGAAGAATTGAGTATTTCATCAAAATCAGGTAATAAATTCACTGTGAGAACCCGCAGTCCACAAAATGCTAGCACAGTGATGATTAAAACTGGGAAGCAGATATCAGTAGTTCGTTGTAGTATTCTCTCCCAAGCGCTTAGTACAGTGCTCTCTGCACACAGTAAATGCTCAATAAATGCCATTGATTGATTGAGCATTCAGAATGTATTGGAACCATAAATATTATGAGTAATAAAAGGAAAGGAAAACTGAAGTCTAGAAGCAGCATGGCTCAGTGGAAAGAGCACGGGCTTTGGAGTCAGAGGTCATGGGTTCGAATCCCGGCTCCGCCACTTGTCAGCTGTGGGGCCTTGGGCAAGCCACTTAACTTCTCTGTGCCTCAGTTACCTCATCTGTAAAATGGGATTAAGACTGTGAGCCCCACGTGGGACAACCTGATCACCTTGTATCCCCCAGTGCTTAGAACAGTGCTTTGCACATAGTAAGCGCTTAATAAAAATGCCATTTAAAAAACCACAAATTCCACTATAATTTTTATATATTGTTTACCTGAGTTTGATTTCATTAGGCAAATACCTTGAAAAAACAGACTGTTTCAAGTCAACATTTCCTCATGCCTTACTTTTCAATAAAAACTAAATTGCTAAGGTCTTCATTGTCAATCCTCACATGAGATGTGATTTGGGCAAGTCACTTAACTTCTCTGTGCCTCAGTTAACCCATCTGTAAAATGGGGATTAAGACTCTGAGCCCCACATGGGACAACCTGATCACCTTATATCCTCCCCTGCGCTTAGAACTGTGCTTTGTACATAGTAAGCGCTTAACAAGTGCCATCATTATTATTATTACTGGGTATTTTGGATAGAATGGCCTTACGGAATTAGGAATGTTTGTTTTATGTGGTGTTGTTTTTTAATGGTACTTGTTAATGCTTACTGTGAGCCAGGCACTGTACTAGGTGTGCTAGAGTAGATACACGGTCATCAAGTTGGACACGGTCCTTGACCCACATGGGACTCACCATCCAAATTGGAGGGAAGAGGATTTAATCCCAGTTGTACAGATGAGGTAACTGAAGCACAGAGAAATTAAATGATTTGCCCAAGGTCACACAGCAAACCAGTAGCAGAGTCAGGATAGAAAGCCGTGTGGCCTGGTGGAAAAGGCACGGGACTGGGGATCAGAGGGCCTGGATTCTAACCCAGGCTCTGCCACTTGCCTGCTGTGTGACTGGGCAAATCACTTAATTTCTCTGTGCCTCAGTTACCTCAACTGTGAAGTGAAGATTCAAAAACCTGTTCTTCCTCTTTCTTAGACTGAATGCCCCATGTGGGACAGGGACCGATCCTGATCTGATTAACTTGTATGTGCCCCAGCACTTAGAACAGTGAATGACACATAGAAAGCACTTAAGAAATACTATAATTGGTTAATTAGAATCCAGGTCCTTTGACTCCCAGGCCCATGCTCTTTGCTTATCCATCTGGATGGAACGTGATACAGCCTCAGGTACCGTCTCTATATGTTACCAACTTGTACTTCCCAAGCGCTTAGTACAGTGCTCTGCACACAGTAAGCGCTCAATAAATACGATAGAATGAATGAGTGAATCATTAATGTAACAACAAGAACCAAAGAAATGTCTTATGTTTTCAACATCTCTTCTATGAAGAGAGTTGGAGGAAAAAATAAGATTGATTTCCTTTAATTTTTAATATTTTTATTTTTCATAATCCACAAAAATTTAATATTTTGAACTGGATGAAAAATTTTCAACCCTAACTATGCCAGACTCAGCTTTGTTGCATGAAATAACACTGAATAACAGGCACAAGAGAGGCAACATGGCATAGTGCACAGATCCCAGGTCTGGGAATCAGAAGGACCTGGGTTCTAATTCTAGTTCTGCCACTCGTCTGCTTTGTGACCTTGGGTAAGTCTTTTAACTTCTCTGTGCCTCAATTCCCTCATCATAAAATGGGGATTAAGACTGTGAGCTCCATGTGGGACAGGGACTGTGTCCAACCTGATTAACTTGTATCTACCCCAGCGCTTAGAACAGTGCCTGGAACATAATTAGTGCTTAACAAATACCATAAAAAAGCAAGTGCAATGCCAATTTAGAAGGAATATCATTCTTAGTCCTGGTTTTTGCCAAAGTTTTTACTTGTCCTTAGCTTAATTTTGTCTTTGTTTGACTGACTGTCAACCTACAACCCAAGGTTTACTTTCTGCTACGTGGATTACCTCGTCTGTCATTCTGTAGAAAATTTTGTCTTTTAAACAGTGATTCTGACCATTGAGGAGTATAGCTAGTGTAATAACAATATTAATAGTTATTATGGTATTTGTTAAGTGCTTACTCTGTGCCAGGCACTGTTCTAAGCCCTGGGGTGGGTACAACCAGATTGGGTTGGACACAGTTCCTGTCCCAATTGGGGCTTTCAGTCTTAATCCCCATTTTACAGATGAGGGAACTGAGGCCAAGAGAAGGGAAGTGACTTGCCCAAGGTCACACATCAGACAAGTGGCAGATCTGGGATTAGAACCCAGGACCTTCTGACATCCAGGACCTTGCTCTATCCACTATGCCGTGGAGGTTAATAGGTGATTCTGGGTCCAGTCAAGAATTGCCTTCCTTCAAGTAGTATAAGAAATGGTCAGTGCTCATACCATATTGTAAAAGGCAGAAAACAAATTATCTGAATCAGAATGAGTTAATGTGCCAGATATTTAGGCTTTAGTACAGTCCGCTCTTGGCTTTGATGTGGTTCTGTTAGTTCAAAACCAGCTGATTTCCCGTTATGCCACAGGAGGCATGCCATGTAAACTAGAGCAAACCTAGCCCTGTACACACTCTTTAATTTGCTCTGCAAAGAGAAGCATTTATGTAAATGTCCTTTATTGCCTTATTGTTATTTCTTTCCCCTCTTGGGATCCTATTCCTTTCTAGTTATTGCAACTGTGGGCCCCTCTTTTAGCCTTTCTTCAGTAAAACCAATCAACTGAGTAGTGAGGACTGACTCTCCTCTTCTTATCCCTTGAGAGATAGCATCACACCATAAAATCATCTCCATCCATTTCCCAGGTTACACTCAGCCTGCTAAATAGCTCAGAAGCAAAATAATGTGAGCAGTTTCTCCGAATTGATGTCACTAGAATGTCTCCCAGTGCTGGATGCATCCTTTTCAAATTGCGGTGTGAATTGTAATGGAATTTCAAAGCACACAATCACATTCCAGCCCCATGGTGAGGATGCCACTGCAAAAAGTGTCAATGTTTTTCTTCCACAGCACTCAGTAGCCAAAACAGTGGGCGTTTGCACCAAAGGACCTTCCTGAACCTTCTGAGTGTAGGCAGAATTCTAGGGGAGGGCCTTCAGTTTTGTGCTTGTGATCTGTTTTCCAATCCAAGAGATGGAAATAAAGCTTCAGATTCATCCCGGAGCTTGATGGGGAGAGCATACTTTAAACCATTTTTCTAAAATTGCTTTCATGTATATTTTAATTGTGATTTAGAAGTTTTTTAAACTTTTTTTGCACAGTCAATTCAAAATGAAGGGAAAACTGTGATGAAAATGTAAGAATTAGGGCCATTCTGAAAGCCATTTATGTGCCTGATTCACTCCTTTGTGAATCTTGTGCAGCTATGCTAAGCAGTGATATAATAATAATGATGATGGTATTTGTTAAATGCTTACTATGTGCCAGGCACTAAACTAAGCGCTGGGGTGGATACAAGCAAATCGAGTTGGACACAGTCCCTGTCCCGTGTGGGGATTACAGTCTCAAACCCATTTTACAGATGAGGAAACTGAGGCACAGTGCTTTGCCCAATGTCACACAGCAGACAAGTGGCAGAGTTGGGATTAGAACCTAAGACCTGATTTCAAGGCTTTCCCCTGTTGGGATCCTATTCCTTTCTAGTTATGGCAACTGTGGGCCCCTCTTTTAGCCTTTTTTCAGTAAAACCAATCAACTGAGTAGTTTATTGAGGGGAAATCCCAGGGGATTCCTATCCACTTCACCATGATAACCTTATATCTACTCCAGCACTTAGCACATAGTGAATGCTTAACAAATGCTGGTATTATTATTAGATTTTATTTAAAAAGCTTCTTTGATTATCTCTGTTAACTTCCTGCATGTCGGAGACAGTTATAGCAGGTCTTGATTTTAAGATAGCTCATACTTCTCACACCTTTCTGCTTCTGAGTGGAAAGTGTCTTTAACACCTGAACAACAATTCCGAGCCCTAAACAGCATTAAATACGTGGGAAGTTTTAAAGAAAGTGAATATATCCAATGACCTATGGTCACATAAGGAGCCAATAACTTACACATTTTCATTTAAGATAATTGTCTAATTCCATCTAAAGAAGAGAGGGGAGTTATTTCAAGAAGACTTCAATGTTGAGACTTCATAGAAATTGTTGTTTCCAGGCTTAAGTTTATGGTATCAAGTTTTAAAGAAAATGAAATTTTCAGGCCAGGTTCTTAAGTCCCTGAAATGACTGGATCAAAGTGGATTGGCAGCTGGCAGTTGTAATTGTTTTCATTGTATAGGAGGTGTTCAGAAGCCAAAAATATATTCTTTTGGCATGTTAGCTGCTCAGAAGGAGCCCTTTGATGTCTAAAGTTGCTCCTCTCAGAATCTCTGTGAGTGTGGAGAGGTAATAAACAGTAATAATTATAGGATTTGTTAGCACTTACTGTATGCCAAGCACTGTACTAAATGTTAGGATAGATTTCGGATTTTACAAATGTTAATGGTACTCCAATTTTTTAGTCCTTTCAAGTTTTTCAGTGTACATTTCTTGAGAATCGGGAAGACAATCTGCCAGACTCTGTTATTCCAAAGTGTGTACAGTAGACAGAATAGGTATTGGAAGTTTAGAGGTCTCAATTTTTACCTGATAAGAATTGCTGAGGAACCTCTAATAAGTCATTTAACTTTGGTTTTCCCATTTCTCAGATGGGAATAATACTCAGTCTGGGAGTAAATACTGTGTATTAGTATAAGGTAGTACCGTTACTGATAAGTACAAGTTAGGAGCACAGGTAGGTTTCACCGTTTGCTGATTGTGGCCTAGCAGATAGAGCACTGAACTAGAGTCAGAAGGATCTGGATTCTAGTCCCAGCTCTGCCAATTGTCTGCTGTGTGTCCTTGGGGAAATTACTTAACTCACCCATTCCTTAGGAACCTCATCTGTAAAATGGGGATTAAGATTGTGAGCTCCATGTGGGGCAGGGACTGTGTCCAACCCAGTTTGCTTGTATCCACCCTAGTGCCTAGAATAGTGCCTGGCACATAATAAGTGTTTCACAAATGCAATTATTATTATTATTACCTCAAAATATGTATGTTCTGCTCCAATATTGATCCAAGTAACCCAGTACCCTGCATCTCCCTCCTCTGTCACCCCATCCCCAACCTGCCTTCCTCTGTTCCCAGCTGATTTTCTGCCCCCCTCCGTCTCCTGTGTATTGAACTGTACTTTTTAATTCAGTTTTTTGGTTCCTCGACCTTTCATTCTAACCCTGTCAAGTTGTTGCAGCAGCGACTGCCACTGTCTCCCACCTTCCTACCAAACTGCTTCCTTTCCTCTGGTTAGCAGTTCAGCTTCCCCACCCTAGTCAACAGACCCAGAGATGGAAACTTTGATGGGTTAGAGTGGCTGGGAATAGAAGACCACTGTCCCCACTGTCCAGCCCCTGGGCCGTTCCTGCCTCTGTCTTTGGACTGGAGCGAAGAGGTAGGGCTGCGGGCTGGTGGGTGGGAAGCAGAGGGGCAAGCGAGGTGCGGTTGTCATGGTGACCATTAAGGGTAGAATTAAAGTTTAAAAAAAAGAACCAAAAAACAGTTCCCCCTACCACAATTCAATTCAAAGAGGGGCATGGGGAGGAGAGGGGCAGAAAAGTCACTGGGAATGGAAAAGTAAGGAGAGGACAGTGGGTGGAACTATTCACTTAATTTGCACGCGGGACAGCTTGCCCCCTCAACTAGAGCTGGTCCATTCTATTTCCGTACAGTTGGACGGACTAAGGAATTTCAGAGTCAGAGGCCAGGAACTTTATGAAGAAAAAGAGAAAGGTGCAGTTCAACCTAAATTGGACAAATTCTTCACCTAATTTTAAAAACCAATACATATCGTGGTCATCAGATCAAGTATCTATCGTGGCAGCCTTCTTCAAAGACTCATAATTGTATATCACTCCTCATTTATTGTCATCTATGATATTTATGCTTTGAATTGTTTTAACAGATTTGACAATAGCTTGGTAATCTTTAACATTACAGTATATAGCACATAAAGGAGTTTTATATATTTCCAGAGATTCTGGGATGGAGCCCAACTTATAAATGTATATCTGTAGGATACTGTACCCCACTTTCTAGTCTTTATGTATTAGTCTCTGCTGCTCTTACTAGGGAAAATGTCAACTTAACAAGATTCCATGGGAAAATATGGATTCTCGTGTCACGTTCTGTTAATGACTTGGTGAGTCATTTGTTTCATCTAAAGGTTGCCTGTGAATTACTGAAAAACCACTGAAGAAGTCTTTGTCAGAAAATCCTGACTGACTCTTTAGTCCCACACAATTTAAAAGCTCCTCTCAGCTTCTCAGCTTCTTGATATCCAAAACATTCAGCTTTATCCATATCAATTGTTTTTATTAATAATAATAATAATAATAATGGTGTTAAGCACTTACTATGTGCCAAGCACTGTTCTAAGTACTGGGGTAGATACAAGGTAATCAGGTTGTCCCACATGGGGCTCACAGTCTTAATCCCCATTTTACAAATGAGGTCACTGAGGCCCAGAGAAGTTACGTGACTTGCCCAAAGTCATACAGCTGACAAGTGGTGGAGCCAGGATTAGAACCCATGACCTCTGACTCCCAAGCCCAGGCTCTTTCCACTAAGCCATGCTGCTTCTCTAATTTTATTAAGTGCTTATTGCGTGCAGACCACTGTACTAAGTGCTTGGGGGAATACAATATGAAAGAATTAGTAGACATGTTTTCTGCCTACAAGGAGCTTATATGTAAGGTGAGGGGTGGATTAGGTATGCAGAATAACAATAGAGAGGCAGCTGATTTGGAACTGTGTATAGAACTATGAAAAGCAGTGAAGCAGGTGTTTTGATGTTTAGTGACATTTCATTATAGTTTTCACCTAAACTTAATAAGTTGCAGTGAAGGATTACTTTGGAAGCTACCTGGGCAGCTGCTATGGGAAGACTCTTCAGTTGGCATTTCAGCGTTTCAGGCTGTCAGTTCTGATCAAGACCAGTTATTAGTAGCAGTGGAGTTGGGAGGTACGCAGAGATGGAAGCTTCTCAGGCTGCTTCCCCAAATACAGATCTACACAGTTAGCACCAAGACACACAAGGACCCGTAGTAAATATGACTGGACAATGAAGAGTTTGTTTTGTTTCTAAATATATTTAGAACTTGAGAAAGTTGCCTTGCAGAAAGACCTCCAGCAGTGAAGTTGTTTTCCCTCTCCATTTGGAGGAGCCCAAAGGGACCCTGCTGCTTCCTAATGGTCCAGAAGGGTCTGAAACATCTGACTTTCCACTGTTGTCTCAGGGAAATTGGCTCTCCAGATTGACATTGGAATTAGTCACCTGTCAACTTCCCCAATTACTGATTTTGCGGTGGTGGTTGTCTGGTTGCAAGCAGGCTATGGCAGGATCTCCTGTCTCATGGAAATTGCCATTCATAGTGCCTAGCATTTCCTCGTTTCTTCTCTGGAGCACTTTGCCATTGGAGCTCCTTACAAGGATTCATTTGATTTAAGAACCTTCCTAGGCCTGGCTCTTCAACCCCCAGCAGGAACTAATGCCCAAGTATAGAGGGAAAAGCAGTCTCCTAGTTAGTGCTCCCTCCTTCTGGATTCTCTCCTCCAGCTAAGTTTTAGCCTGGCTTAAGTAGAGTGTCATTTCATATTCATTCATTCATTTTCTCAATCAATAGTATTTATTGAGCACTTACTGTGCTCAGAGCACTGTACTAAGAGCTTGGGGGAGTGCGTTATAACACTAAACAGACACATTGCCTGCCCACAACGAGTTTACAGGGGATGATTCACATGCAACATCCTCAACATCCAGAGAAGCAAGTAATGCAACATCCTCAACATCCAGAGAAGCAGTGTGGGATAGTGGAAAGAGCACAGACCTAGAAGTCAGAAGGACCTGGGTTCTAATCTCAGCTCCACCACCCATCTGTTGCGTGACCTAGGACAAGTCACTTAACTTCTCTATGCTTCAGTTCCCTCATCTGTAAAATGGGGATTAAGACTGTAGGCACTGTGTGGGACAGGAACTGTGTCCAACCTGATTTCAGCTTGCATCTACTACAGTGTGTACTGTAGTGCCTGGTACATAGTAAACACCTAACAAATACCATAAAAAAAATCAAATATGTTGGTGTGCACTCCTGAGGAGGCACTCAGAAGAGGCAGCAGCCAGATCAGAATCTCGTGGCTCGATGGAAAAGCTGCGGACCTGAAAGCCGGACGTCCGGGTTTGAGTCCCGGCTCTGATGCCCGTTCCCTGTGTGGCCTTAAGCAGGCCACTTAACCTCCCCATGCTTCAGTTTTCTCAGCTGTAAATTGGGGATAATAATACCTGAATCCTACCTCACAGGGGTGTTGCAAAGAGTAAATACCTAGTGAATATAAGGCACTTTGGTAGTAAAAATACCACAGAGAAACATGAGAAGCATCATGGCATTTTGGATAGAGCGCAGGCCTGGGAGTCAGAAGGTCATGGGTTCTAATTCCAGCTCTGCTACCTGTCTGCTTTGTGAAGTTGGGCAAGTCACTTCACTTTTCTGGGCCTCAGTTACCTCGTCTGTAAAATGAGGACTGAGACTGTGAGCCCCACATGGGACAGGGACTGTGTCCAGCCCAACCTGCTTGTGTCCACCCCAGTGCTTAGTACAGTGCCTGACACATAGTAAGCATTTAACAAATGCAATAATAATAATAATAATTTGATGTCTTCTCTACCTAACCCACCCATAGAAGCAGTGAGGCTTAGTGGAAAGAGCACAGGCTTGGGAGTCAGAGGTCATGGGTTCTAATCCCAGCTCTGCCACTTGTCAGCTGTGTGACTTTGGGCAAGTCACTTAACTTCTCTGTGCCTCAGTGACCTCATCTGTAAAATTGGGATTAAGGCTGTGAGCCCCACATGGGACAATCTGATTACCTTGTATCTAACCCAGTGCCTAGAACAGTGCTTGGCACATAGTAAATGCTTAACAAATATTATTATTAACCTCAATATTAACAATAATTAAATATTATTGTTAACCTCAGCCCGGACAGCTTAGTGAGATAATGCGGACCCAGAACTGTCCCAACTTCCTTGGGGTCTTCTGCACCCTGCATGACTTAAATTCAGGATGGACCTGTTAAGGGCCACGGGGGACCATGATTGTCTATTGCCACACTCCCTTGTCTTGAGCTGGGTGGGGCCAGCTTCTGAGGGTACATAAGGAGAGCCACCCTGGTGCATTCAGCTGTGTGACATTTGGGTCAAATCTCTTCAGAATCAAAAGTAATGGTCCTCCATAGTTGTATCAGGGGTAATGAAACTAAGGACATAAGAAATGTCATTACTGGGTCAGATCGGCAGCCAGTCTGTCCAGGATTTTTTCTCCAACTGTGCCATCAGAATACTTGAAAGAACAGTGCAACAGTTTACCCCCCTTGGCATGTTATCCTAGGAGTTAAGGTTGTTCCATCTAATATTTGCAACCTCTATGTCCTTGACTTTCCTTCTGCTAACCCAGTAGATTGTAACAGCTAGAATCTTTCATATCTTTAGAAACCTTTTATGGTCCTCTTGTTCATAAATTTATCCAGACCTCTATTGTACTAACTGAAATCTTCAGCCAGCACATCTTCCTATGGTAACAAATTCCATATTTTCACTACCTGTTGTGTGAAGAAATACTTCCTTTTATTTATTTTGAGGCAACCTTCTTCAAGGTGTTCTGGCCTGGTGTTGTGGGGTTTCGTGAGCAATTCTCTGGTCACCCTGTCACATCCTTCAAGAAGTAGTAAACCTCAATTGTGCTCCCATACTGAAAATTCCTAGTCCTTTAGTGTCTCCTCAGATGGAAGCTATTCCAGCTCCTAACTTTCTCGTGCTCTTTTATGTCCTTCCTGAAGTGCAGCAACCAGAATTACGCAGTATTCCGTTGTTTTACCTGATTGCAAAGCTAAGTCTTTTGTTTCAGGTTCTTTTTCTGGTGATGCTGTTTCATTATCATTGAATCTCTTTTTGACATGAGAAAATAAGCTTTCTGTGGGGTACTTCGGTAACATCCAATTATAGGGTGCAAAGAGAAAATAACAGAAATAAGGTTCAGTAAATCAATGGTATTTATTGAGTACTTACTGTTTGCAGAGCACTGTACTAAGCCCTTGGGAGAGTACAGTACAGCACAGTTGGTAGACATGTCTTCTGCCCATAAGGAGTTTACAGCTTAGAGGGGAAACAGAGATTAAAATAAATTATGGATATGATCGTAAGTGCTGTGGGATTGAGGATGGGGTGAATATCAAGTGCTTAAAGGGTACAAATCCAAGTCCAAGGACAATGCAGAAGGGAGGGAGAGTAGGGAAATGAGGGTTTAGTTGGTGTAGGCCTCTTGAAGGAGATGTGATTTTAATAAGGCTCTGAAGGTGAGAAAGGTGGTGGTGTCTCGTTAACTTGGCGGGGGGAGCCGGGGGGTGGCGGAGTTCCAAGTCAGAGTGTGGGCAAGGGGTTGGTGGAGAGACATATGAGATCAAGGTACAGTACAGTAGGTTGGCATTAGAAGAGCAAAGTGAGTGGGCTGGGTTGTAGGAAATCAGTGAGGTAAAATAGGAGGGCAAGCTTATTGAGTTCTTTAAAGCCGATGGTAAGGAGTTTCTGTTTGATGCAGAGGTGGATGGGCTACCAATAGAGGCTCTTGAGGAGAAACATAGACTGAACTTTTTTTTAGAAAAATGATCTGGCAACTGAGTGAAGTATGGAGTGAGGAGAGATAGGCTAATAGTCTAGGCGGGATATGATAAGTGCTTATCAGCACAGTAGCAGTTTGAATGGAGTGTAAAGGGTGGATTTTAGGAGTATTGTAAAGGTAGAACTGACAATATTTGGTAACAGATTTATGAATTGAGGATAGTGCCAAGACTTATGAGATAGGGAAGATTGTGGTGCTCTCTGCAGTGATGGGAAAGTCAGGGGGACAATAGCATTTGGGTGGGAAGATGAGGAGTTCTGTTTAGGACATGTTAAGTTTGAGGTGTTGGTGGGACATCCAAGTAGAAATATCCTGAACTACAAGACTTCAGAGAAGGAGAGAGGTCAGGAATGGAGAGATAGATATGGTAATCATCTGAGAAAGGTAGTAGTTGAAGCAATGGGAGTGAATGAGTTCTCTGAGGAAGTGGGTGTAGATGGAGAATAGAAGGGAACCCAGAACTGAGTCTTGGGACTTCCACAATTAAAAGCTGGGCAGGGGCAGAGGAAGAGTTTGCAAAAGACACTGAGAATGAGCAGAGAGGTAGGAGAAGAACCAAAAGAGGACAGTGTCAGTGAAGGCAAATTTGGGTAATGTTTCCAAGAGAAGGGGATGGTGCACAGTTTCAAAGGCAGCTGAGAGGTCAAGGAGGATTAGGATGGAGTAGAGGTAATTGTTGACCTTAGGGCAGTTTCTGTGGAGTGAAGCGGATGGAAGGCATATCAGAGTGAGTCAGAGAACTAGAGGAGAGGGAGATGGAGACAGTGGGTGCAGACAGTTCTTTAAAGGAGTTTGGAAAGAAATGGTAGGTGAGAGATGGGGTGATAACGATGGATCTGTGGGATCAAGGGAGGGGTTTTTTTAGGATAAGGGATACATGATCATTGTTAAAAGCAGTGAGGAAGAAGCTATTGGAACGTTAATGGCTGAAGATGGTGGTCAGGGAGGGAAGAAGGAAGGGGGAGCAAGTGTATTGATAAAGTGCAGAGGGATGGGGAGGGAGGAGCAGATGGAGGGGGTAGCTTTTGAG
Source organism: Tachyglossus aculeatus (assembly GCF_015852505.1). Lineage (NCBI taxonomy): Eukaryota > Metazoa > Chordata > Mammalia > Monotremata > Tachyglossidae > Tachyglossus > Tachyglossus aculeatus. Next base: position 34,083,462 of record NC_052071.1, read on the forward strand.
AGATTTCCACTTGATATATGTGGGAGAGTCAAAGAGGGGCAGGAGGAGGGAGGGACTGGAGAGGAGCAGGGGAAATTTCAGGGAGATCACACTTGATGGTTTCATTTAATCAAAGTATAACAATAATAATAATGGTATTTGTTAAGTGCTTATTATGTGCCAAGCACTGGCGAGGTCATTGGGGCAAGAGGTGGGGACAGGGAGTTTGCGGAAGGAATTGAACATCTGAAACAGCTGGTGCAGGCAATGGACATGGGAGTCAATAAGAATGGAGAAATAATGTTGCTGGGCAGAGAGGGCAGAGTTAAAGCAGGTGAGAATTAATTTGAGATGGTTGAGATTGGCCTGATGTTTGGAAATCCAGATGTCTGGATTTTCACCAGGGGTGCTCCACAGCTTACGCACAGAAGTGAAGGATGCGTGCTGTGGAGATGATCCAGGGCTGTGGGTTAGTGGTATGAGATTGGTGGAGGGAAAAGGGTGTGAGTGTTGAGTTCAATGGAGAGAGCAGTATTGAGGGCTTCAATTTATGGTCATTCATGTATTAATTGTATCAGTCCGTAAATAGATTTCTTGGTGATAGGTTGTTATGGCTTATTTCAAAATTATCTCATATAATGAATTTAGATTGGAAGTAGTCCTGGACTTTTTGACAATTTCTAGTTTGTGCCCCTTCGGCTCCATGGAGACTTAGGGCCTTGAACTCACATATCCCTCTTAGGTTGTTCTGCGCTTTCCCAAGGGCTTAATTCAATATTCTGCACATGGTAAGCGATCAGTAAATATGATTGAATGAATGAATGAATCATGGGTGAATCAAAGCTGATATTGAATCAAAATAAAATTTTCTATTATGTCCTTTCAGAAACCTTGAACTGGTTTGCACTCTGACTCCCTTATTTTTGTTTACATTTTAATATATGGATTTGGAATCATCTTAATGTACATTAATGTAATTAATTGAAAATAGTGTAATGTAAATTGAATATTTGTATATTGACGTTCAGGTGTATATGATGGCAAATTACTAAAGTAGTATGTGCTTTTATTTTTAGGGCCGTTGCACTAGAGAGAACTGCAAATACCTTCACCCTCCTCCACACTTAAAAACACAACTCGAAATCAATGGACGCAACAACCTGATCCAGCAAAAGACAGCAGCTGCCATGTTTGCACAGCAAATGCAGTTCATGCTACCCGGCGCTCAGCTACAGCCAATTGTAAGTTATTCAGCATCTTAATTTACCCCCCAGGAGGAATGTCATTGATGTCTTTACATAAAGATGCAACTCAATTGCCCGTAAGACTTGGTGCTTCTGGTTTTCATTATTCCAGAAAACATGGAAAACTGATGCTTTTCTTTGAAGGAGAAAATTGTACTTTGGTCTTGTAAGAGACCACATACCAGTATAATTAGCAGCATCCCTGCCACTCAGGCTGCTGCTGGCCTTGCTCCCTTCCATTTAACCCCATTCCCTGCTGCTTTCCATGAAGCATCAGAGCAAAGGAAATGAACTTGAGGAGCAAAGTCGGGGAGGGAGAGCTGTTGACTCCCCTTAATGGTTGGGGCCCACAGGGCTTGTGGTTATTCAGGATAGAGCATGGTAAGGAGCAGGCCACTCAGAAAATATCTGACCCATCATGGACTTTTCAGAAGGACCCTTTACAACAAGTAACTTCAGACTCAATTCCCTTTCCGTCATCTAGTGCCAATTTTCCCAACCTCATCAAATATCCTTTACTAACATCTCATGACTCTGTAGCAGACTCAAAATCCTCAGAGTGGAGTATTATCCTTGTGCATGTTAAAGTGTTCCTGTGCTTATAGTGCTTGGAAAACACTTGGCCTGCTTTCATAAACTATCCCAATTCACAGGTGAACTTTATCAGCTGAAAATCAAAGACTTTTGAGGGTTTTCTGCAATGTAGCCTACTGGAAAGAGCATGGGCTTTGTAGTCAGAGGACTTGAGCGCTAATCCTGCTTTGCCACTTGTCAGCTGTGTGTCCTTGGTCAAGTTATTTAACTTCTTTCTGCCTCAGTTTCCTCATCTGTAAAATGGGGATTAAAACTGTGAGCCCCATTTGGGACATGGACACTGTGTCCAACCTGTTTAGCTTGTTTCTAACCCAGCACATAGAATAGTGCTTTATCCAAAACAAATACCGTAAAAAGGGGCCATTGTGTTCTAAGTGATTGCCATGTACCTTGCCCCATACTAAGGTGGAAGATCGCCACCCCCGAGATTCTGCTTGGGTAAATGTGAATGCCTGCTGAGTGCCACAAACTGTACTAAGTGCTTGGAAAAATGTAGTAGACTCCCATTAGACTTTAAGTTACTTGAGTACAGGGATCGTGTCTAGCAACCCTGTTGTACTCTTCCAGGCACTTGGTACAGTGCAGTAAGTGCTCAATAAATGCCTCCGATTGATGATTGATGGATTGAAGAAATATATTCCCCACTCTGTAGTCAAAGAGACAAACATACAAAACTCATACTGTTGTATCATTCCATATATCTATGAGGAAGGTAGTTCACCCACTCTCCATGGATGTACTGTTTCCAAAGTTAACTTGAGGACCTCAGAGAGCTATTTTGCCAGGTCTTTATGCCTCTGTTTCGTTCTCTCCTAGGGAGAAATTAGAACTGACCCCTTTTTGCCACAGTTCTTCCATGTCTCAAATTTAGCTCTGTGGTGTCTCATTCTAATCCCAGCTGCCCTACTTCTTTTACATTGATGGCAAGATAAATTTGAAAAAGGTTGTGTAATCTGTCTTTGGTATCCATTTCAGTAGTCTACATAACAAACTAAATGAATGCCGAAAGACTTAGTATGGTGAGAACTGGAGGCGGTTTACTCTCAGTAAGACCTGTCTTAGGGAAAAGAGATCATTTAGATGCAGGCTGTTCTTCCTTTACATGAATCCCTATTAATCCTATTTAATTAATGCTTAAAGAGAAACTTAGAAAAACTTGTGGCCCACTGAAACTTTTTACCGAAACCCCCTCCCTCAAGACTCACAGGCTGGATGAAACTGTCAGTAAATTTGGTATTCTTTACTACTGGTTAATCAGAAATAATATCCCCATGAGAAGCAGTGTGGTGTAGTGTATAGAGCACGGGCCTGGGTATCGGAAGTACTTGAGTTCTAATCCCAGCTCCATCCCTTGTCTGCTGGGTAACCTTGGGCAAGTCACTTAACTTCTCTGGGCCTCAGTTATCTCAATCTGTAAAATTGGAATTAAGACTGTGAGCCCCTTGTGGGACATGGACTGTGTCCAACGTGATTAGCTTCTATCGTCCCCAGTGCTTAATACAGTGCCTGGCACATAGTAAACACTTAACGAATAGCAACCCCTCCTCACTGCAAAAAAAAAAGTTGTTTTAGCAAGTTGGTCTCAGGAAAGTCTAGTCTGTGCTTAAGTGCTCCGACATACACAGACTCACCCCATGCAATTAGCACATACCCAGGGCATGAAGGAAATAAGGCCATGGGCCAAAACTAAATTTAATAAACTCTTCTTCCTTTTTCTAGGGCAGCTGATGCCTTTGCCTGGTTAGGAGTGGGGGCTGGTATTCCAAGAAAAGCCTGTGTCAAGCAAATATACATACAAGAGATCTGAGTTCTACTGAGTGAAAAAGCCATTAGTTTCTAGAATTCTTTGAGGATTCAATGATACCCTGTTATAGATGGAGTACTGCCCCCGGAGTATTGGGGAAGGACCCCATCTTCTTGGGGTTAGCCTAGTGAGGGCATTTAGTTAATTAGGCACTCACTTCAAATGGGTAACAGAAATTTCTCCCAGAGCAAAGGAAGCAAATTCCTATTCTTTGATCAAGTGCTGTATGGTTTAGCATTTGATCCATAGCACTTATGTATCGATCCATAATTTGTTTGATTGCAATAAGAATAATAATAATAATGGTATTTGTTAAGTACTTACTCTGTGCCAGGCACTGTTCTAAGTGCTAGGGGTAGACATAAGATAATCAGATTGGACACAGTCCCTGTTCCACAAAGGGCTCACTGTCTTAATCCCCATTTTACAGATGAGGGAACTGAGGCGCAGAGAAGTTAAGTGACTTGCCCAAGGTCACACAGCAGAGAAGTGGCAGAGCCAGGATTAGAACACATGACCGTCTGACTCCCAGGCCCGTGCTGTATTCACTAGGCCATGCTGCTTCTATAGTAATGCTTGTCTCCCCCTCTAGACTGTAAACTTGTTGTGGGCAGGGACTGTGTCTATTGAGTCTGTTATATTGTACTCTCCCAAGCATTTAATACAGTGCTCCGCAACTCAGTAAGCACTCTATAAATACAATCGATTAATTCATTGATAGAATGTATGTGGACCCAATTTTCTTGTTTTAATTTCTGTTGGAGCAATAATGTATTCATTCATTGTCATATTTATTGAGCGCTTACTGTGTGCAGAGCACTGTACTAAGAGCTTGGGAAGTACAAGTTGGCAACATATAGAGACGGTCCCTACCCAGAAGCGGGCTCACAGTCTAGAAGGGGGAGACAGACAACAAAACAAAACATATTAACAAAATAAAATAAATAAAATAAATATGTACAAGTAAAATAAATGGAGTAATAAATACATACAAACGTATACATATATACAGGTGCTGTGGGGAGGGGAAGGAGGTAAGGTGGGGGGTGGGGGGGAGAGGAAGGAGAGGGCTCAGTCTGGGAAGGCCTCCTGGAAGAGGTGAGCTTCTCAGTAGGGCTTTGAAGGGAGGAAGAGAGCTAGCTTGGCGGATATGCGGAGGGAGGCTTTCCAGGCCAGGGGGAGGATGTGGGCCGGGGGTCGACGACGGGACAGGCGGGAGCGAGGCACAGTGAGGAGATTAGCGGCAGAGGAGCGGAGGGTGCAGGGTGGGCTGTAGAAGGAAAGAAGGGAGGTGAGGTAGGAGGGGGTGAGGTGATGGAGAGCCTTGAAGCTGAGGGTGAGGAGTTTTTGCCTGATGCGTAGGTTGATCGGTAGCCACTGGAGATTTTTGAGGAGGGGAGTAACATGCCCAGATCGTTTCTGAACAAAGACGATCTGGGCAGTGGCATGAAGTATGGATTGAAGTGGGAAGAGAGAGGAGGATGGGAGATCGGAGAGGAGGATGATGCAGTAATCCAGTCGGGATAGGATGAGAGATTGAATGAGCAGGGTAGCGGTTTGGATGGAGAGGAAAGGGTGGATCTTGGTGATGTTGCGGAGGTGAGACCGGCAGGTTTTGGTGACGGATTAGATGTGATGTTTGGTAGCTGGTGAGAGGAAGAGAAGCTTTTTCTACTTCCCTCATGTATTTGTTTTCTCAAAATAGATCGCTGTCTGGGTAGACTCGAGAATCACTGACAGCTTCCTTGGCCACCCCCAGTGTAGCACATTACATATCTCGAGGAAATATTCACGGGGACCATCACAAAAGCACACAGCATCTTCCACTGTATCTGAGAACTGTCCTGATCCTGAGCTCACCTCCAGTTGGGGATTTGTCAGGATTTGTGCATATTGGGGGCACAGGAATATGTATTATAGCCCCCCATCTTCAACTTAATGAGAAGACATTCTTTCACTCCACCTGGCATAGTGGATAGAGGACGGGCCTCAGAATTAGAAGGTTATGGGTTCTAATTGCAGCTCCGTCACTTCTGTGCTCTGTGATGTTGGGCAACTCACTTTACTTCTCTGTGACTCAGTTACTTCATCTGTAAAATGGGGATTGAGACTGTGAGCCCCACATGGGGCAGGGACTGTGTCCAACTCTATTTGCTTGAATCTGCCCCAGTGCTTAGTACAGTGCATGGCACATAGTAAGCACTTAGCAAGTACCACGGTTATTATCTATTATTAAGTGGCGGAACTGGGCTTAGAATCCAAGTCCTCCGACTTCCAGGCCTGTGTTCTTTCCACAAGGCCATGCTGCTGGTCAAGAATGTGTTTGCTGGAGTTGATGCCAGCGTGAAGCAGCGTGGCTCAGTGGAAAGAGTTTGGGCTTGGGAGTCAGAGGTCATGGGTTCTAATCCTGGCTCCACCACTTATCAGCTGTGTGACTTTGGGCAAGTCACTTAACTTCTCTGTGCCTCACTTAGCGCTTAGTACAGTTCCTGGCACATAGTGCCACTATTATTATTATTATTATTATCATTGTTATCCCTTAATGTACCCATTTGTAAAACTGATGGGCAGGATATTATTTACGTATTAGCAATAAGCAGAGCCCTTTTTGCAGTTTATTCCAGTCCATCTTTTACATGGGTTAGCATCACTGATTCTCATTTTACAAATGTCAAGAGTCATGGAAAAAAGTCCATGCAGAGGATTTAGGGTTACAACCTGCAACCCATTGCTATTGCCTCTCATCCACAGAATCTTTTTGTCTGATTATCTTTGCCCTCTGGGACACCATACAATTCATTTCCCCCTTCTGTTGGAATAAATTCAGTTGTTGTAGCAAATTGGTCTCAGGAAAGATTAATCTGTGCTCATACTCTGAAGGTATGAGACCATAGTAAATGCAGTAATTGTGCCTCTGTTAACCTCATCTGTAAAATGGGGATTAAGACTGTGACCCTTAAGTGGGACAGGCACTGTGTCCAACCCAATTAGGTTGCATCTACCCCAGTGCTTAATACAGTGTTTGCACATAGTAAGTGCTTAACAAATACTATTTTTAAAAATTGAGAACTAATTTATCTACCCCACTGCATGCATTCATTCATTCAATCATATTTATTGAGCACTTACTGTGTGCAGAGCACTGTACTAAGCACTTGGAAAGTACAATTTAGCAACAGATAGAGACAATCCCTACCCAACAACGGGCTCACAGTCTAGAAGGGGGAAGACAGACATCAAAACAAGTAAACAGGCATCAGTAGCAGAACCACATGTAAAATGAACGAAATAGGCAAAAAATATTACCAACTTCATTCGTTTAATCGTACTTATTGAGTGCTTACTGTGTGCAAAGCACTGTACTAAGCACTTGGGAGAGTACAATATAATAATGAACGGACACATTCCCTAACTTTGTTAGCTTTCACTCTGGAGGTCAAAGGAAGACTGGAACCTCTGGCTCTTTAGAGGCAAAATCGCAGCCTGACCTAGTTTTAATAATGCAGTTGGATTTTGGAATTGTATATTGAATGATCTGGGCCAGTTGTGAAGTGTTGGTTTTTAAATTGAGCTCTGCTCCTTGTGACTTCTGGAGCGACTGATAGTCTTACATGTCCTACTGCAAGTCAGGGAGAAGAAGTTATCATTTAGTGTATAAAAGACAAAATCCGGTTCACTTGGTCCAATTATGGCATAGCTTCAGCCCTAATCGCAGGGAATGGTGCCTGTTTTGGTGCTATCAAGCGATCCATCATTGGTAGCATTTGGATTGGACTTTAAAGCTCCATCCTGCTGCAAAACATGAACCAAAGCAATTTAGTTTGCTCATGAATCACCAGAATAATACATCTGTTTTGCAAAGTTAAATAGAATTCACTTCTAATGAGACCCCTCATAAAGGGGCTGTCAGTCTAATTGGGACAGTTGCTAGAGAATAAATTCAATGCAATCCAGTATCTGAACAATGGCTAAATGCCACACCCAACCGATTTGAATGGAGTGCTTGGGGCAGCCAGCAAGTCTATTCAGGATAGTTAACAGGTGTGAATTGACATTTACTAATATCAAATTCCCACTCTGAAGCCCTATATTAACTTCGCTTGCTGCTTAGATGCTTAGCAAGTGAAACAGAGGGCATGTCTACCTGAGATTTTGCAGGTCGTTTTTTTAGAAGAAAAAGCATTTCCTATGTCAGTCCCCCAAGCTGGCCCTTGGATTTTGAGCTTCCTAGGACATTTATTTATCCAGTTGTATTTATTGAGCATTTTATCGTGTGCAGAGCACTGTACTGAGAGTTTGGGAGAGTAAAATACAACAAGGGACACATTCCCTGCCCGCAAGGAGCTTACAGTGTGTGGGGGGGGGGGCGGGAGACAGACAATATAAATAAATAAGTGAAAGATATGTACATAAGCGTTGTGGGGCTGGGAGTGGGGAGAACAAAGGGAGCAAGTCAGGGCAATGCAGAAGGGAGTGGGAGAAGAGGAAAGGAGGGCTTAGAACATCTAAATGCATCACTTGGGGTGGTGTCAGATGTGGAGAAAAATGATGTCATGGGGAAGGAGATTTCAAACTTTCCTAAAGCATGCCTGAGGAATAAGTTTGGTTCCCCATCCTTGAGTTCAGAGAAGGGAGGAGCCAATCAATTAAACAATCAGTCATATTTTGATTGCCTAGCCTGTGCTCTCAAACTCCGTATGAGCACTGTACTAGGTGCTTGGGAGAGTACAATATAATAAAATTGGTAACATGTCCCCTACACACATGGAGCTTACGGTCTAGAGAGAAGAAGCAGCGTGGCTCAGTGGAAAGTGCATGAGCTTAGGAAGTCAGAGGACGTGTGTTCTAACCCTGTCTCCACCACTTGCCAGCTGTGTGAGCTTGGGCAAGCCACTTAACTTCCCTGTGCCTTAGTTACCTCATCTGTAAAATGGGGATTAAGACTGTGAACCTCATGTGGGACAACCTGATTTCCTTGTATCTACTCCAGCTCTTAGAACAGTTCTCAGCACATAGTAAGCACTTAACAAATACCATAATTATTAATCATCATTATTATTAGAGGAGAACACAGTCATTTCTATATATCAATAAATTATGGATATATACATAATTGCTGTGGGCTGAGGGAGGGGTGAATAAAGAGTGCAAATCCAAGGGCAAGGGTGACAGTCCAAGTGCAAGAAACCTCCTGCAGAGTGTCAAAATCTGTGTGTTGCGATAGTGTTCTAAAAATAAAAGGTGCCTCGGAAGTCTTGCCAGGCAGTGGCCTTCCCACAAGGGATTTTCTTTATGTCTTTCTGTATGGGTGCGTTGGGATTTTTAGCCCAGCTCCTACACAACAGCAGGCGTGCCCAAGCAAATGGCGTATTATACTGAGGCTTTGATCATGGAGACAGTTGCTGACTTGGCACAATTTGGTTTCCAACCGGGGAGAGCCAGTTCACAGGGTTCGGCTTGGTGCTTTGTGTGTAGCTAAGTGGTGGAATCCCAACTAAGTAAGCTATAATTGTTGGCTCCACTTGCATCTCGTCCTTCATCTTTGACTGAATCATCAAGAGGCTGTCTGGGGCCTTTTTTAATATCTTGACCCTCCAGTCTCCTTAAATGTATTTCTTGTAAATTGGGCTTTAAGTTTATAAGAGGCTATTTCTGCATGAGTAATGACAGCAACCCCATACTTCAGAACAGGAATAATTAAACAGGAATCTCAATGTGTGTGCTTGGTTTGGGGGGAGATACAATAGTAAATGAACAATACAATTATTTTTAGCCATCAAGACTGTTCAAATGTATTGTTCCCCTTTATATGGAAGCTTTGAAGTAGTGCAGCAATACTACAGAACACTGGAATTGAACAATTGAAATTGATCAGAGAAAAGTGAACTCAAAGTACACAAGAAAGCAGGTTTAAAATTGTCCAAATTAACTGTGAATTTTAGGAAGTTAAATGATTTTAGATCTGAACGGCGAAGTTGTAATCACTCTCCCTTCCTACTATTAATTTCCCAGTTCAGCTCACATTGGATGCATGTTCTTGGGTTGTTCTCCCTGTTGTTTCTTGTGGCCTCGCGTTAGCAGGTGTAGAAAGTATACCTGCTTCCTAGTCTGATATCCCTTTATTTAATCATTTGCTGTTAATTACAAGGAAACTGAGTCCAGTATAAATCCAGATAACCAGAATGAAAGACTACAAAGAATTCAGTATCCGACAGGGGTGGTGGGGTAGGGAGATGTTGCCTAATTCATTTAAATACCCTGTGCCTCAGTTTACCCATTTGTGGAATGTTTCAAGACAGTATTTACGTGAGCATTGGGACACATTGTTTTTAAAGTATTTTGAAACCAATGAATAAATGGTTCTATATAGGTTTAATGTTACTGTGTTTCCTACTATCACTCATGAGAAACTCCATATAGCTGGATTGTTAAAAAAAAAAAAACAACCAAAAACCCAACAGCAATCTATGCCATACCATCTCTCTAATCAATCAAAAAAGAAGCCAAAAAACAAGAACCCTCGTTTTCTAGGCAAATTAGTTAATTTTTGTAAGGATGTCAGTTTTGTTGTTTGGGTATTAACTGCAATATCTGTAGGGAGTTTTGTTTTTCATTTTTATTTTATTAATTTTTTGTGGAATTTATTTGAATTTATTACTAAACTAAAAATGGGTGGGAATCAGTGGCAAAATGGGTAATATTTCTGGGTAAGAATCAGATTTTATTTTGTTGTATTCAAGGGTTGTAAGGGATTAGGTGTTTTTTAAAAAATAAAAAAACACTCACCTTCTCTTCATTCTCCCTTTCCCAGTTCTCAAGCCTGCAGTTGCCCAGGCATGACTGTCTTTCCTCACCCCTGCGTTCCTTATTAACTGGTCATTAACTGGTAGTAGACATTGCCTTCCCTACTCTGTTATATGAACAATTTGGACTGCTGAAATAATGTGATATTTATTGAACATTTACTGCATTTGCAGAGCACTGAACTAAACATTTGGGAGAGAACAGTATAAAAGAGTTGATAGGCACAATCCCTGCCCACAAGGTTTTTACAGTCGAGAGGAGGAGCTTACAGGTTTGGTTAGGATATCAGAGAGTTTAATATAATAAATTCCATTTTATTACCTTTTTATCTATAAAATTTGGTGAAAATTGGGGAAAAGTTAATTTATAAAACATCCTGCTCTTCTCAGAATAGGCTTTCAATGGTTTTGATGATTCATTTTCAGTAAAAATTAGTTTAAACTGAAAATGAAGAGCTTTAATAGGGTTTATTGAGCATCTACTATGAGCAGAGGACTATACTAACCACTTGGGAGAGTGCAAAAGGATTAGTAGGCATGATCCCTGCCCACAGGGATTTTACAGTCTAGCAGGGGACACAAGCACTAAAATATATTTCAGATGAGTGGAAGTAATAGAATATGTGTCCCATACATAACTATTATGGAGGGCTGTGTGTACTTGAGGGCTTCAGTAGTTCAAAAGACATGACATGGCACCAGCGCTTAGAACAGTGCTTTGCACATAGTAAGCGCTTAATAAATGCCATTATTTAGGGAATATAAATGGAAAGATTATAAATTAATCAGGGCAAACCTCATTCATTCATTCAATCGTATTTATTGAGCACTTACTGTGTGCAGAGCACTGTACTAAGCGCTTGGGAAGTACAAGTTGGCAACATATAGAGACGGTCTCTACCCAATAGCGGGCTCACAGTCTACAAGGTGGGTTCACCTGGAGGAGATGTGATTTCAGAAGGGCTTTGAAGATGGGGAGACCAGTGATATGTCAAATCTGTAGGGACAGGGTGTGAGTTAGAAGTTACAAGAGAAATGAAAACGAGGTACAGCGAGAAGGTTAGCTTTGAGAGGACTGAAGAGTGCAGCATGGTCTGGGGGCTAGAGCACATGTCTGGGAGTCAGGAAGACCTGGGCTCTAATCCTGTTTCCCCCACTTGTCTGTTGTGTGACCTTGGGCAAGTCACCTAACTTCTCTGTGCCTCGCTATCTCATCTATAAAATGGGGATTAATACTGAGAGCCCCATGTGAAGCCTGGACTGTGTCCAACCTCATTGGCCTGTACCTATCTAGGACTTACAGTGCCTGGCACATAATAAGAACTTAAAAAAAAGAGTGTGAATTAGGGCATAGTGGGAAAAGAGAGTGATTAAGTAGGAGGGAAAGAACTAATAGTGTCTTATTGCCAATTGTCAGTTATTGGTAACTGCCAATGTATTTGTAAATAAAGAGGCTATTGAGGCTGAACATATTGAGTATGCAACCCAATTAAAAATAAATAAAGGAACAAGGATGCAAATTTGCCTGTCTGTAGTACACCAGCCTCTAGGTCCCTTTTCACTTTTTCAGACATGACTGGGAAGAACATGTTTAAATATGATTGAACCTGATTACCCGGCACTGTTTTAACCAGTCACTGATGTGAAAATGTTAAGACTAAGCTCCTTCAACTCCGACACAATCAGTTATACTATCAAAGAACGATCTTTGGACCTTGCTGTCCTTCTTCGAAGAACCAAACTTTCTTACTAACTGCCAGGTCCCAAATCTTCTGGTCAGTTCAGCTGCTTTGTAAGGTCTGTGAATGCAGGATACAAGTAGTGTTTTTTCCTCCCCTTTTGTTTGATGTATTGCATACCAAAGATTACATCTGCTGTGTATTTTGCAAAGTAACCCACATTGCAAACCTCAGAATTCCAGTTTCATATTTTTCAGTAGTGGTTTAGAAAGATGGGGATCCTACCAGCTATGATGATCAATAAAATGCCCCCCAAATTCCCAGTTGTCTTTCTCACCCTTGTTCTTGAAGGTGGTATTTATGGTAGATATTGGATATTTGTCACCCAGTTCCTGCAGAGGTAAGCAGTATGTTCGGGCAGTACCCTGAATATCTGATCCGTCTTATTTAGGAAACCTCTTCACCACCAAGGGGAAGACACTAGAAATTGTCTGCCTCCCCTGAGCTAGGCTCACGAATTCTCAACCACTGGGCCGTATCCGTAAGGGAATGAAAGTATTGGGAAGTCAACAGAAAAAATAGCCATTGCCTGATAGAACATCAAGACACTAAGAGACAAAGGAATAGTTCTCCGTAAAGAAGAACAGAATTTCTTGCACATGAGCTGGCCAGATATGGCTAAGAGGACTAGGGAGGGGTGGGACTGGAATGAGTGGAGGAAGCAGACATAGAGAGGAGTTGGGAGAGGGAAAGATGATAGAAATGATAATAGTGATAATGACATTTATTAAGCGCTTAATATGTGCCAAGCACTAAGTGCTGGGGTAATAATAATAATAATAGTTATGGTATTTGTTAAGCGTTTACTATGTGCCAGTCACTATACTAAACGCCGGGGTGGATACAGGCAGATCAGGTTGGACACAGTCTCTGTCCTGCGTGGAGCTCACAGTCTCAATCCCCATTTTACAGTTGAGGTCACTGAGGCACAAAGAAGTGAAGTGACTTACCCAAGGTCACACAGCCTACAAGATAAACATATCAGAGAGACTGTGAGCACCATTGGATCAGAGCCTGTACCTGGGAAAGAGAAGAGGTACTGAATCTCCATTTTACATATGAGGATACTGAGGCACAGAGAAGTTAAGTGACTCGCCCAAGATGCCCATCTGCTGTAGAGGATGATGGCCATCAGATAATAATAATAGTAATAATAATATTTGCTAAGCGCTTACTCTGGGCCAAACACTAACCTAAGTGCTGGGGTAGAAACAAGATAATCAGGTCTGAAACAAAGAGAACCTTCCACCATGTGAAGATGGGGCTTTTGTGCCAATTTTTGGACCAGCGACCACTGAAGTCAGAGTTGTGAAGATGGGGACCTATCTGTGGTCTCCAGTCAATCAGTCCATGCTATTTACTGAGTGCTTGCTGTGTGCAGAGCACGGTACTCGGCACTTGGGAAAGTATAATACAACAGAATTGGTAGGCGCAGTCCCTACCCACAAGGAGCTTACAGTCTAATCTCCAAGTAGGGAGATAAGAAGGCTCTGATATTTGCATAGGACTTTTTGTCAACATCTGGAACACAGAAGAAATACAGCTGAGTTTCAAAGATTTAATAAACAATGTGAAATAATGTCCAAAAGCTAAGGGAAAATGGCTGCACTTTTGAAGTCAGATCGAGGGCCACATATCTTTGAAAGCTGTCTCCTCTCATAGGGACCTTAGCATGCCTCCATCTCAGCAGTCGCACTTTAATTCTCCTCCACTCCCCAACTATTTCCTTGGAAAAAGTCAGTCTAATCTCTTCCTAGCCCCCATCTTTCCGTTTCTCAGCCCCTGTCTCTCCCTTCTCTCCATCTTCTACCAAATCAGCATTTATATCTGAAATAAGTACCACCATCTTCCAGGGTATCTTCGCTTATTGCACTTGCTGCCCCAGTGGGAACAGGACTAGCTCGTTGTAAGCAGGAAACGTGTCTACCAACTCTGTTGTATTGTACTCTCCCAAGCACTTAGTACAGTTCTCTGTACCTAGTAAACCCTCAATGAATGTGATAAATTGATTGAATGACAGGATCCAGAGAATGCAAATGGCAGTGAACAGTCTTCTAGAACTACTGGTCAATTTCTTCTTGCAAATCCCTGGGACTAAAGCCTCATGCACTAAGGCTGACCCATTATTCTCAGTTGGTATCTCCATTATAATCATTGTTACCATCATCATTCTTCTCCTTAAATAACTTCTCTTCCAGAAAGACTTCCTTGGTTTCATAGTTCCAGAAGATTCATTCATCCAGTCATATTTATAGAGTGTTTACTGTGTGCAGAGCACTGTAATAAGTGCTTGGGAAAGTGCAATACAAGCAATAAATAGTGACATCCCCTGCCCACAACGAGCTTACAGTCTAGGGGGGGTAGACAGATGTCAGTACAAAAAAATAAAATTGCAGGTATTTACATAAGTGTTGTGGGGCTGGTGGGGAGAAGAGCAAAGGGAACAAGTCAAGATGACAGAAGGGAGTGGGAGATGAGGAGAAGTGGGACTTAGTTTGGGAAGACCTCTCGAAGGAGATGTACCTTCAATAAGGCATTGAAGGGGGCGAGAGGAATTGTTGGGTTAGAGGAGGGAGAGCATTCCAGGCCAGAGGCAGCACGTGGGCTAAGGGTCGGTGGCAAGACTGGTGAGATTGAGGCATAGTGACAAAGTTAGCACTAGAGGAGCAAAGTGTGTGGGTAGGAGAGAAGCAAGGTGAGGTGGTGGGGGGCAAGGTGATGGAGTCCTTTAAAGCCAATAGTGAGGAGGTTTTTTTTGATATGGAGGTGGATGGGCAACCACTGGATGTTTTTGAGGAGGGGTGTGACATGTCCTAAATGTTTTTGTCGAATAATGATCCGGGCAGCAGAGTGAAGTATGGACTGGAATGGGGAGAGACAGGAGGCTTGGATGTCAGTAAGGAGGCTGAGAAGGGGGGATATCCAAGGGGGATAGAATGAGTGGTTGTATTGATAGACTGAGTGATTTTATTAAAGTGGTAGCAGTTTGGATGGAAAGCGATGTTGTGAAGGTGGAACAGAAAGGATTTGGTAACGGATTGAATATGTGGGTTGAATGACAGAGGGGGTCAAGGATAGGCACATAGGAAGTGCTTAACAAATACCATCATTATTATGACGCCAAGGTTACAGGTTTGTGAGACAGGAAGGATGGTGGTGCCATCTAAAGTGATGGGAAGGACAGGGTTTGGGTCAGAAGATAAGGAGCTCTGTTTTGGACATGTTAAGTTTGAGGTGATGGGAGGACATCCAAGTAGAGCTGTCTTGAAGGTGGGAGGAGATACGAGACTTGGAATGAGATAAGGGCTGGAGATTTAGATTTGGGTATCATCTGTATAGAGGGTGGTAGTTGAAGCCTTGGGAGCAAATGAGTTCTCCAAGGGAGTGAGTGCAGATGGAGAATAGAAGGTGACCCAGAACTGAACCTTGAGGGGCCCCCACAAGAAGATTCCTTTTATGCTAGTACAATCATTCCCTTCTGAGTTTTAGAAGGGAATTTATTTGCCCTTGCTGACTGTTTATTAACAAGGGTGAGTGGTACCTAAACAACCCTACTGGTTTGGGGCTTCTTAAACATGAGCTCTTGATTATTCAGGAGCGCTGCTTTTCCAGTTTGTGGATTGGCTAGCCTAATGCTTTTCCACCCGTTTTTTCCCTATGTTTACTGCTCACGTCTTTATTAAGTATCAAGGGTGGAAAGACTGTGACAGAGGGCAGGAGACAGGTTCTCCATGAGGTCTTCTGCACTAAACTTTTTTCTGAATCTCCTCTGAATCTCTTCTCCCTCCCCCACCCTTGTCTTATTAGATCATTCTTTCCTTTTTCTGTAATTGTTCCCTCTCCCTTTGGGGAAGTCTTTAGAGGGGAAATATTTGCAAATAGATTCTGGCATTACTGCTTCCTAGCACCCCTTTCCCCACCCCATATTCTCCTTCCTGGCCTATGGCCCCTATGTAGGAGATGTGTCTGATCATTTATTGATACCAGTCCACTTCATTGCTCCCATTTCTGATTGTCATTGTCCATTAAATAAATCATCCAGCAGGATTTATATAAAACCTTCAGTGCCACCAGATAGTGTTAAACCAACATGGATTATTGATTTTAATACATTTCCATATAATTTGGTTCTTTCTTTAGTTTAAACTCAAGTAAATTGTCAGGTCCACGCCACCCCCCTCTCCTCCTCCATAAACACACACATACAAGGGTCAGTTTAAGATTCCGATGTTTTCTGGACAGTGTGTAAACTGGTGCACTCCTTCCCAAGCATTCCTTAAATATTGGTGACTGATTCATGAAATGGGTGTTTACTAATACTAGTCGAATAAAAATCTTCAGTCATGGTCTCCTTGATTTAGTCATCCTTCAATTTGATGCCAAATATTTGCCAGCCACAAAAACGTTTAGCAACTTACTCATTCCCCACGGGGTTTAGGAAGTGAATCAGATGAAATTGGCATTTTATATTGCACAAATCATTACTCACACAGGATCAGTGTCTATTTGTAAGGTTTGGTTATAATGCTGAACCCTCACTTATTCATGACACAGATAAATCCCCCCTTCTAGACTGTGAGCCCACTGTTGGGTAGGGACCGTCTCTGTGTGTTGCCAACTTGTGCTTCCCAAGCGCTTAGTACAGTGCTCTGCACACAGTAAGTGCTCAATAAATATGATGGATTGATTGATAAGTCCACTATTAGAGTGTATCTTACCAGCAATCCCAATTGAAAGAGATTATTCAAATTAAAGCTAATCTTTTGCCTTGATTTGACCTTGAAATATGTGGCAGCTCACAAAATATAGACCAAGAAGACAGCCCTTTATGTCTTTTGAGTAACGGTTCGGGAAAAGATCTGGGCATTTTTCAAGGATCCAGACAAGTTCAGGGTTCAAGTAGAACGCCGATTCAAGTATTGTGGACATTCTCCCTTAAAGCAAAATTACTCCACAGCCCATGTTGGCTCTAGGGTGCCTGAAGTTGACATTATCAATGCAAGACAGAATTAAAGTTGATTGGCAGAGCGGGATGTGCAAGATTGCAGAGAACCTGGCTTAACCTGTACTTTTTAGCCAATGCTGTCAGCCTTTCACTGCCAGGATGTTCAAATTCACTGAAACACAGCAGTGCCCTTGAGCAGGGGTGGTGGTGGGAACACTGAAATGTCCACTTGAAAATGAATGAGGAGCTCATGAGTTTCTGCCTGTGCCTCAGGGCAGGGAAGGGAAAAACATGCTTCTCCTTAATAAACAGTGCTGCAGCCAGGGATTTATGCCAGCAGAAGAAATGGTTATAATAATAGTGATAATAATGATGGCATTTATTTATGCTTACTGTGTGCAAAGCACTTTTCTAAGTGCTGGGGAGGTTACAAGATGATCAGATTGTCCCATGGGGGGCTTACACTCTTAATCCCCATTTTACAGATGAGGTAACAAGCCCAGAGAAGTTAAGTGACTTGCCCAAAGTCACACAGCTGACAATTGGCAGAGCTGGGATTTGAACCCATGACCTGTGACTCCAAAGCCCGGGCTCTTTTCACCGAGCCACGCTGCTTCTCTATGAAACCCAGGATACCAATTTCAGAACCCATACTTACCGGGTGAAATATCTGTGAATGCTTTACGATGAAGTTTTATCAGAATGCATTTATATGTTTCAGAGTTGAGTTCTTTGAAGAAAAAAATCATTTAAATGCTAGGCACTTTTTAAAATATTCAGCTGTGTAGTCTAGAATTGAGTTTATTTCATCTGCACCCCATTCCTAAATGCTGACAAACCTTGGTAGCAGTAAGACAGCTACTTCATATCGATTAAATGGCATATCAAAAGAGCTTGAAAAACCAGGGATATATTCGAATTATCTTTAATAATAATAATAATAATGGCATTTGTTAAGTGCTTTTTATGTGCCAAGCACTGTTCTAAGTGCTGGGGGCGGCGGGATACAAGGTGATCAGGTTGTCCCACATGGGTCTCTCAGTCTTCATCCCCATTTTACAGATGAGGGAACTGAGGCACAGAGAAGTGAAGTGACTTGCCCAAGGTCACACAGCAGACATGTGGTGGAGTCGGGATTAGAACCCACAACCTCTGACTCCCAAGCCCGGGCTCTTTCCACTGAGCTGCACTGTTTTAAAACTGAAAATAATTAAGGAGTCAAATGTTACAACTGAGAATGTCACAAATGGGTTGTATTTGGCATGATTGCATAAGTGATGGTCATTGTGGACAAGGAATGTATCAGTATATTGTTGTTCATACTCTCCCAAGCGCTTAGTGCAGTGATCTGCATCCAGTAAGTGCTCAGTAAATGTTACTGAATGAATGAATGAATGTATATTGCTTCTCAGGACCATAGTGTAGAGTGGAAAGAGTGTGGGCTTGGGAGTCAGAGGACATGGGTTCTAATCCCGGCTCTGCCACTTGCCTGCTGTGTGACCTTGGGCAAGTAATTTAACTTCTCTGTGCCTCAGTTACCTCATCTGTAAAATGGGGATTAAAAGTGTGAGCCCCACGTGGGACAGCCTGATTACCCTGTATCTACCCCAGCGCTTAGAACAGTGCTTGGCACATAGTAAACGCTTAACAAATACCATTATTATTATTATCAGGATGGAGAATACTGACTATTCCCCGCTGATTCAATAAACTAAACAAACCTCATGGTCACCATAGTTGACTCGCCCAATTCCCAGCAGCGGTACAGTCATTTGTGCAGACACACCTAGTCTTTAAGAACAGACCTGAGCCTGTCCCTCCCAGATGCTTTAAATAAAAAAAAAAGAAACCTCAAGTAAGTATGCCTATGTAGAAGAGTGACTGACAACTGGGTAACAGAGAGACTGTTAATTCACTGTTGGAATTACTAGTGTGATGAATAGGGCTTTTCATGTTTAGCCATTCAAGTAAAATGACCTTTCTGTCCCGTAGTCTGAGGAAACAATAAATATCCCTCCAGCGAACTTGTTCCTTGTTCTAGCATTTTGTTGTTTCTACCTAGTCACCTCCCATATGCTCTGCTTTCTGGCCTCCTTTTCTCTGACCGGCCTGCAAACATAATTTCTAAGAACCTGGGAAGCATTTTTCATTCAGAAAGTCCATTCCATTTGTAACCTCATGCAATGCAGTGCCCAAGAACGTTAAAATTATTCATTTCCAGGTCTGTAAAAAGCCCTTCCCCACTCACCAAGCAAATTGTCAAGGAACTGATATCACTTATGTGAGAAAGCAGTGGTTTATTACATAGTCAGTCAATCAGTCAGTTGTATTTTTGAACACTTACTGTGTACAGAACACTGTACTAAGCGCTTGGGAGGGTACAATATAACATTCCCTGTCCACAGTGAGATTTTTTTTTTCAATCGTATTTAGGGGAGACAGGCATTAATGTGAATTACATTGAGAAAGGAACCATGGAAGAATGGGAAATATTTACTGTTGTGTGGCTCTGAGATGAAATATGAATTATTCCAGGTTCCAAAGGGTTGTTGGAAAGGAGATACCCATTAAGAATTAAAAGAAAATGTCTACCTTACTGCTTCAGCCTGCCTTTACAGTTATTTATGTAATACGTCATTTCTTGACATTCATGTTGCATCTGCCCCTTGGTATGTGATGATATTAAGCACACTATATGGTAATTGGTATGATATACGGGTTCTCGACATAGTCAGAATTTATCATGAATTCCACAAGCAAAACAGCTGCAGGTTTATGTGCCTGTGTAACAAAATACAAACTCCTTGTACCTCAAGTGATTTGCTTTATTATCCATGGCACGTCTTATTGTTCTCTGCTTCTCTTCCCAGTAGTATCATTTCCAAAGGAGCTTGAAGCAGTGTGGCCTAGTGCCCTACTCCACTTGCCTGCTGTGTGACCTTGTGCAAGTCATTTAACTTCTCTATGCCTCATTCCCTCATCTGCAAAATAAGGATTCAGTACCTTCTATTTAGACTATGAGCCCCATGTGAAACCTGATTATCTTTTATCTACCCCAGCTCTAGGTACAGTGCTTGGCATACAGTGAGCACTTAACATATACTGCAATTATTATTATTATTATTGAAATTGCAATATTAATTTGTACTGATGAAGGAACTCGTATGGATGGAGCTCAAAATATTCTTGAAAAAAAGCATCCTTCACACCCCTTTGGGGTGGCTAAGCATTTCTGTCCTCTTTTCATAGTCATCAAAACTCAAGGTTAAACGATGTATCCAACCCTGCGGTAAGTCAGACTAGATTTGGATCCCAGACTTCCAAGGATTAGACTTCCAAGCCTCAGGTCTGCCACTGTAGTTCGGCTGCCAGAATGACTTTGAGTCACTTAGAATTGCTTAAACACTGTTGTCCATCCACACAGAGTGCCCATGTTGACTTTTCTGGGTATCTCATTCTGAATCACAAGTACCATCTCATCTCCGAGATAGGGATGATTTCAGATAACTTTCAATGTGGCCAACTCTGCAGAGGCCATTAGAGCTCTTTTCTCAAAGGACAAATGGAGCTGTACAAGTCCATTGCGATGCCTGTTCCTCATTTGGGTATGCAAGCCATTGCTGTGTGATAGCTCTGCCTTTAATAGCTGCTGTGAAAGTGTACCAGTAATGTTGGTGTTCATCGAGAGAAGAGAAAGAGAAGAGAAATTCATCAACAGATTAAATTAAGAATTTGCAATTGCCTCTCTTGGATTCTTAATTTGGTTATTGAGTTCTAAGGATCATCCATTTCCATGTACCTGTTACTGACCATCAAAGAACTTGGCATTTAGAAAACATCACATTCTAGGGATCAATGTGAGAAAGCCACATGACAGTAAATTAGGATGCGTTTAACCCTGCTGTGAAACACTGCTTATGGGGAAGGTCATTAAGAATTAGGGTATGTCAATCAAGATGCTAGTGTTATTTTTCATTTCCTTTTCATACAGACTACGTTTCCTGTGACACCATCACTTGCAACCAGCCCCACCATGGCTTTCAGTCCCTACCTAAGTCATGTTTCTCCTGGAATGGGCTTGGTTCCTGCAGAGCTTTTACCAAATACACCTGTCCTGGTTTCTGGAAATCCTACTGTTACAGTACCCGGAGGCTCTGCGGGTCAGAAACTGATGCGTACGGATAAACTGGAGGTATTTGGACAGAAAAACATACTATTAAAGGAAAATCACTTTATTGTAGAACTCCATATTCTGAGACTTTGGCATACTTTTTTTAGAAAAGTTTTAAACTTTATGCTATCTGAATACATTATTCTCCTGTTTAAGATCTCTTTGAAATGTGTCGTATGGAATAGCTTTGTTGTATAGATTGCCATCCATTTTTTTTGTATAAGAATCTGTTCTTGGATAATTTTTCAGAAAAGAAAATCCAAATGGAAATCTAGACCACTTTGCTTTATTGAAGCCTTGCTCCCATACACTGCACACACATACCCCACTTAAATAACACTAATAACTTAAATCACTAGCTGGTTCTTCTCAATGTTGGCACTACTGGCAGCTTCTTAAGTACACATTATTGGATCATAATGGAACCTAATCATACATATTGTTGTGTAAATCTTTCATGGTTCCAGGTCTGTTGTAAAAAGCCATCAGTGCATGTGCATTAATGTGAGATAAAGACTAATCCATCTTGTCCTTGAAAAATAGCTACCCATGCAGACAATACTGGTTTACTAATCAGTTTGTGCAATAAATCCAGGATTCCAAATAATACTTTTTCAGCAGATACCTTTGAGGCATATGATCTATGTGATTAAAAAGCCAGCATTTTAAAATAGGTGAGAAATGTTGTGTTTTGCACTTTGTTCTTTGTGCAGCTCATTCTTTAGATTATATACCAAATTCTTTATTCTAAACTTAGTTTTGCCTTTTTTTTTTTGCTTAGGTATTTTGGTCCAATTATATTTAGATTTCTTGACAAAAAATATTCAAGATGATTGCATATCACTGTCAATAATGTGATTTTTCTTTAAGGTTTGCAGAGAATTTCAGCGTGGAAATTGCACACGTGGTGAGAACGATTGCCGTTATGCTCACCCTATAGATATTGCAATGATAGACACAAATGAAAACACTGTTACAGTTTGCATGGACTACATCAAAGGTCGATGCTCTAGGGAGAAATGCAAGTACTTTCATCCCCCTGCACACCTGCAAGCCAAAATCAAGGCAGCTCAACACCAGGTGAACCAGACAGCAGCGGCTGCAATGGTAAGTAAGAGCAATATGTCCTTTTATTTTTGAACAGATCGCGTTTTAATTTATATTTTTGAGCCAGGGATGCACACATTGTTAAATGGAGTCATTTTACTATGGGTAGAATTGGTTTGTAAAGACTAGGAATGAATAAAGAACTGGTGCCTTCTTAAGGGTCCATCCCTTGGCTCTTTTTTGTCCCTAGGCTTGGTGAGTTTTCTAACCTGTAATAGCCCAGCACTGAGGAAATTGATTTTGCGCTGTATTGTTTTCCTGCTCCAATGTTAAATGTGAAGTGCCTCACCCAGTAAAACAACAACAGGAGCCATAAAAACAATGTTGTTAGTGCTTGTACCATAAATACAAATTTAACTAACAGAGTTAGGCCTTGCTAAATATTCTTCTCACCCAAGTCTACAAGTAAATTCTTTCTTATGAGTGGAAAACCCCTAAAATAAGCAGTGGTAGCATACATTCTGACTAAGCAACTTTGAAATTAATTAGAAAGGTTCTGTCCTCTGAAGAATTGACTCCCTATACTCATCCCTGTAAGAGGGGTAAATGAATGTTCCAGGAGTTGAGTGTGGCGATAATTTTCAAGGGAGAGGAGGCCAAACTCTCTCTGAGGAAGAGTTCTTTCTGTCCCTGAGTCACAAGTACAAAGTGACTGTTACCAGGAATGTGGCCTCTGCTGATGAAATAGAAATTCTCCCTTTTTCGCAGGTTTTCTTTAGAGAATACTTGAGAGGCATTTATCTGGTCCTAACAATAATAGTAATAATAATAATAATAATAATAATAATAATAATAACAATAAATACTAGTATTTGTTAAGCGTTTACTATGTGCCAAGCACTGTACTAAGCCATGGAATAAATATGAGATAATCAGGTCAGATACAGTCTCTGTCCTATATGGGGCTCACGGTTCAGGCATATTGCCAGAATCCAAAGGCTGTTACTTTTCAGGTGCTACAGTGGTGTATTTCTTTCAAGCAGTGACCCTGCTGCTCCGGCTTGGAAGGATTTGCAGAAGGAAATCGCTGAAGTAGTGTAGTAACGTTTTGACTTTGCTGTTAGAGGGGCTGAAGTGCTCTGTAGGTTTTTTGGGCAGTACACCGACCCGAACATATGAGCTCTCAGTTCTTTAGTCTGAAACATTTTTTCAAGGAGAACTTCTAGGGAGCAAAACTCACATTTCATATTGTGCGTTTGCCATTGTTTTAAACTACTAAACCCTTACCTACTTGCTATGGGATACTTAAATAAAACTAATATATGTTTTATTCATGCTTCTGGGTTCCGTTACAACTAATCAACCCTATTTATATTTCTATCAGCTAGTAGTTCTAAAACATTTATGGATTACATGTCACAGCATCCTGGCTTTTAAAAACGGTCTGAATTATTCATTAACTTTTTGAGGTCTGATGCATTCACTTTTACCCATTGAGGAAGTATCGGAGAAAAAGGAAACACTCCATCCTGAGGGAATCCCACCAGGGATGTCATTGTGATTCTCTTGTTAATTGACTTTCTAATTCAGGTAGACCTCAGATTCTCAGGAAGCCATGTCCCAAATTCATTATTACTGTCTTTACCCTACTCCAAAATGGCAATTTGAACCTACTATAAAAAGGAAACTCTTAAGCAAGCAATCTGTAGCAATTAGGACTTTTCCATTGTATGAGTTCTATTAATGCAGTTAGTATTTTTAAATGTTAAAGCTGATTGAGGTGTTTTAGATGACTAAAATTTGTTAGTGGACGAATTAACTGTAGCAAACACCCCATGTTGTGCATGCTTAGTCTTTTTTTAATATATTGTATAATGCATTCATTTTTTTTTCTCTTCACCTACCCACAATGTTGCTCTCCTTTTGACGCACCTTTGCTTGCTGTTTTTTGTTATTGTGCTTGAACCCTCCCCTTGGCCCATTGCCATCATGTGCTCGCTGCCTGCTAATTAAGACTCAGCCAGCTGTCAGATCACTGAAGCGACCCCTCGAGGCAACCTTTGACCTGGTACTTGGACCTTTCACCTTCTTGCTTTGCATGTAACCATCTTAGACTGCATGAATACCTTTCCATTTGTATTTTGTGTTACCCATAAGGAGACTGCCCATGCCAGTCTGAAATGTTATGGCCTTCAGAAAATGTCTTTTCCCGGGAAGAGAGTTTGCATTTTGCCAAAGGGTTAATATTGACTTTGAAACAAGGAACTGCCCTAATTCTGGTTTCTGAGCAGTTTAATTAGTCCAAGAATTTGGAGGAAGAGGTCTTGGGTGATTTTGCTTTTATAAACCTTTTTTGTCAAACCACAGCTATGGTATTTGTAAATTGTGATATGAATCAGCCATCCAGCACATGGAATGCTAGCTTGAGAAAATTTTGAAATGCCCCATCAGCTAAGGGAGGCAGGTGGGTCTGGGGAAAATAACCTGGAGCAGCCATTGAAGGACCTCATTCTTGGTTCTGCTGCTGGCCCGCTGTGGAGCCTAGGCAAGTCAGGTAACCTTTCTGTGCTTCAGTTTCCCCATCTGATGGGTGGAAGAGAGAGTACTTTTCTGCTTCACCTCATCCCCAGCCTCCATCTTTCCTTCCTCTCATCCATTTAAATCAGAACGACTGTTTGGTGTTGACCAGGTCTAAGATAATTTTGGTGTAGTAATGCTTTCCACCTGAAGCTGGGAGTCCGTCAACATTTTTGTTATAGACCCTCAGTTATTAGGGAAGTCTTAGACTTTTCCAAATAAATATGAAATGTGCCAATTGCTAAAATTTTAAATCATCATTTTGAGGATTAATCCTTTTGATTATGATCAATTTGAAATATAAAACTGCTTAATGAGGAGATCACAGGAGCTGTTGGGTTGAACTTTTTAAAAAGATGAAAAATTGGGGCCCAAAGGTGATCAGGTAGCCATGTAAATTATCATTTTAAAGGAAGAGGGAAGTATTCATTTCCATTCAATGGTCCTGAAGTTAGAAGAGGCTTAGGGGAGAAAAAAGGAAATGAAGTTATGTCAGTGGTCAGTCCTGGAAAACTGGCATGGGAATGTTGTTTCCAATTCTGCAGTGTCATCTGGCAACCTTGTCAGTTCTCCAGCCTAAGCAGGGTTTTAGTGAGTCAGTAGCTGGGTGAGAGTCTGCCAAGAGCAACCAAGGCAGCACCCAGCTACACTGGGTGGCAAGAAACTGTGTCTGGTGATTCATTGGATTTGGTGCTGATTCTCTCCAAGTCAAGCATGAATGGGCTACTGGAGATTCTGTCCTTTGGAGGACCCATAAGACAGTCATTGTGTTTGCCCTTTGGTTGCCCACAGATCGACTTATCCACACTTGGGAGTCCTTTGTCCAGCAACACGGACCAAAGGTAGCCTCATATAAGTATAGATTTAAAGAAATTTGCTTATTTGTGTTCAGTTTGAAAACCTGTAATTTTCACAGGGAGAGATGTCGAATTAACCGAACCATACTTTTTGTTCCTGTCAAAGTTTCAAAAGCACATTCCTCATACTAACTGTTTGGCTCAGGTTTTAGTCGGGTATAGTAAGGAGAAATCCCATTTTATGTATCATTGTTCTTCCTCAGAGGTGAAAAATGGCCTTTTACCATCTGGGAGAGTCTATCAGTGTCACCCCATTGAGGGTAATCAGTGGAATAACTAGGCAGGGGGAGCAAAGTGGGTTTTAGTTAGAGTACTAGAACCTAGTCTGGCCAGTGGGTTTTTTTGTTGTTTGTTTTTGGGGGTTTTATCTGGTATTTGTTAAGCGCTTGCTATGTGCCAGGTATTAAACTTCGGGGTAGATACAAGCTAGCCAGGTTGGAACGGGCCTCTGTTTCCAAAACATGCTCCCACCCACACAAGGCAGAGCCCCCCAGGGCAGTGACCCAAGGGGGAATCTTCCCCTGCCCAGTCAGGGTAAGTAGCCATTTCAGGGCTCCAGGCTGGAGGGCAGAGAATTGAAAGAGTAGAACTCCCTGCTACTCCAGTAGCTCCTGTCCTTAAACCATCCCCTCCCACGACTGAGCCCAGGGCAGTGTTGAATGCCAGATCCTTTGCCTTCAGGGCTCAGACTCTGGAAGGGAAAGGGAGAGGTTTAAGGAACAAACTACTGGAGCAACAAGCAGTTCTACTCTTTAAACCCTCCTGTCAAGCCTGGGGCTGCAAAATGATGACTTGTTGAAGGCCACCAAACTTTTTCCAACAACCTTGGTCTAGTGGAGCAGTTGCCACAGGTGCAACCCAGTAAAGGGTCCATAGTTCTACGCCCCCGATGAATTTTTTTCGGTAGCACTTCTGGGTGCTGGCCTAGCTCTCTAACCTTCCAGGGGTTTTTTTTACAGCATGCTAGAACCTAGCTGGAGAAAGGGAGAGGAAATGGTTGCCCCCCCAAGCAAACCTTAGCTCTCAAAAACTGAGTGCTGGAGAGCGGGAAGGGGTGCCCAGTGCTATTTTACATCAGCCTCTCCTTGTTTTCCTCTCACACATAAAGATTCTGAAGGTGAGGGCCTCAAAGTCAGTAATCTTACCCCAGGCATAAAAATGGGTAGCTACACCCTCGACTGGAAGAGTGGGCATAGTATGCTGTGGCAGTATGCTAGTCCTGGGTTGGTGGGCCAGTTACCCAGCTGTTGCCACAGGAAAGCAGAGTATTAGTAAACCCAAAGTCACACACTACCATGAATCAGCTAGTCCTGGTTAGGTTTAGCAGTGAACAGCCTGCTATTTATGCATAGATGCCAACTTTTAATTTGGAGCTCAGGACTGAAAAAGGGACAGGAATTTTGGGCAGGGGGGATGAAGACTGGAGTGGACACAGGATTCAGAGAAAGAATAGGCTAGAAAGCCTGATTGTAATCCCTTCATGTCTTATAATAATAATGATGATGGTATTTGTTAAGCACTTACTATGTGCCAAGCACTAAGCGCTGGATCAGAGAACTGAGATGTGCAAGTCTGGGGTTCCAGTCCAAAAAGTTGTGGAACTGGCCCGGGGGTGGGGGGCATTGCCCCCAACGCCCCCATGGAGGGGATACCTGTGTACGCATAAATCCCACCAAAGACCAATTTCTAATCCTGCAAAAGAAACCTTGCCCAACTGGTGGAGGGTAGGTAATGCCTTGAAGGACTTAAGTGACTTCATTGTTTTGGAGCCTTTTATATCTTGCCATTGTTTAGCGGGGAGACTACATCAGGCTAAATCTGCTTCCAGGCTCCTCTGTCAATCACTCAGTCAATCAATCCATCAATGGTATTTATTGAATACTTACTGTGTGCAGACCACTGAACTAAGTGGTTAGGCAAATTCAATACAATAAAGGTGGTAGTCATGATAAGCAAAAATTAAGGCAGTAGTCCAGGCTGAAATGGTTTATAATAAAGTCCCGAATGCATTAAATAGCTGCTAAAAGCAGACTGTTTCTGCATATTTTCCAGCAGAAAGACCTCTCCAGAATTTCCAGTTAATTTCTGATTGAAATGTCCCAACATGCCTTTTCCTGATGAACTTAACTTTGTTTCATCAACAAGCACTTAATCATGACATTTGGCCAGAGAAGAGAGGGTAAATTTTGCCTTTTCCATCTTCAGCTGTTCTGTATGGGCCACCTTCAGGTTTACTTTTCCTGTGGTAGAATTCCCCTCACAAATGTTAGGTAATAGCAAATAAACTGGGTAATGTGGTTAACTACTTTACATGTAAAACCATGTTAAATAGTAAGAGCTGTATTATTTTACCCTAATGTGTGAGTCAGTAAGAGGATTTGCTGTAGGTGGTGGGAATGATAGGCTAACTCAACATTATCAGTAATTTTCTTAAGTACTCTTCTACAACGCCCTTAAAGCGGTTTTGAAAAATAAATTAACCTTCTTTTTAAAATTACTATCCCTTACTTAGCCACAGTTTTGGGTCCAGAATGGCCAGAATAGTTCAGGTAAATGAAATCTACTGTTGGTCCAAAATCCTGTGTGTTTCAATCTCATCCCCCAACATCTGCCCGCAGTTAAAAATATCTGTCAGATTTGAGTTAAGTTTCCTTTTCCTTCCCATGGCTGGAAGTGCTAGGAATAGTGACATCTCTAAAGGGCAGAAGGTGGGAGGTGGGGAAGGAAGTGGAGAGTGAAGAAGTGCTTGAATCATCTACAGACTGGATAAAGAAGAGTTAGCTGTTCATCAGCAAAGGTCTTGGAGACCTTTGAAAACCTGGAGCCGAACTCACCCCAGCCTGTCTGGGCCTGTGCCTGGCTTGGTTACCAGCACCCACCTGGCTACTATGGCATCATTCAATTCCGGTGGTTGCTGCAGTGTGTACAGTGTTGCCCCGTGGACTTGTACTGAGCTCCTTGGAAGTGAGGTTCTAGCCATTCCAGTGTGGCAGTGCTATGGACTCCGCTCCCCACTAGAAACAGGGGATCCGCAGTGGACTGAGAAATATTGTTGTAGCACAGCCTAAGATGGACTGGATTCAGTTTTGGGTTGACCAAATCTAGCCCAGAGGGCCTCTGTCCCAAGAAACCTGTGGACAAAGATCTAGGGTCCAGGGACTTTAAAGTCATTTGGACTTGTTGAAAGATTCCTTTTCATACTTAAGGAAGATAAATATCTGCAGATTATCTGTCTTTTCCCCATTCTATCATGTTTTGTTTTGTTTTTTTTTTCCTTTGAAACATCTGAGTCCTTTCCTTTTGCTCTCTGGGTGGTGTGCTGCTTCACTGGAGAGACATCTAGCTTCAATCAGTCAATCAATCAATCGTATTTATTGAGCGCTTATTGTGTGCAGAGCACTGTACTAAGCGCTTGGGAAGTACTAGTTGGCAACATATAGAGGCAGTCCCTACCCAACAGTGGGCTCACGGGAGTCACTTGTGCCTCACTATAGAAAGGAAATGAAACCTGTGGGATCTGAGGAAATCTAGAGGATTCCATCTGCAGTCAGGCGAGGAGGATAGCTGCCTTATCTTGTGCTCTCTCATTCTACCTTTTGAGCCACCCTGGGAATTAATCGAAGGCTTCTCCTTGAATGCTTTCTTAGGTGATTCTTGTCGCCTTTGGAGGGGGAGATGCACTGCTCTAGGAAAAAGCTGGGTTTCAAACAGTATGGTTTCTTACAAGGGTTTGAGTTAAAGTTCTTGTCTTTTAATTGGTTCCCTGAATTAATTGACCTGCAGCTCAAAGGCATTGTGATCCCAGAGCAGATTCGGCCCATGCCCTGAAATTGGGACCTTCCAGTGAACTTGGGCTGTTGTAGCCTGGCTTTCCTAACTACTTGAGCTCTCAGGTGCACACACTTGAGATATGTGTCCACAAATCCGCATGTCCGTTTCTGCAAGTTGAATGCATTTGGTAAAATTGGATTTTGCAGCTTAACAGCCACCTGCTGATTAAGCCTCCAAGTTTGGCATCTGCCTAAGTCATCAAAAAGCAGCATTGGTCAGGTCTTTTAAAGTGAATTTGGGGGGGCATGGCCTGTGTTCTGAGTCGACCAAAATGAAATAGGAACAGATGGGTTTTGAAGCGGTCTATAGAAAAAGGTGGCTTTTTATTTGAGAGGACCATCTCGTGGGGAAGGAGCCTGGGACTCCTTTTTAGCTCACTATGGGCAGGGAACAGGTCCACTAATTCTGTTGCATTTTACTCTCCCAAGTGCATAGTACAGTGCTCTGCACATAGTAAACACTCAATAAATACCATTGATTGATTGAGGTGCCAGTCTTTGGAGCAGTAGGAGGGCATCTCAGGCTATGAGGACACTTTCTTATCCTGCCTCTTTCCCCCAGAAGCTGAGAAAAGCCAAATTCTTCCCAAATGTGCAAAATGCCTAACTCCTACTGATTAAATTTCCTGGTTATAGAAGAACTAAGTGTTGTCAGATCCCAGTGTTTGACTTAGACCACTGGTACAGGGTCCTGATCAATTAAGAAAAGACAGGGGTGGGGAAACGGATTTATAATGAAACTACCAAAGTCCAAGGAGAAACCGGCCTAACATTTCTCAGATGAGCAGTCTCCTATCACAGTTTAAACCCAATATAAAGCCTGTTTCTAAACAGTGAAAAACTGTTGGAAATTTAAAGTCAAATTCTCTAATGTATGGTTTTGTTTATGACACTGTCAGCAGTTTTCCTTGTGTAGATTTTCGAAATTGTGTCTAGCCTTTTCTTAACCTTTCATTAGTTAAAGCTGTTTTGTTTTACCTTCCTCCGCGTCTCGAGTGCTCTTTTCCTAATTTAGGAATGTTCCAAATGACACGGGTTTTCAGCCTCTGGTGTGCCACATTTCTTGCAACATAGGTTGTTCCAAGAGAAACTTAACAGAAACTTTGACTGCCCAATCGCCTAGTGTTTAGGGAGGACTATGGGAAATGGAATTACCTTCTTGCACACAGTGAGGGCCTGTTACTCATCAGAAGTGTTCCTGCCTCCTGAAGCATTTGACACATAGGTAGTTGTTGGTGCCAGAACCATGTTAAAACAGTGACTTATTTGCTGAGGAAAAAAATGCAAGTTGCATCTTTACCAAATCTGAACTGAGGCAAATTTGATTGAGCATAGTAAATAATGTAGTATGTTTTCGCGGCAAAGAAACCAAAGAAAACACATTGTACGTGCTAATATTCAGTATGTGAACATCAAAATGTACAGAACCTGATCATATCAAATTGTACATATCAAACTGCACAGCAGGCATTTAAACATGAAAAGAATTGCCTGTTTGTGTCTTAGAATGGGTGGCACCTGGCAGATAGAAAAATTCAGAGTCTGAAATGACAGTCCTTTCTGAAAACCAAACAACCTCTTTATACGCTACCAGTAGAAATGGGGCTTTATTTTACAGGAACAATCAAATTCACAATTGGCTTTTAGGCACAACCGATAAACTGATTTTTTTAACTAAGCCACTTTAGCAAAGACAAGCTTCTGTCATTTCTCTGTAGTATCTGTTGCTAATCTTCTCATTTTAATAGTCACCCACTCAGTTTCTCTTAATCATTATTTTAAAATGCTTGTTGCCTGCAACTGCTTTTTGTTGTGGCCTACCCAAAAAGAGCCCTCTCTTTTCTCTGTGCATAAAACAATAACATTGAAAAGTTCCTTTTCTTCTTTCCAACATTTTATTTTGTTTTTAAAGCGTGTTTCTCTCCTTATTTTCCTTTCTCTATGTCTTACTAACTGCTTCTCTAGTGAACCTAGTACTTCATAAATTTACTTTGTTGTGGTTAGCTACTCTTTTATTGTCTTGCAAATTGGACACAGTTGCAGGTGATTCTCAGGCCCGACTTCATAGTATTGGTGCATGCTTTTTGCTCTGTCTAGTCCTGGACTTAGTGTAACAACTCTTTCATGTGATCCTTAATCCACAGGCCCTGCCCCCTGGTGCACTTCAACCTTTACCAAAGAGGCCAGCACTTGAAAAGAACAATGGTGCCACCACAGTCTTTAGTCCAGTTTTCCACTACCAACAAGCTATAGCTAATATGCAGTTGCAACAGCCTGCATTTATCCCTACAGGTAAGGAAATGGCTCAGTCACCTTTCATGATGATGTTCTCTGATCAGATATCATGAATAGAAATACAGGATGTCTGTTTAAATTGGAAGAGACCTAAGAATGCCTGGGAATATTTCTGTAGAAAGCAAAGGCAGTTTGATATTCAAGGACTTTCCTTGATGGCCTATTTTAGAGTAAAGAGTTGTGTGTTTATAGTATTTCTTAAAAATAATGGCGTTAATTAAACTAGGAAAAGTTGCAACACTTTTCTCTAATTCATGTTTCTTGTTTCTCTCCTCTTATGGTTCAAACTGAGAAATTCTAAACTAATTCCTGGACTCTTGGGTAGTATGTTTATATGCCCTTTCTACCCTGTAAATATGGCTTCCCAGTTTTCAAACCATGGATCAATTCAAGCTTGAAGAGAGTCTTGACAAAAAGACTTGCCCTACTCCTTGAGGCTCCAAGAATCATTTAGTTCTTGGCAAAACAGAGGGAGTGGGTTCTACCTTGTGATTTTTAAACTACAGGCTCCTTAACTTAGAAACAGTGTAGTTTAATGCCCTCCCAGCCATTCTGTCACTTTCTTTTCTGGAACCTTGGAATAGATGTGACTCTCCTCCTATGAACCCATGCTTAATACCCCCACATTTTTGTCCCAGTTGGAAATGAAGAATGCAAAGTCAGTCTATCAGGGCATCCAGTGCTTAGAACAGTGCTTGGCACATAGTAAGCACTTAATAAATGCCATCATTATTATTTATTGAGTGCTTACTATATGCAGACCACTGTACTTATTACGTGCAAAACAGAACTTTTTAGAAAAAGGCATCATCTATGAGGGAAATCGACTTTCTTTTGGGGTTCATTTGAACCAAAAGTTATGTAAATCCCAAATTAACAAATCTAATATGAACCTTCTTATTTTCAAGCTGTTTTAAATGGAATTCCCTTTTTTGGAATGGAAAAATCATTCAGTTTTCATTCATTTTTGTATTCATTTCTAAAGTTTTGTTCACTTGAAAAAATATACAGTGCAGAAGAGAAGCTGTTATGCATCTTGAATAAAAGTCGATACTTAATCTGAGGGCGACATTAACAGGACCAGAGCCTCTTTTTTTGTGAAGAATCATATTGCTGAAAGAAGGTTATCTAAAGAGAAGGCCTACTTCTCTTCCCTTGACTTCTGTCCAGTGGGATAATACCTAAATGTTTCAAAATAGATGATTGCCTATCCTATGCACAATTTTTAAAATCCCCATTTCAGCCACACAAACCCATAGGTAAACTTCACCATCCATCAGTAAATAGCTCATCTTTAAATGCAAGTAATAACTGTGTCTCTCTACACATATGAATATATATGTCCATTAAGATGATCTACAAGATGAGAATATTATACCCTCCCATGGTAACCTGTTCAGTGTTCAGATGTCCTTACCATCAAGGCATTTTTCTTGACCCCTAATTGAACAGTCTACAATTTTTGGTCATTTCCCATTTTTTAGGCCTCTGTGGAGATGGAGAGCAAGTGATGAGGCATTGTGTTCAGAATATGAGACTCTGTTAAGCACTTACTATGTGCCAAGCATTGTCCTAAGTGTTGGGGTCAATACAAGACAGTCATGGGATACAGTCCCTGTCCCATGTGGGGCTCACAGTCTAAGTTGGAGGGAGAACAGGCATTGAATCCCCATTTTGCAGATGAAGAAACCTAGGCACAGAGAAGTTGAGAGACTTGCCCAAGGTCACATAGCAG
Source organism: Tachyglossus aculeatus (assembly GCF_015852505.1). Lineage (NCBI taxonomy): Eukaryota > Metazoa > Chordata > Mammalia > Monotremata > Tachyglossidae > Tachyglossus > Tachyglossus aculeatus. The sequence goes on from NC_052071.1 coordinate 34,117,082, forward strand.
GCAGGTAGCAAAGAAAAAATTAGAACCTGGAACAAGCTGTTTCCACTAGACCACACATTGCTTCTCCAATGGAGAACATAGTTTCTGTACAGATTCCAGAAATTTATTCATATGGCTTATAAAATCTCCGAGAAGGGGGGAAAAAGTTCAAATCCTGTAATACAAAACGTGCCCCCCCCCCCAAAAAAAAAACCCATAGAGAATATTCCTAATCTTAGAAATTGATTAAAAAAACTTGTTCTTCCAGTTAAGAATGACTGGGTTTCTTTTCTCTGTTCTCAGAAACAGCAAACCCTTCCCGCATTTTGGTATATACAATTAAAAATGTCAGACTGCACTCCTAGTGGTTTAATACACATCAAAAGTTGTATGTTTTGCTGAGGTTTAGGATGTGGTTTCTGAACAATAATTAGTTTGTTTGCCATAAAATACTGGTAATTTGGTTCACATACCAAGCCTCTATTTTCCAACTATGCAGTCACCAGAATCCAAACAAGAATACTAGTCATCTTTAAATGAAATCATTCCATCTTTATATTTATTGGATGATCAGAAACTTTGCTTCAGGAGAAGGAATTGTTTAAAATCTCCTTGGGTCTTAGGAGAGTTGCAGGTAAGGGGACAGATGTTAAAAGGAAGGGGTTGATAACACATAGCAAATGTTTAATCTCTGAGCTGCTAAAAAGAATGCATTAAAAAATCAGCCAGCATCTGAAAGGAAAAATGTAGGAAAATTGTAGGAAGACGATATAGTCACTGCCTCTAGCTAGGAATTTGCAGTCCGGGTGCTAGTATTTGTTGAATAAGTTCAGTACTGCCTTTCAAATATATTAGAATCAGCAGCCAAGGTTCTAGTTGTTTGGAATCTATTTTTGCCCAATTATAGTATCACCTTTAAAAGAACAGGAAAAAAAAAGATGTAGGGTAATTCTACCACAGTGAATTCTGCCATTCAAATATGTTAGAATCACCAGCCAGGACTGTAGTTAATTTTGTAATCTATTTTTACCCTTCCCAGTTTACCACCTTTTAGAGAACAGAAAAAAAAGATAGGTAAATTTTATCACTGTGAATTCTAAAAAAGTAGGTAAAGTCTACTGCCATTTTAAATGATCCAGTCGAATAGGTGTTGTACTAAAATAAATGTACCCATCTTCCTGTGGAAGATAAGTGCACTTTAGAATTTAATTTCCCCAAATACATTGTTTCAACTGATAAGTTTTCTGAAAAAAAGTAGAAACTGTTTCCTGCCAAGGAGTCCAAGAATTATTCTGGCCAACTGTATATTTAAAGCAAAATTTAAGTGTTATGTCAGTATTGCATGTGCTCAGTAATGAATGCTGCCAAGAAAATGCCTGCTTTGTAGTTAAAGTTATTTCTAACACTAAAGCTTCACTAATGAAATATCCCTTTTGTTCATCTTTCCACGCTTCCCTGCATGGTGTACAGGGTCAGTACTGTGCATGACACCCACTGCGAGTGTTGGTAGGTTTTTCTACACAAACTTCTAAACTTTCCTAAACTGCAAGAAATAGAATGCCTGGGAGAGCTGGGTGGCTGAGCCGTGTGGCCGGGCCTGGGTATCTTTTGTCTTCTGTCAGACAAAAATGGTCTCAAGCCTTTCATTTTTGTGCATAATAGTAGAATAAAAATGGTGCTCTTCTTGTTTTAATTGATTTTTTTAAAGAGGGGCTTTTCCAAATTGTTGGTCACCCAGAAATAGCAAGGAGAACATTTAAATGATTGCCATATTATGTCACATTACATAGTTAACCAGGTTTCTCTGCAGGTCTCAGCTACATAAAGAAGGACTTTGCTTCTTTAAACAGAACATTTAAGTAGTTGAGCCATAAAAGAATGAACTGGAATGGGTTTTCTCAGTCCTCAAGCTAATATCCAAGTTACCGTGAGAATGGTAATAAAACCCCCCTCCAAAAGTCAAAAGAAACTTGAATGTGAGTCCGGCAAAGCAACCCAGTTCATTGCTCAGCTCTTCATATTTTCACTGTCCCACATCACTCCCTTACCAGCTGCGGTAGCTGGTCCCAGAGGAAAAATTGTGAGTGGCTCTTGGCCCAGCACCCTGAGCAGTTGGGATTTTTTGGTTCAGTCCAGATTCGTTACCTTAACGAGACACTGTGAAGCTTGCCTGCATGACAGCAAACTAGCATGGTGGCCGAGGAAAACCAGTGAGCAACCGTGTTCTATCGTCTCAATTGGATCCACCCTTCAGAACATCTCTTTGATTCTGTTTCTTTTGAGTTCATGCATTGTGATGTATTAAGAGAATGTTCTGGCCAAAATGTTCGTTTACTGACATGTAGCCAGCCAACAAGGTAAGCTGATGAGCAATCCCTGTTACACTACACAGCCTCTTTACTTCTTGGGGGCAGGGAGGAGAAGGAGAGGGTTGGGTGGGGCCGGGGGGGGGGGGGGGGGGGGCAGAGATATGTTTCTTAAATCAATCTGCAGTATTTGCCCAAAATGTTTCTCCCTCTTTTTTGGTTTATTTCAGGTAGATGAGGTTTCTGGGGCATAAACAAAAAAGTTTGAGGTCAAGTAGTTCATTGTGGCCAGGAAGTGCACTCCATTAGGCATACTCTGGAGAGCAAAGCCAAAGTCCGTCTTGTAAATTTCAAAAGAGTTGACATTGAGTCGTAATATGTGTGATCAAGCGTACGTAGGAAAGACCCATTCTTCCAGTAGCAGTTATGTTTTTAAAGATACTAGACTGTGAAATTGGATCGGTTCCACCAACTCTGTTGTACTCTCCCAAGTGCTTAGTATAGTGCTCTGCACACAATCAGTGGTCAGTAAACACCACTGATTGATGGATTGATTGATTTGAAATTTTGCCACCTCAGTTCATGGATCCTTTTCAAATCCTGTTCAGGGCTGTGTGTCAGACCTGAATCTTAACCCTGATTTCTGACGTGGACTCCCTCTTCTAGCCAGGCATTGCGTGGCCACAGTTTTTGTTTCTGTGAAATGGGAATAATAATCCTGTATACGAATGTTTTATGGAATAATTGAGAAGTAAATACAAAACATTTTGAAGATGAAGATCTCTAGTCAAAGACTGCTCCTACTTAAAGAGACCTATCTCCTCTCTCCTGTGACTGCAGTCAGCCAAATAAGATATTCCTCTACTCCCTCACTTCCCAGTCTTATTCTGCCCAGTTCAGAGACCGGACAGTTTAATTGGCCCTGGGAGAATTGACGATGGGAAATCAGACTGAAATCAGGGAGCCCGCTAGTATCGTGACGCTCGGGGAAGGTTCATCCCACTTAGCCATTATCTTTACGTATCAGTTTGTCTTCTACTCTGAGATAGGAAAGAGGCACAATCTCATGTCAGACCTTGTCATCCAACCAATCTACAACCTAGTTAGCTAGTTTCCCATGCACCTGTTTCCAGAGTTTCCCTTCCTTTCAAGCTTTCACATTCTCAGTGCCACCCAGCAACGGGCAGAAGGATCTTCCTTCCCCTTGCACTCATTTTTTTCAGGGGGAGAAGGCATCGACTCTGCACCCCAGTGAATATTAGATCACTAATCCTTAAAGGTCCTCTGGGAATCAGGCTCCTAAAGTTTGCTCATGAATAGCAGGACTATTCTCCTCTGATGAAGGGAGAGGGCGGGGAAAGTGTCTTTCACTCTTTGGCTTAAATGGACCATTTCCCCATCTGATCTTGGGAGGAGCATCAAGCTCAATGATATTCAGCCTAAACCAGACAGAATTCCAGGGTTAGACCAGAGACACCCAAGGGTCATTTTTTTTTCCTCTAAGAAAGGATGAAAGGAAAATGGTGGAGGCAGTACCCACTAGCACGCTGGGGTCAGGTGTTTGCCTGACTCTATGTGAGGCGGGAGCCATCTGTTTTAAAGGGTCTGCTCTTCTCTCTAGACTCTCCTACTTATGTATCACTGCAGGAGATTTATTTGCAAATGAATGGAAGACCGACCCCTCCCTCCCCACCCCCCAATAATTTAAAGAGTTGCCTTCACACTTTGATACTGTCCTTGTTGGTCCAACCGGGAAGCTACCTGATCCTTCTGCCTTAAGTGCTCCTCATTGGAATGCAATTTGCATGTTTCAATTCTGCTTCCTTTCCAACTGCTGCATCTGAAGAGCCAAAAGAGCAAAAAGAAACATCTTAACTCTCCGCCAATGGAAAGATTGCAAGCGAGGGCTCCAAATGGATAGCTCTAGATTTTTCTGTTCATTTCGGTAGTGGCACAGTTTCTAACTTTGCGCTATTGTCTCTCTCGGTTTCTCCCCAATCCGATCTCCTAACATCCGGTAGCTAGAGGAGATGGTGAATTGCTAATGATGCACACACATGCCATTACACATATGTTCACAGGTTTAACTAGACACCAGAAGAGAGGATGTCCCTACAGTAGAGAAGGGAGGAATCCATCGTAATAGAGAAGAGACAACGTAGACAGAAAGAGATGTTGCAGCTGCTAGTCATATTATCAGTGGTATCGTAGCCGTAACGTATGCCATGAGGACGATACGTTTTGTCAGATATTTGCTAAGAAGTGCACCATGTACTTGAATCATAATTGGGCCAAATTTTCTAAGGAGTTTGCAGCAGGTGCACCCATAAAAACTCACGCCCAGCTCACTCTGTCCTGCTTTTCTGCTCACCAGCTGTGTCACCACTGACTTAACTCCCCTTTTGGGCAATACAAGCCAGGTAAGTACACACCTACCTGTCCTTTCGCCCATCGCAAGCTAGGTGACTGTACATAGCACTGCTACTGGCATACACAATCTGGGTACCTGGGCACCCACCTATCTATTTGCAAGGCGTCTGCCAACCTAATGTCCTATTCGAGTGTGCAGCCTGGTTTAACTACCTGCCTAACTCCGTGTTTGTGTGTGCAGTTTGCCCTTGCCAAGGCAGGTTTTTGCGTGTGCACCCACCGCACCCTCTTTGGAAAATTTGGCCCTTCAAGTCTAATACATCATTGTTCTGCTTATAAATGTACTAAGTGTTGAGAATGTTTTAGTTTTCCTTAATGATAATTGTAATTGGCTTTTCCCCTTTTCTCTTTTTTAATTTTTTTTTTCCGTCAATGCTGTCTTGCTTTGCACTGTGATTGCATGTCGCGCCCTGGTGTATCCTTCATGATGATGTCACATGGCTTGTTGCTGTGATACCTGCCACGCCCCAATCACCACATGTTGCCATGGTTACATAAATGCTCCACCCTCCCGTATGTCGCTTCCATGGTTCCCTACTGAAAGTGCCCATGATGCACGGTGCTACGCCCACCACTGTGTCTGCAGCAACAACACCTGCCACCAGCGTCCCCTTCGCTGCAACAGCTACAGCCAATCAGGTTTGGCCCTTTAAATAGCTTTATTTGACATGTTCAGACCGAGATGACTACCATATGCTAGTCAGGCATCTTATCTACCTTTTGGATCTGTGAGGGGCACCGAGTCGAACTCCTGCATGGGCTTCTCGAGGAGTCCTTGCATTAGAAGTTGTAGTTAGCAAAAACCCAGAGTACCGTATGTGCTTTGCTGCTGATGCTGAGATTAATCTTCAGGATTTTATGCATGTCTTCAGGTTGTGATTCTGTTTCAGATTCTACTCATGACATTTTACACAGTGGCTGCTGCCACACCAGCCCTGAAGTGTGTAAACTCTGTCTTTCTTGAAAATGCTTCCTTTCATTACCGCAACTGCAACTTCTCCTTATTACACCAGGGTAGATTTTTGAGCATTTTTCAGTTCCGGTATTTTAAGTTAAACCTAGGGCAGCGCCACTCATTCGCTTCAGACCCACTGGAAGGAAAGCTAGATACCATTTTAAAAGGCATGAACAACCGTAAAGTTACTCAGTAATTGCAACATAAGTGTATTTCTGGTGTTGAAACTAGCTCTCCGTTTGTGGTCTTTCTTTTGTATTTGATAGTTATCGGGCAATCTCGTGGCTCTCCGAGCCCTGCTAGAGAGGCAACCGAGCCTACAAACCACAAATTCTAAAGCACTGCTGTTGGAATTATATTCATGGATAATCCCCAAGGAATCATCAGCATTATTGTGATATCAGCCTACGCTCTAATCTCAGCTGTGTCAAATACACTGGTCCTCAGTGTGGTTCATATTGTTTAAAGGATGGCTGTATAATTGATTATGATCACTGATTGCCATGCTTGAGCAGTGAAGACATTGGATTGGGGCAGATAACTCTTTTAATCTGAAATCTTTTTTTACTGTAGATATCCCAGTTATCAGTAGATGAACTGAGTAGCAGCATGTTTGTTTCACAGATGTAGACCTTACCAGTAGAACTGTAAGTTCCTTTAAGATTAATTCAAATAACAGTATTTGCACTGGATTTATTTTCTTTGGATAATTATATTCTCTACAGTTATTTTCTATTGTGTAGATAATTGCATTCTCTAACATGCTCAATTTATTAATGATTAGATACTGTGTGTGATGTACAACTTGATTTGACAAATCTCATAGTTCCAAATTGAAATGTGGAAAACAAAGGCAATTATACAATTGTTGTTTTTTTTACAAACGATAGCGGGTACTACATGTTTCCAAATGGGTTCCAAATCCTCAAACCACAACTCCCCTGCAAAAAAATCAATTGTGTCTAATTGAAGTCAATAATGTTTTTGAACTTTTAAAATGTATCTGTGACTTGGACATATGTTCTGGTGGAACAGAATAGTGTTTCTTTTCAAGATTTAGGTCATTGAGAGAATTGATTTAAATCAGGAAGTCTCACTAAGCGATCCCCCAGGGCTAAGTCTTATCATCAAACAACCCATTTCAGAGTCTGCCATTTCTACTTTAGTGGTCCCATCTGGCTCCAAGCCAGCCACAAGCACAGGTAGCAATCCCCCCACCCCAGGAATAGTTATGGATGTAAATGACACACTTTCCATTGTTTCTCAGTGGCAAAGTTGTTAAACATATAGTCTTAGGTTATTTGTAACATTCAAAATAGGTTCGGTCTAGCTAAAGAAGGGATTCCAATTGTACGGGGTTTTTTTATTCCAAAAGCTTCTTCTTTCCCTAACATTTTGCCCAATGACCACAAAATGCTTTAAGCATAAAGTACTTGCTTGACCAAGTATGGCAATGACTCCTTCATCTTAAACCAAGCTGCTGAGTGTAAGCTCCTTGTGGGCAGGGATCGTGTCAACCAAGCGTATCGCATTGTACCTTACCAAGCTCTTAATTCGGTGCTGTACACATTGACTGAAATAGTACTGACTGATTGTTAAGTGGGTGGGGCCTAGTTCTAGCTCTTTTGTCCCATCCTTTATTTACAATCCACAGGCCCTTTTATAGCCACTGGTTAAGTTGGTAGACTAGAAGCCTCCCTTTAATAACTCACAAATTTGAAACAGCATTTTAAAGAATATTTCACAGGTTGCTCTAGTTACTCTGGGAAGGAGTGGATCAGTAAATTCAGGCCCGGATGTTAGTTTCTGAAATATTCATCAGTGGTATTGATGGATGCTCTCTGAGTGTGAAACACTGGGCTAAATCCTGCAATAAACAGAACTAACACATGCATTCCTGCCCTCAGGCATCTCACAATCCAAAGGGGGAGACAGACAAAAAAAATTAAAGATAAGGGGCCCTGGAGGATATAACAGGAAGTTGTCCAACTCTTATCAAGGTATAATAGGTGAATGAGGAATTTAATACACAAATGAAAATGCTCACGTACTTAAGTGCAAAAGATAGGAATACAATTCCTTAGTGCTAAGGGTAACTGTTGGGTTGGCACAACCATTGTGCTGCAAATGTTTGCCATAATATAAACATAAATTAATCTGGTGTCACCACTCTATTGGGTAGTTTGTTGCTGGTAGCAGCAGTGTGGCCTAGTGGAAAGAGCACAGTCCTGGGAGTCAGAGGAAGTGGGTTCTAAACCCCTCTCTGCCATATGACTGCTGTGTGATCTTGGGCAAGTCACTTCATTTTCTGGGCCTCAGTTACCACAGCTGTAAAATGGGAATTAAGACCGTGAGCCCCATATGGGACTGGCATTGTGTCCAACCCGACTACCTTGTATCTACCCCAGAGCTTTAAAAAAAATATATTTTATGGTATTTGTTAAGCGCTTACTATGTGCCAAGCACAGTTCTAAGAACTGGGGGGGGGATACAAGGTAATTAGGTTGTCCTGCATGAGGCTTACAGTCTTAATCCCCATTTTACAGATGAGGTAACTGAGGCACAGATGAGGTAACTGAGGCACAGATGAGGTAACTGAGGCACAGAGAAGTTAAGTGACTTGCCCAAAGTCCCACAGCTGACAAGTGGTGGAGCTAGGATTAGAACCCATGACCTCTGACTCCCAAGCCCATGCTCTCTCCACTGAGCCATGCTGCTTCAGTGCTTGGCACATAGTAAGCACTTAACAAATACCACCACAATTATTAGGTTGTCATCTTTGGAGGCATAAATTGGACTCAGTACACATCCTCCTCAATAATAGCATTGAGCATATACTGTATATAGAGCACTATACTAAGGATTTGGGAAAGTACAATAGTCTCAAAAGACACAATCTCTATCAGTCAATCAGTGGTATTTATTGAGCACTTACTGTGTGCACAGAGCACCATACTAAGTGATTGGGAGAGTATAATACAACAGAGTTGGCAGACACATTTCTTGCCCACCAGGAGCTTACAGTCTAGAGGGGAAGAGAGACATGGATATATATGTAAGTGTTGTGGGGTTGAGGTTGGGGTGAATATCAAGTACTTAAAGGGTACAGGTCGAAGGGCATGGGAGGTGCACGAGAGGGAGGATTAAAGGAAATGAGGGCTTAGTTGGGGAAGGCCTTTTTAAGGAGATGTGATTTGAATAAGGCTTTGAAGGTGGAGAGAGTGGCAGTCTGTTGAATAAGAAGGGGGATGGAGTTCCAGGCCAGAAGGAGAACATGGGCAAGGAGTCAGCAGGGAGATAGATGAGAGAGAGGTATAGTGAGTAAGTTGACATTAGAGGAGCAAAGTGTGTGGACTGGGTTGTGGTAGGAAATCAGTGAGGTAAGATAGGAGGCGGTGAGTTGATTGAGTGCTTTGAAGCCAATGATAGGAGTTTCTGTTTGATGTGGAGGTGGATGGGCAGCCATTGGAGGCTTTTAAGGAGTGGGGAGACTAAACTGAATGTTTTTTCAGAAAAGTGATCCATCCAGCAGAGTGAAGTAGGGGGAGAAAGGAGGTAGGGAGGTCAACAAGGAGGCACATGTAGTAGTCAAGGCAGAATAAGATGAGTGCTTGGATCAACATAGTAGCAGTTTGGATGGAGAGGAAAGGGTAGATTTTAGTAATGTTGTGAAGGTAGAACCAATAAGATTTGATGACAGTTGGAATGAGAGGAAGATACGAGTCAAAGATAATGCCAAGGTTACATGAGACAGGGAGGGGATAGTAATGTTCTCTATAAGGAGGGGAAACACTGTGGAGAACAGGGTTTGGGTAGGTAGATGAGGAGTTCTGTTTTGGACATGTTAAGTTTGAGATGACAGTGGGATGTCCAAATAGAGATGTCCTGAAGGCAGGAGAGGTGGTAGTTGAAGCTGTGGGAGTGAATGAGTTCTCTGAGGGAGTGGGCAGCATTCTCATCCTAGAATGAGAATCCTTTCGCAGAATATTTAGGTGATGATGATGGTAAGTGCTTACTGTGTGCCAAGCACTGTTCTGAGTGCTGATGAGATGGTGTCCTCATGGCAAAGCAGTGTGATCTAGTACAGAACTGGGAGTCAGGAGGCCTGCAGTCTAATCTCTTCCACTTGCCTACTGTGTGACTGAGCAAGACGCTTAATTTCTCTGTGCCTCGGTTTTCTCATCTGTACAGTAGGATTTAAATACCGGGCCTCTCTCCCCATTAGACCTTGAGCCCTGTGTGAGACGGGTACTGTGTTGGATCTGATTGTACATAGTAGGTGTTTAACATATCAATTTTTAAAATTATTATTATTTTCCTCATCATCCTCATCACAGGGGCTTCCTCACTGGCCATATTGCCAACTGCTGCCACCTCACCTCACCCCCATCGTGGTTCCTGGTATTAGAGAACTGGCTCTGTTTAGCTTGTCTCCTCTGAGTAAAGAACCTGACTAGACAGGAGCTCCAGTCAATTGGGGTTCATTCCCTAATCCATTTGGCCTTTCTGTACCCACACCTCTGTACTCTGTAATCAGTTAAATCTTACCCTGGAGAGGTCTTAGTGACCTCCAATGAGCATAATCTAGAATGGTTTTCAGTTGTGGTATTTTTAGGGCTGTACAACCGTGAAAATATAGCTATAAAACAGGAGTCAAGCCCAATTTGAACACCAAAGAACTCCCCTGCTGTCACAGGCCATTTGTCCTCCAAATAAACCGATTCAGCCCCACTTGTTTAGCGTTGCCTAATTTGACCACACCACAAAACAGACTTGCATTTGGTTCTATCTGCAAATCTCAAGATGTTTTGTCAGTGTACCCAAGGGAAGTCTTGGGCATGTCACGGGTATTGGGAATTTCCTCCCAAGGCAAAAAAAAACATTAGCACCCTGTGTGAAAATTTCCTACTTGTCTGCCAGTGTGGGGTGCCAAGTCTTTTAAGGCAGTGGTATTAAACTTATTAGGTCTGGGTACTATTTTAATAGGCCTAAAGACCCTGCAGACCCTGTACCCCACCAGCTCACCTATAGTCCCTGTCAGTAATCATAATGATAATAGTGGCATTTGTTAAACACTTACTGTTTGCCCAGCACCTTACTGACCACTGAGCTAGATACAGTATATGTGGATCAGATACAGTCCCTGTCCCAAGTGGGACTCATGGTCTAAGTAGGAGGGAGAACAGTATTGAATCTCCATTTTACAGAGGAGGAAACAGAGGCACAGAGATGTTAAGAGATTTGCTCAAGATCACATAGCAGCTAAGTGGTAGACCTGGGATTATAACCCAAGTTTTCTGACTCCCAGGCTCATGCTCTTTCCACTAGGCTGCTTCTCTCACTCCTCCCTGCCACCCACCTCCCTCATGCCCTGTCCTTCAATTTCACTTCACTCTCCTTCCCACATCACCTTGCCCTTACCCTCTTACCCTTCCTCCCACCCACGCTTTGACCTAACTTTCACGTTCCTTTGTTCCCCGTCCACATACCTACTTTTCCTCCCACTCCTATATGATTGATTCTTATCTCCCTCTCTGACAGTAGCCACAATGCTGCGAAACCAGTTGAAATGAGGGGCTAGGTTTGTGGTCTGGCTAATGAATGTGATAGCATCTGGAAAATTTTGTTGTGGCTACCAAGCCAACCCCTCACTTAAAAATAGTGGCTGCGTTTTGGATCAGTCTGCAGGGGGAATCCTTCCAGACTACATTATGAGAATCACTGCATTAAGAATCCAACTTGTAGAACCCAGATTCTTCAGCCTGTATGCTTGGGTGAAATTACATCCGCCATTTCATCTAATTATTGGAATTTGGTGAATGAACTGACAATGCACCATTAGCTCCATTAGGTTATAAGATCCCTGAAGGCAAGGATCATGCCTGCCATCTTTATTGTATTGTGGTTTCCCAAAAAGTTAGTGCAGTGCCCTGCACACAGTAAGCGCTCTACAACTACAATTGATTGACTAATCCATTGTATTTATTGTATTTATTTATTGTATTTATTGTGACTGGTGTGAAAGAAATTTCTGGTCACTTACTTGATCCTTTTTTTCTTTCCAGTAGACCACGTTGAAATTCTGAACAACAAAATTGTGGAGTACCTGAACCTCTCTCTCCGTGGGAAGCTGCACATGGCCTTCCTGTACATATACTCCCTTCTTTCCTCTTCACCTACCTTTACAGTAAGCCTGTTGCAGCCTACACGTTAACCAAAAACACAGATCAATGGGAATGTCAAAAAAAGCACTATAGAAACCATTAACAAACAGCGCTGTGTTATATAAGATATACAAGTAGAAAATTATAATAGACTTTTGTAATACATTACTTTAACACACTTAATCATTTTCTGACTACCATCACAAGAAGTGCATCTGCACAGTGGACTGTTGGTTTACTGTATATTATCGATGGATAAATGTTTGTCTGTTTTTAAAGTGTTATCTTACTGTTTTGTTTACATCATAGCCTATTGATTTGTTTTAAAATGTACATCATTATCAAGTATACTCAATACCATTTTTTTCATTATTGTTATGTCTTAAGTTTTCATATATGGTAGTGTTTTGGTGTTGTTTTTTTTTTTACTAAAAATGTTATAGTGGGAAACAGGAATGATGTGCTTGAAAAACATGACATGAGAATGTTATAATTTTTATGGGATCTTTCTGTAGGTTTTTTGGAGGCAGCCATTTAAAAGGCCTCTATTTGGAGTGTACACAAATTTATTTTCACACGCCTGCTTGCCTGTGCATTTGCCAGCAATTTGCACGTTCAAGTGGGTCACCATAGCATGTATGCAAGAACCATAATTGCCTGTGCATAAAAAGGGAACTTTTAAAAGCTTCACCTCGAAATTTTAATCTGTGCTTTTTTATAGTTTATTGAAGTGGATTTTTCAGCATTATGAGAAATAATCAAACCAAGGTAGTACTTCTTGGTCAATCCAGAATACTAGTCCCACATCTGAATTTCTCAATCTGGGCCATTTTGACATTCTTAGCTGAGAAACTGGTATTTTAAGGCTTACAGGTACATCTGCTAAACATTAAAAATCAGATCAGACTTATTTTGATATAGTCAGATTTAAAAAAAAAAAACCAATCATGTAAAACTCCTGGACTTTTGCCATTTATAAAAGTGCCATTTCCCAACTGCAAATGGCTCATATTTTATTCTTCTAGTAAGATGCAAACCAGAAAAGCCAGCAGAGAATGAAAGAGAATGGTTCAGAATGAGGCCTTCCCTCCTGATAGAAACACATTTTACTAACTGCTACCCTCTGCTAGAAGAAACATATTTTAAAAGTGTAAAATGCAGAATGCTTTATTGAGAAATTTTGACCGGACACCCCTCATTACCCTCCACTCTTGTGATCTTCTTTTTGGTAAGACGTGCAGTGGAAAACATGATCATTCCGATTTTGATGCATTTCACCAACAGTGATGCTGAAGTGGCTTCCCTGCACATTTCTTAAACCAAGAAAAATTTTCACATTAAGATCCCTACTGTTCTCATGTAAGCCGCCCACTTTGTGAATTTTAGAAACGAGCGGTTTTCAGAGGCTTCCGTCCAGCCCAGAATGAATTCACTCCAAAATGTAACCATCCTAATGGGATAAATTTGCAGTCAAATAAAATCCCCCTAACAATGCAGTAAGCCAGCTGTCAGGCCACTCACTTGCTGAAATGGTCATTAATAGCCAGTGGAAGCATCTGATGTTTTAAGGAATATTCTGGGGAATTCATGTTTTCCACCAAATATCTTTCTTCCTCTTAAGAAGGGTAGAAAAGGCCCCATATGGGCGTCATTTTTTTTCCTTCCTCCAAATGATCGGGCTGAAAAAAAAAGGCATGTTTGTTGACTCAGGGTGGAAGGGCCAAACAAATGCACAGCTGGTCAGGATCTTGTCCTGCGTTCTTCTTTGTTAGTGCTGCAGAAGGCCTCCAAGCTTTGGGAATTTGAGACTTTGTCTCAGACATGCCAATCCTTTTGCAGCTGGTCAAAAACCTGCCCACACAAAGGTTCAGGATTAGGCCTTCTTGACAAGAACCCATGTGGATCCTGGTAACCGGAACAAGAAGTGACCAAAACAGCGTTTTCAGTTACTTACCCTCACGTTTTCTTTTTCACATACATCGAAGTGCTGCCATCCTAGCACAACGTGGCCTGGAAAGAGTGACATGGCAGGCATCCTGGTTGGGTAGCCTGTTGACTCTTTTAACCACTGAGTTTCTGTTTCCCAAAGTTTTAACATTATTAGTGGAAAAAGTGGATATGAGTACTTCCTGTTTGAAATGGTTTGTGTATCAAAATGGGTTTTGCACAACTTGTGCCTGTGCCTCAACAAAAAAGCAGACCTGATTATGTTAGAAAAGGATGCATTCAAGCTAGTATGGCTTTAATAGTAGAAGGAGGTTGGAACTTTTTCAGTGCTAAGTGGGTTTTTGTATCTGTTAACACTTGGCCCATAACTTCTGATTTTCTTTAACTTCTTAAACAGCTGGCAGAGATGTGCATAGAATGTAAACCTAGCATACAGCTGTTTTCGTGTCACATTGAAGCACTGAAAAAGTATTTAAGGATGATTTTTTAGCAAAGAGGTTCAGTGAGGGATGTTCAGGGTAGTTTTATTAGGCGCCACAACAGTTTTTATATTGCTGGCAAATTTAGAGTTAATTTGTAAATGAACTTAAGGAACGAAAGCTTGAAGCACTAAAGTCTTCACCAAATTCAAAACAATCTCGGCAAAAATGCCGTTTTGAGGTAGCACTATTTAAACTAGTTGTGCAATGACTTACTCGAATTTTCTTTGTTCAAGAAAGAAAAACAAGTCGTCAGACTATAAATTTCCTAAATAAATGCAAAGTCTATTACAAAGTCACCAAGCTAATTAGTGACTCTAAACAAATGTCATAAAACTTAGATTTCATCCTTTATTTGACAAGCGTTGTATGTAAAATTTAAATCATTTTGATTTTAGTCACATTTTATAAGCTTCCTTCCCACTTTTCATGAACCTTTATTTTTATTTATCCAAAGTTATTTCTTTTTGTCCATTTCTCTCAGCCTTATGCAAACAATATGCAAGAATGCTGAAACTTGGATAAAACGGGTCATGCAGAGGGAAAATGAAAGCTGAGACTGATCATTTTAAAGGTTGTTAATAGTTTCAGTTAAAGTACCGCTCCATAACTGTAATGTAAGCAGACCTTAAAAGAGGGATTAAAATAAAAATGGATTGATAAAATTATTAAAATTATTTTTTTAAACAGCGTTTCTTTAGTAATTGGAGCAAGACTTCACAATCGGCCATGTCCATTTAATTTCACATCCAGATTAGATTCTCCACTCTGTCATTCATCATTAGGTGACCAATCATCTCCTGCCCTGCCCTTCTCCCCCCTCCCCTCTTTAGTCAGCTCCATCCATTGCGGAACACACTGAAGCACTTTGATCTCGCCATAAGTGTCATCGCATGCTCTTCTCAGCTGTGTTCACAAATGGTCAGCATTGGCTTACCAGCCCAACACTCTGGGGAGGAAAAGAAGCCAATCGTAGACTATAACGCCCCGTCCCTACAGAAGTGTCCTCTCTCCCCCACCCTCAACAGAAACAGATCTGAATCTGCTCTTAACTGCACAAAAGACTAATGAGATGATCGTTGACATTTTATCAAGAGGATATGGGCCCCACGTGCAATTGGGAGGACCGACAGAGACTGCTGTATTGCCGATCTGCTGGACCAGTCACGTCAGGCCACCCTTCTGATAAAATGCACCCACAACTTTTCCTATTAATTTAGACGGTAGCGTAGACTTTAATGCATACTAATACACACAAAATGATCGAGAAACTGGAGCCCTCATTTTTTTTATCCCTTGTACATTTCACATACCTGAAAAGAGAAAAAGGTGAAATTTATGAGGAAAATCTGCTTTCCCATTCCTGTTGAATGGATTTAAAATGATATTGACCTGATTTTACCATGTGCCTGTTGAAGGCCTTAGAATATACTCTATGTTGAAGACTGTAATAACTTTGAAAATTTAGTTGATAGCCTAATACAAATGTAAATATAGCTACATCACGTTTCTAGGCATCAGCATGGTAATTCATGTCACTTATTTTCATTTTCTTACTGTTAGTTTTTAAGGTTTTCATTATATTGCTTTTTGATATCTTTAGTAACTAATGAGTTTAATTTTGAAGGAGAGTTAGAGAAAGTTTAAGATTTTAATACATGTATTCAACCCATTTAGTTACGTTCTAACCCAACACTGAAGCATGATAAGGTATAGATTACAGTCCATAACTAGTTTGTATAGTTTACAGTTTAAGAACAAAATTAACTTTGTATGTAATTCCTACAATGATAGATTCATTGTTAACTAATTATATTAAGTTGTTGTTGCTATGGCAACAAAACTACAACATGGCTACCTTTGTATACATTATTTGTGAAATTTTCACATGTAAATTAAAAATGATGTGGAACAGTATGAGCTTGTTAAAGGTACAGTTCGATACTGTCAGATAATGATTGAATATTTTTAAAATCCCAAAGTCCCATGTGAAAGCTGAATTTGTGTCCATATGTCACTTTTTCAGTCAAGAAGTTTACAACACATGGATTTAGAGTCAGGTTTTATAGCTTGTAGAAATTGTTGTGTGGATAAGGGTTATTCCACAGTATTTTAGATTTTTGAAACACAACCCATTGCATTTACAATACATTAACTGGTCTTTGTTTCATTTCATGTTTATTAGCATTGTGTGAATTCAAACTTATCCAGTTTAAGTACTGTAGTTCTGCCTGCAAATTTTCTGTTTTCTGGGATTAAATACTTACATGCGTATATTAAAAATCAGGGCTAAATAATTAAACATATGAATATTTTAATATTAATTTATATTTACAAAACTGTACATAAAAATATTGTGGAATGACCCCTTAACAGTGTTGAAGATACAAATATGCTGCAGTTAAACTGATTCAGTTAGTGTGCGAATGTGTGAGACACACCTTTTTTGCACTTATGTACATAGTCCATGAAAGAAATCCTTGGAACTTATTTTGAATATAAAAAGTCTGTAATAATACAGGAAAAGTTTGTAAAAGAGATAGGTATTACTAAGGCTTTGAAAAAGGAGGAGTTTTTTGCTATAAAACTTATCTGAAAGCATGATGTTGCTTTGCTGTTGTAAAAGCTTTGTAGTTTGCCATAGCTTACTATACAGCAGATTGATAACAGGTCGACTTCAACCTGCAGCACCGAAAATGGGAAACAGTACTTAATTAGTGAGATCACTAGCAAAGATTTTAATTGCTTTTGTAGCAACCTACATTTTAATTTATACACTCGCACACATATTTAGGTTTCTGGATCACATTTTTTTTTCTGTATACAACAAATTACAACATGGAGATCTTCCCATTAGGAGCTAATTACATTTCTAACTAATGCAGAGTGTATCCATGTGGAGGATTATCAGTCTAACAGGTATATGGAGAGTTAATAGATAGCTAACAAGTGGAAGCATATGATACCAAATTTGGAAATGTTTTGAATAAGCGAGTCTCATTTGAACAGAAAAACACTACAGAGCCATGCCATTTTGAGGAACAGGAAGTTTTCAACAGCATAAATCATTTTCTCCAGTGGCTTTTCTTCTGCTACAACTGATCTTCAGTGGAGAAAGGCGCTGCACCTGTGACACCTTTAAACCAGGATTTATCTTAGCATTTCAGTTTAGAGGAGGCTTCTGTCCTGACTGTTTTAGAAACCCTGGCCCAGAAAAGGCTTCAGTGTATCATGTCTGCCATGCTGCGTTTTCACTCGGCTTGAAGAAGAGGCAGAATGAAATTTTGCCAAGGCCCAGGAGCCTGAAAGGAAAGGATGTCAGACTAGCTCTGTCCTGCCTGTGGCTCCCACACAGCCAACAGAGAGGCCACTTGCACATCCTCTCGGACAACGCCATGTAGCACAGGTCACAGTTCAGTATTGTCGTCGCCCCCACCCATATTTGCTCAGGACTCCAGCATAGTTGTTCCTGCTCCTGCATGAGTTCACCTGTCCTGTGGTTGGGGAGGCCCCCTTGAAGGGACCAGAGTTGGCCAGACTCACCACGTCCATTATTTTTGTTGTCACAGCATCCACGTGCCCCAGATTGGAGAGCAGGTAGCTGCAGAACTATATTTGCCTCATGGAAAGCAACCCAACCCCTTAAAGTTCAGATTTCCCCCGTACTCTCATCAGTGTATTAGTTGCCAATGGACTGTCTCCATAGGATCATTCAGAGTTCTGATTCTTTTTGATATAAGCTGCAGTCACTCATACAGGCTTTCACAGTTAGAAACCACCCTTTCAGCCTTATTTTCTCTATGCCCCTAGAACTGCACTGTCATACTTTAGTACATCATCTCCTGGAATATCCTTTGAAAATACAAAGGGAAAGTATTCATTTTCAAATGACTAAACAATGAAGAATGACTTAGGAAAAACGGCATCAACCCAAAAATAGAGAAAAGATATCAACAGCAACCGTAGTACAGAATGTTTTGGCTGTTAGTGCTTAGTGGCCTTGTCTAAACACAGCCAAGGCAATCATCTAGATAATTAAGATATTTTATGAGCCAGGTAATCAAGTGAAAAGCAGACTTTTAGCCTGAATTTTCCAGATCTTAGTCCCAACCTATGCTTTTTGCCTTGCCTGTGAAGATGAAGCCAATGAGTGATAATTTGAGTGGGTTGTTTACACACAAAACATTCCTGTGGAATTTTCAGGCACTAAAGAGAGCCCAATTTCCATTTCTCTTCTGGCTCCTTTCAGAAATAGTTGCGGGTTTTTTCTGCCTGTAAAAGTTGTCCCTCAGGTATGTGATACCTGCTGACAGACACATAGCGCAGAAGATGACCATTTTCACCATTAGACCTGTTGACATTTAGAACCTGGCTCCACTTACAATACTGTTTTTTCCAAGTGCAGTTTTTCCTCATGCAAACCCAACTTTTAAATTTTCAGAATTTCCAATGAGTGGCCTTTCGTCTTGTTTCTGTGGGGCAATTTCTGTGGCACTCTGGAAACTGAGGACATTGCAGTGAAAACTGCCATAGTAGAAAATGAGATGAAAAGCAGGTGTCTCCCTAACTAGAGTAGTTTCTGTATTTGGGAATTGCAGTTTATTTGGCCTGCTTCTTACTGGTTGCTCTGCCTTTCATGTTTACTGATGGATGGCAAAATATTTGGCATGGGAAAATAAGAAAATGCATGTATAAAATTAATGGAGGCCCAGTTAAATACCCCAAAATCTGAACAAATCCTTTGCTCGTTTGAAAATAACCCAAAGATTATTTGAATATTTAAACTTTCAAAAGTATCACAATTTTTTCTCTCCAATTACACAACAGTTACCTGATGCCGAATACAAGGCTCTAGTTCTTGATTATACTGTACACAGATGCTATGGATAGGCCAGACGTTATTTGCAAAGTTAACGTTGAACTCCTTAGTCCAATCCAAGCTACTTGAAGTGAAATTTTAGAAAATTGGCTTGTTTTTGAATTCATGTAAGAGGCTGAAGCCTGTAATGTAGTCATGGCTTTACAAGATTTTTTTTTTAAAGGAATTTTAAAATGCAAAATCCAGATTAAATATTTTTCCTCCTTTCTCATTCAGGGAATAATGCAAGTGAGGAGAATCTTATTACCAAGTTCTTCCCGATGAGTTAGTGTGTAATAGTGTATGCAGAGCAGTAAGTCATTTCTCTCCCATAATCTCAAATCATTTTACAGTTTAGGTAATCTTCATATGATTTTTAAAGAAAAATATTTTGCACTCGGAAATGAATCTCCACCCTTAAAAACATTTTTCGTGAAAGTAAATACTGCTAAAATCTTTGTTAGTGATCTTCAGTGTCATATTCTCTTATGTATATGCTTCTGTAAGAAGATATTTAAACTTTCAAAAGTATCACAACTTTAAAGAAAGCTGTTTTTTTCCTTTCCAAACACACAACAGAAAGAATTACCTGACACAGAATACAAGGTTCCAGTTCTTTATTACTGTACACAGATGCTATTTGATAGTGTTGGAAGCCAAATGATTTTGTTGCCATGGCTCTTGTATCCTAGCAGATGAGGGGATGATATGACCATCATTCGATTGGATTCTAGGAATTTTCTTTGCAAATTAGGTTCTCTCTCTCTCTCTCTCTCTCTCTCTCTCTCTTTCTCTCTGTCTCTCTCTTTAATCATGAAACATGGCCACCCATTATGTGTCACCTGACAACAGATTTCCACTTTGTTCTTTTATAAATAACAGAATTATGTTTTAAGCAATCATTCAAATCGAGGAGAAAGTGTGTGCTCCTAAATTTACTGTTTTTAAATGCAAACTTTAAAGAGAGCATTCATATAACAATACTGTGTAAAGTAGAGAATTGAAGCACATGCTTCTTTTTATAGGCACTTCTGGATCAACATATGGTAATGGAAACATTAGGCAGAGAACATTTTGATTTCAAGAAGTAGTTTTAGATAACAAATATTGTTAGCCCTGTGGAACTGTAATAAATTAAAATAATGGTCAGCCGATTATTACAGATTTAGACTGTTCCAATAATATATCAGCTCCAAAATGTAATAGCTCATTCCCTCAACTGCTATCAACAGGGTGGATGCTTTGAATTTATTTTTCTTTTTGCCAGATTATATTGCTGTAGTGCTTGTATGTGCTTTAGAAGTGTGCATAATGCTACTCATTTTAGTATGTTACTTCTATATTGTTATTGTTTATTTTTTGATCTTTTAATAAAGTGTATAAAATTCCTGGTTATGTTTTTTATGAACCAATATCTACACATTAATAGGCTCTTTTAAAACTTTTCAGAGTTCCAATTTATTAATCCTAGTCTTTAAGAGTTCTGATGTACAGTGATCATGAATGAGATTTAATTCAATGTTATCTGATGCATAGGACAGGAGACATTTCTTTCCAAATATACCTGCAGTATTTTTAATTCTGTAGATGATGCATCCTTTTTATTGGATGCCTTAAATCTATCACGTTGAAGTTACTAACACAAGAAAGAAATTTGTATTTTAGAAAAATAAAATGAAAAATTTCCAGATTCTGCCTACTGGTTTCTCTTGTGTTGCCGACATTTTGAGGCACCATTCTAAGATGCAATCTTTTCCATTTATTGTTTCCAAGTCATTTTTCCTGCATAACTAAAGAGGCAGTGATAGACTTTGAATTCACTTGAAGAAACCTGGAACTGAAGGTAGTTTAGTGAGTTCACTGCCATAGCCTGGATTTCTTCCCTTAAAATGTTTGCTTTCCCTTAAAGCTGGGTTCTTTTGGAGAACAGGGGTCACGTACAGCAATCCCTGGCTATGACACTTTTCATTTAGGCCATTTTTAGACTGTGCTTGGGAATTTTAGTGAATTTTAATTACTTGCTTTCAACAGTTTTCCTCAGCTTTAAGCACTTCCCTTTACTTTCCTTTGAAGAATTTTAACTTTAGTAGAGTGATTATACCCCCTTTTCAATTTAACAGAGAGAGTGGATGGCAGATCTGTTTAGCAGAGCTAATACCATCTCTAGTCTAGAAATATAAATTACCTTTTTACTGACTAGCAAATGAAAGATAACACTCTAAAAGGTAAGTCCTGTATTTTCCTAAGGACACATAAAATTAAATTCAAAATCATTGATTATTGGTACCTATTTATATTGCTTTTTGACCATGTACCTATACTTACCTTTTTATTACTGCTTTGTAATAAACGTTGTTTTGGCATATTCTATATCCTGTGGGAAACTATATGTGCTTTAAGTTCCCTTGCTTAACACTTGAACCAAGAGTGTTAACCAGGGTATAGCAGTAACTTACTTTAAGGCATTTTAGAATCAGAGGATAGAGGCGTTACATGTATGAATAAAGAATTCCGAGATTTTGCCTCAAAGTGATCAATCTTTATTCCCTCTTGGTGAAGCATCATCAGTTCTTTCTGTTAGAGAGAAGGGGAGAGGGTTTAAGCTATTTATCCAAGGTCACAGAGCATTTCAAACACCCATGTTCATCATCTTGTAATGAAGGCAAATTATTTAAATGTGCACTGTGTTTGGGGACCTGAACTGCCAGGCAAAATGGGAAAGACTTTAGCTATTGGGTAAAATGGGGCAAAGGGCAGATCTCATTCTTCTTTGGGTTGATTCTCTGAGAAAAATTCATGAGACTATGCATCTCCTCTCATTCCCAACTTCCCAACCTGTCCTGTCCAAGTCTATAGAGCCCAGGTCAGGAGGTGACTTCATAGAGTTCACCAAGCAGTAATTTTAAGCCAACTCTAGTGAAGCCATTGCTCAATGGATGCTATTTTATTGAGAGCTGAGCACCCTAATCCCCTCTCAGGGTCGCACCTGGAGAGTTTCCAGTACTCTACCAGTCTCGGCTACGGGAGGGAGAGTCAAGCAAAGGCATACCCATTCCATTCCTAGCTTGGGCAGTGGCTAGCGAGTGGAAGGCAGTCTGCTACAAGTCAAAACTCACCTGTGCTGGGCAGCAGCAGCACAGGAGAGAGTCGAGGGCATAGGCTTGAGTTTACTGCATGGAAGGAAGTAATGGTAAACCACTTCCATATTTTTACCAAGAAAACTTTATGGATACAGTACCAGAAAGATTGCAGGTGGAGAGCGCGGCGTTCTGGGAGAGATGTGTCCATGGTGTCGCTATGGGTCGGAAATGACTCGACAGCATAAGACAAGAGCACTGTACTAAATACTTGGGAGAGAACAACAGGTGGGAAACTCATGCTCCTTCCCGTGAAGGAGCTGAGATTTGAATGAAGAGACGGGCAAAAATTATCTACCGATAAATAGACTTAAACTAATAATCCAGTGAAAAGTCCTGGCTCTCATTTTGCCCCTGAAACTTAATAGCATCAGTTAGAATTGCTGCATCCTGATCTTCCACTCTTTACCTCACCTTGGAAAGAATATCAAAAGAGATTCAGGAGTCCATGGGGACACTTCATAGTTTCCTGAGCAAATCAGGAATGAGGCAGTTCTCATCCCTTCTTCATCATCTGTTAAACCTGCCCTAGAGAGGTGCTGGTTGGACTGTTTATTTCCTATTTGAACCAACAGTGTTTTGAGGTCAGTCATTAGTGGATGTGATTAAACACTTAATGTGTGTACCTCAAAGTACTGAGTGCTTGGCAGAGTGCAGCAGAGTTAGTAGAGGAACTAAGTCACTCCCAGCTGCTGCTTATCAACCCTCTTTTTTCTCTCCATTAAAAGAATAATAATAAGAATTTGGTATGTTATGCACTTACTATGTGCCAAGCACAAAGTAAGCAGGTTGTCCCATGAGGGGCTCACAGTCTTAATTCTCATTTTACAGATGAGGTAACTGAAGCTCAGAGAAGTTAAGTGACTTCCCCAAGGTCACACAGCAGACAAGTGGCAGAGCTGGGATTAGAACCCACATGAAAAAATCTAAGCTCACCCTTTGCTAGTAATGGATAAGTCAAAAGGAGTTAGTTATCTCATTTGATAGAGCTTTTCATCAAGAACATCAGAGTACTTAATTGACTGCTACTAATAGTCCAAAGCATTTATTGAGAATGATGCCAAAGGGAAAAAAAAAAAGGAAATACCAAGCCCCCGGAGCTTAGCTGCTTCACTACTAACAGAAGTTGGATACTTTAAGAGTATTTCCTAACCAAGCTCAATTGCCTCTATGGTTTCTGTATTTCTATGATTCTCCAAGTCCCAGTCCTTAATGCAATGTAGAGATGTTTTCGGAGAAAGGAAGCCTGTGAACACTAAAGAAGTTCCTTAATGATACAAGCACTTAGAACAGTGCTTTGCACATAGTAAGCACTTAATAAATGTCATTATTATTATTATCTGTAGAGCTCTTCCATTTGCTAATAATTGCCCCCGTCTCCCTTAAAAAAAATCTGGATTTCAAGACCAACCCAAAGAGATAGTCAGAATCTCAAAGTAGTCCCTTTTTGGTCTCTAACATTTCAAGGAGTCTAGGTTTTATTGTCATGAGGGATATGGAAAAAAATCGAGGGAATATAAGCACTTGGGACAATTGCGGCATCCAAGAAATAGAGAAATGTCGAGGAGGACCTGGTCACAGCCCCAGGAATGTTTCCTCGCCATCACACTGCCTGAACCACCCAACATTGAAGCAGGTTGGAAAACTCCAATTAGAAGATTCTCTTCACCTAAACAACCTGCTATGAGTAGTAGGTGTGGTGTACTTGGGATCACTGCATTGACCGGTATCCAGTCTGAGGCTTATTTGCTATGTAACTGAGCAAGTACTTCAGTTTCCTCATCTTTATACTGGGTATCAAATGCCAGTTCTCTCCAACCTTAGACTGTGATCGCTGTGTGGGACAGGGACTATGATCTGATTATGTTCTATCTACCTCAGCACTTACAGCAGTGCTTGGCCCATAATAAGTGCTTCATAAGCCGCATCATTATTGAATGGCTACAGTGACCTGGCTGCTGAGGTAATGTTATGTTTAACCACATTGCCTGTACAGGCTGAGGAGACAGAGAGACATTTCACTTGTGATTACTGCAATCTGACAGTCCCTGACTGGGGAGACTTCTGTTTCAGATTCTAAGTGAACTGAACTATTGGGAGGTCTTTTGACCTTCCCTAAAGAAATCCCCCCCCTTCCCATATGCTAAGTAGGAAGACATCTATTTTTAAATTCTTAGCACTTCCGAATTTAAGTCTCCGTTACTGACTTCTTTTATAGCTCCAGGTAGGTCATGGAGGCAATTTGCCTCTATTTCCCAAGAGGGAAAAATGATGATCGTTTTGAGATTGAACGATCATCTGGAAAGCATTCAATAGCTTATGATTATTCTTTTTTGGAGGAACGTATAACCTTGTGGCCTAAAGCACAGGCAGATAGGTCGGTGCCTGCTAAGTTTTTGTGTGGTTGCTCTTTAGTCGAGCATGGTCTCAGCAGCAGCTATTGCCTCTAATTCCTTCCTGACTGCTGGGAGTAACGAGCCTGGAAACCTCTTGACCGAGTAGCAGTGCTGTTTGTACTGTCTGAAGTTCTTCAAATGAGGGGATTACAAGATTTTACAGAGCACAAAACATTTGGGGAAACAGTGTGGCTTAGTGGAAAGAGATTGGGCCTGCAAGTCAGAGGACCTGGTTCTAATCCCAGCTCAGCCACTTGTCTGCTCCTTGATCTTGGGCAAGTCACTTAATTTTTCAGTGCCTCAGTTACTGCAGTGGACTTAACTTTTCAGTGCCTCAGTTACCGCAGTGGTAGAATGGGGCTTAAAAATGTGACACCGTATAGGATATGGATTGTGTCCAACCTGATCATCTGGTATCTACCCCGGTGTTAAGTACAGTGCCTGCCACATAATAAGTATTTAACAAATACCGTTAAAAAAATTTTGAGTTGTAAATGTAAGTGATTTACAGGCCACAACTGCTGGAATGAAGCCAGGGAATATGGTAAATTAGCTTCCTTAGTACTCAGTGAACCAACCAATCAGTAGTATTTTCTGAGCACCTGCTGGCTGCAGAACATTGTTAGAATGAAGCCAGACCTCCTTACCAAAAACACCATTCAATAATGATGCCTTCAAACATTAACCTTTCCCAATTTTTTCTGAGCAATTTAATTGATGTTGGTGAAATGGCCAACAATTTTTACTGTGCAGTTGTTTACTCTGGCAAGTTTTTGCTTCATTCAGAACATACCAAACAACTTCAATTAAGATAAAAGAGAATTTGAAAACCATCAAGTGAGGACCTCAAAATAAGAAAATAGTAGGTGGTTTTACAGACCAAAAGAATAGAGGAATCCAGGAAGGCCCCAACTGGAATGGCATTCTGGGAAAGAAGGACCAGGTTTACATAATGCCTTAACTTGGTTTTGCTGAACTCAGCCTGATCGCCACTGAAGTAAAGGAATTCAAGGTGAGAACCCTAAAAATCCAACTCAGCTCCGTCTTGCTGTTCTGACAATTCAAATCCAATTTATTTCCATGTATTGAGATCCTTTTAATTTGATTTTTGCATTTATTCTTGTCCTTGTCTTTTATGGTGTTTTCATCTTTACTTACATGTCTGTTTCCAGACCCCTTTTCCCCATTATGCTTACATTTGTGAATTCCTTGAGGGGCAGAAATATCTAATTCCCACTCATGTATTCTTACCCAGGACTGCCTCGCCCCCTCCTACCTCACTTCCCTTCTCCCCTTCTACAGCCCAGCCCGCACCCTCCACTCCTCTGCTGCTAATCTCCTCACTGTGCCTCGTTCTCCCCTGTCCCGCCGTCGACCCCTGGCCGACGTCATCCCCCTGGCCTGGAATGCCCTCCCTCCCAGCATCCGCCAAGCTAGCTCTCTTCCTCCCTTCAAGGCCCTACTGAGAGCTCACCTCCTCAAGGAGGCCTTCCCAGACTGAGCCCCCTCCTTCCTCTCCCCCTCCTCCCCCTCTCCACCCCTCCGCCTTACCTCCTTCCCTTCCCCACAGCACCTGTATATATGTATAGATGTTTTTACGTATTTATTACTCTATTTATTTTACTTGTACATATTTATTCTATTTATTTTATTTTGTTAATATGTTTTGTTTTGTTCTCTGTCTCCCCCTTCTAGACTGTGAGCCCACTGTTGGGTAGGGACCATCTCTATGTGTTGCCAACTTGTACTTCCCAAGCGCTTAGTACAGTATTCTGCACACAGTAAGCGCTCAATAAATACGATTGATTGATTGATTGATTGACTTAGTACAGTGCTTTGTACACAGCAAAAATAATAAATATTATTAATGCTGCTGCTGCTAATATCTGGAAGTTAAGGTACCCTACATCCATTTTTTTTAGTGGTACTAGTTAAGCACTTATTAGGTGCCGGGCACTGTACTGATACAAGATAGCCAGGTTGGATACAGTCATTGTCCCATGTGGGACTTATTTGCAGAGAGGAGGATTTAATCCGCATTTTACAGATGAGGGGTAACTGCAGCACAGAAAAGTTAAGTGACTTGCCAAAGGTCACACAGCAAAGATGTGATAGAGGCAGGATTAGAACCCAGGTCCTCTGACTCCCAAGTCTGTGCTCTATCCACTTGCCCATTATGCTTCTCTAGTTCTTAATTCTAATTCATTCTTAATGATATTTGTAGTTTCCAATCCTCATGAAGTTAGGGTTTAAAGTTTTGTTCTTTAGATAAATGAAAGATTAACTGCATTTATTGCATATCTGCTGTGTGCAGAGCATCGTACTTTAAGGGCTCATAATCAAGTCACCAAACAATTTAGGAGAATCAGATAAGTGATTTATAATGGTTTTGAATGAGAATAGTTATACCCTCAGAAAGAGACATAAATAAGTTTGATGTCTGGGTTGCAGTCTCTTGAAAATTTTGACCCTTCTCATCATTCAGAGATTAGTTGGCAATAATTTGGCTTTGGCAAAATGTTGCACATTGCCAGGCTGAGATCTAAATCCAAAGAAAAGGTGCTTTGCCATCTAGATGCTAATATGATAAATAATTGTGACAGCAAAACAGCTTGCATTCAGCATTGTAACTGAAGAACTCCAAGCAGGATTCCTGAACACTCTAAGCAGGATTCCTGAACACTTTGTGACCTCAAGCCTCCTGGGTGAAAATTAGAAAGGTTCCAGGCCAAAAAATACTATGTAGAGAGGACATTTGTTAGTGAAGCTGGTAGGAATTGACTTTTCCTTGAGGCCTCAAAGCAGGTTAATTGGATGATTTCATGTCAAGTCACTGAAGAATCTTTCTATAAATGGCAAGTTCTTATCTAATTATGCATAAAAAATTACTTTTCTTGATTTTTTTCACCTCCTACAAAATAGAGACCCATGGATCAGTTTCCTAACTGGTAGATGTTACATAATTCAGAAATGCTGTGGAGAACTGGGGGGATTTTTATCCTACATCCCTTTTTTCATATTTGATATATTTAATTTCCATCTGTCAGGTATCCTTGTTACTAAGGTCAGTGCATGAGAAACTGAATTTTTTTAGACCAACAATGCATCTCCTTTCACCTGAAAATGGGAATAAATTTGTTAATTTACCCTTCCATGCATAAACTTGCATAACTGGCCTTATGACTACTGTGGTGGCTAGGGTGGTCACTGACAGCTCTTGCAAATAACAGACGTGTTCCACAGAACCTAAAGAGTTTTTCCTGGGGATCCCCTGATCCCCCCCACCCACACTTTGCACTAGAGCCATTATGTACCTTCCATGTCTCTGCTGACATGGTGTGACTCCCAAACTGGGGGACTCTGCAGAAGGAGGCAAGGTGGAAGGAGTTTGGATGCTTACCAGACCTTTAAACACGTCTGGTGGCGTGTCAGTAATGGACTGACCAACTGAAAACCACACTGTCCAGGATGAAGCCCGCTTAATGGCAACCCTAAGTGTGTAAGGCTTTACACTCACCCTCAGGAGATTCACCAGATTCCTGCATTAAGACCCAGCGATGTAGATTCCAAAACCTGTCAAAAGAGTCTTTGTTGAAGGGGTTGGAAGGGAAGTAGAGAGCACTGGGACCAGTATTTTCCAGGAAGTTTCAGTCTCCCAAACCCTAAACTGAAAATGGGAAAACCAAGGCTCAGGGCGCCTTTAGGAAGAAAATGAGATGGTTAAACCCGAGGGGACAGGGAAAGAAGCCTTCTCAGAGATCCAAAATGAAGGAGGAAGAGGTGAATAACTGTCAGTCAACAGGTATTTATTATGAGCCCCCAGGGTGCCAAGCTCTATACGAAGTGCATGAGGCACATGCTATCTGGTATTTGTTAAGCACTTACTATGTGCCAAGCACTGTTCTAAGAGCAGGAGATGCATCTACTCTAGGGAGTAGGTGCAAGGTAATCAGGTTGTCCCTTGTGGAACTCACAGTCTCAATCTCCACTTTACAGATAAGGAAACTGAGGCACAGAGAAGTGGCTTGCCCAAGGTCACACAGCTGACAAGTGGCAGAGCCAGGATTAGAACCCATGTCCTCTGACTCCCAAGTCCATGCTCGTTCCACTAAGCCACAGACATTAAAGAAATAAAATTACAGATATATACATAAGTGCTGCGGGGTGGAGAGAGGGGGGAAGAGCAAAGGGTGCAAGTAAGGGTGACATGGAAGGGAGTGGGAGATGAGGTAGGCAACTGAGGCTCAGAGAACTGAAGTGACTCGCCCAAGGTCACAGCAGACAAGTGGAGGACTGGGGATTAGAACCCATGACCTGACTCTCAGGCCCAGGGTCCATCCCCTCTGCCATCCTGCTCCTTCAGGGTTGCACAACCTGGGCAGAGCAGGGGCAGTTTGGAGGCCGGAACTGCCCGGAGCAGCCGGTGGCTTCCGCTCCTCACGTCTTCCCTCCCGCTCCTGCAGCTGAGCATGTGTGTCTCAACATGTCAAAGAATAGAGTCCCTGCCCTCATGAAGCTTACAAAGTAACCCAAAACAAGAGTGATGAACACACGAGGCATGTAAAAATATCAAAATGCATGTTCCATGGTATTTTCAAGAATGGGTTGAAAAATGGGGCATGATTGGGGCTGAAAAATTTCATGGAATAAGGGAAGGTTTTCTGGAGGAGATGAACCACGAGCTGTGATGTGGAGGAGGCGAGACCACAGGAAGTTCCATGCTCCCCTTCTCGTTGTTCTAGGGTCTGCCCTTGCTCTGACACCCTACCCAATCCTGGAACTCAGATGAGGAGAAAGCCCGGTAAGTTATGTTTTTGAAATTCATTTGCACAACTGACCTAGGTCATGCTCTGGCCTGAATACACAATACCTGGAGAAGTCCTTGACAGAGTAAGCCTAAGTAATAAAACTGACAAGTAGAGGGGGTGGCAGCAGCTAAATACATTAAATTGGGCCTCTGTGTTTCAAAAGTTATGTGTGTGTGTATTATACAGAGAAATACAAAGATACCTTGTGCACATATGAATCTATATATATGAATTTTCAGGCACATAATATTTGAAGTTTTGAATTGCTCAAATCCATTTCCCCCCAAGGGTAATTGTATATGAGAGTTAGGTTTAATGAAAACTTTATCTAGATTCAATGTGGGCCCTGAAGCAAGCCTGGAAAAAATGCATTATTCAGGGGCCTCCACAGTATAGACTGTAGACAGAGTTTTCATTCATTCTGGCCAAATGGCTACTAGTCCTCTTAGATCCCATTTCATTCTGAGAAAAACACATAGACAAAAATATTTTTGTAACCCCAAAAGAGTTTGGGATGTATTAAGGCATCTCAGAATAAAAAGCCTTTCCACAAAAAGTTATTGTTTTACAACACTGAAGCAGAAAAGAGAAACTTCAGAAACCGTGATCATTTTTTATAGTTGGAGAAAGTAATAAAAGCAATTCCATTTAAACTCTTTTTTTCTTCACTCCCATGGGAATCCCACACGAAGAAGTGTGCTGTCTGGCCCAGGGTGCCGTGAGCTTGCAGCAGCACTAGCCTGGAAAGCCTAAGGACTAAAAGGGCTAGGAACTAGAGGATACAAATTTGCCTGAACTTTTTGAAGACTTCCAAGAGGACATTTCCTCTAATAACAGAAACTAAATTAGATTTTTCCCCACCAGAAGTATACAACAGTTTAACAAAGAGACGATCCACGGATAATATTATTTCTCTGGTTGAAGCATAAAATAATGCTTCACTCCTAAATTGGACGAGTAGGGTTATTTTTGTAGTAATAATGCTAAAAATCCTCCAAGTGATTTACACATATCACCTCCATCATCCTCTTGACATCTCTGAGAAGCAGGCATTGTTATAACCTTGTTGTGGTAGACACTTCTAGGACAATGGCTTATCTCAGGCCTCTCAGAAAATATAACTTCAGAATCCCTGGGCAGGACAGGCTTTTAGGGATAGACTTAAAGATAAGCCAAATAACTTGACACTCTGTGTTATCAGTCTTATGTCATCATGATAGATACCTCCCAAGACTATAACAAGACATATGAAAGCAAGATCATGTCAATGCACAATCTTCATGGTTTTATCTGAAATAGAGTTTCCTTTCTCCTTCTTCCAGATCCACATTTCACAGCAACTAAGCTGGTTAGGGATGTTTTTTTTCTCCCTGCTCAATTCCCTCCTAGCTACTGAGGCTGCATAGTTGATTTACCAAACCACAATGTACAAGTCCCAGCTTGAATTGTAAAACAGGGATAATATACCTATTCTACCTCCATCTTAGACTGTGAGTCCCACATGGGACGGGGCAGTATTCCCTCTGATTATCTTGTATTCACCCCAATGCTTGGTACCCACTAAGCACTTAACACTATTATTATTATTATTATTATTGTTATTGTTATTGTTATTATTATTATTATCATTGGTTAGGTGAATGATCTCTTGAGAGACAGCTGAGAAGAGTAGAAGAGTTAGAAAGTTGCTGAATTGGTCTATTGCCAATAACTTTCATCTGTAAATCACTTTCTAAACATTAGTCTACTAAAGCACTGTTGGTCCAGAATTTTTCTATTTGGCATCCACCCTCTGAAATCTGGCATTGATTCCCACTTGGGTTTGGCCCTTCCTCTGACTTTGGTGCCGTAGGGAATCTGTGGCACTAGTGTCTTCATACTGCAGAGTTGCAGCCCACAAAAAGTAATCCTTTGGTCCAACTTTCAAGTACATGATAACCTTAGAGTGGATCATTTCTTCCAGGCTGAAAATCAGTGACCTGTGCAAGAAATAATATCCTCAATAAATGGTGAGGTTGTCTACTGGTGCTTACGTGGGGGCATATCACCTGATAGAGTAATGCTGACACAATGGAAAGAAGAGTACTTGCTTACTTAACCCGCAGCTGGGAAGCAGATAAAGGTGGTTCTACAAAAGCAGATCCGTCACCTTCCTTATTCACAATTGCGGTGTCAGTAGCATCACCATATTCAGCTGCACAGCTCTGCCAGGGGATAAGGAATAGCAAACAGAAGAGGCCAAGAGCTGGGCAGATGATGACTGAGGACTCGGATTTTGTGGTTTTAAGTGATGACAGGGTTTTCATTTGCTTTTGGTGCCCTTTCTGTTTTATCAATCCCTGTACCCCCAGATGCCACCCAAATCAAGTGTTATCCTTCCAACAAATACCTCAGTGTTGTACTGAGTATCTCACCTGCCCCTATAGCATAGTGAAATGGTGGAGGAATGGAGGAATCAATTAGTGTGTATAATGGATATATGTATGTGTGGAACATGTCTACCAATCCTGTTATATTGTACTCTCTCAAACAATTAGTACAGTGTTCTGTACACAGCAAGGAAATAGCATGGCCTAGTAGAAAGAGCACAGGCCTGGGAGTTCGAGGACCTGGGTTCTAATCCCAGCTCTGTCACCTGTCTGCTCTGTGATCCTGGGCAAGTCACTTTACTTCTCTGAGCCTCAGTTCCCTAATCCGTAAGATGGGGATTATGACTGTGAACTCTGTGTGGGACAGGGACTGTGTCACTAACTGCCTTGTATCCAGCCCAGAGCTCAGTACAGTGTCTGGCAAATATTAAGCACTTTAACAAACACCATTTTTTTTTTAAAAAAGTGCTCAATAAATATGTCCGATTGATAGATTGAGTGAAGTAATATGGTATTTATTAAATTCTCACTATCTGCCAAACACTGTACTAAGCACTGGGGAAGATACCAGGTAACCAGGACAGGCACAGTCCCTGACCTACTTGGGGCACAATCTAAGGCAGAGAGAGAACAGGTATTTAATTTTCATTTCACAGAGGAGGAAACAGGGAGAAGTCAGGTGACTTACCCAAGGTCACACAGCAGGCAAGTAGCAGATCCAGGATTAGTACCCTTGTCCTCTGACCCCTGGGCCCAGGCTCTTCCCACTAGGCCACGCAATGGTCAGGAATTACTGTTCCAAGCACTTTGTACAGTAAGGCACACAGTGTGCAAAGGCACACAGAAAGTGCTTAATAAATACAATTGAATGAATGAATGAATGAGAGGAGTGGACATCATTGAAAGTTATGGAGGAATAGAATGACATTTTAGAAAGATGATCCGGGTATCTGAGTGGAATATGGATTGGAGAGGGGAGAAACAGGGAGATGGGTGAGGAGACTGATATAATAGTGTACTTGGGCCCCCTGACTTTCTCTGTCAGGGTGTGTGTGTAAGGCCCCCTCAACATGCTCCCAAGTCTGAAAAATGGTCCTGAAAATTCCTAATAAAGATCTTTCTCATGGGAAAAAAAAAGCCAGAAACAGCTCTTCGTCACATTCCTGATTTGATTTTATTCTCTCCTGTTGTTTTAGTTTTGGAAGTAATGAGGTTATGGGAAGGCAGAATAAAACCTAATTTTCTTTCAAACTGGTCTTGGTTGGAGGGGAGGAAGAGAAAGAGAGTCTTTAAAATCCTTCTTCTTTGTATTTATCTTTCCCTAACCTAGGCATTTGCTCTTCTGCAGCCTCCCTTTGTTTTTGATTGTTGTCATTTATTGACATTGTTTATTGACCATAGCTGTCACAGTTCCATTCTGGTTTCAGTAGAAATAATGTCTTTTACATCCAGCACACAAAGCAGGAAGAGGAATTCTGTGGGGTCCGGGGAGGTTGAAGTATCAGTATTGTTTATGTAGACATGGTCTAATGTTGGATTTTATGCTTGTTTTGACGCTCCCCCCACCCCTCAAAAAAAAGGCTTTTGTTTTAAACAGAAGCACCCAGTTCTGTAGTCCATATTTTCCTACCCAGAAGGAAAGTTAACATCTTTGAGAAGCAGCGTGGCTCAATGGAAAGAGCCCGGGCTTTGGAGTCAGAGGTCACAGGTTCAAATCCCGGCTCTGCCAACTGTTAGCTGTGTGACTTTGGGCAAGTCACTTAACTCTCTGGGCCTCAGTTACCTGATCTGAAAAATGGAGATTAAGAAAGACGGTGAGCCCCCCATGAGACAATCTGATCACCTTGTAACCTACCCAGAGCTTAAAACAATGCTTTGCATATAGTAAGCACTTAATAAATGCCATTATTATTGTTAACTTTCCTTTCAAAGTTCTTTTGAGGATCTTCCCTGTGGATGAGGAACCAGAAACTGTTATTTATCCTGTTATTTATCTTACATTTTGAATTTAATTTTTATTCTCTGCTGCTTTAGTGATAATGAGGATATGGAAAAGCCTGTCTCCCCCTCTAGTCTGTGAGCCCATTGATGGGTAGGGACCGTCTCTATATGTTGCCGACTTGCACTTCCCAAGCACATAGTACAGTACTCTGCACACAGTAAGCACTCAATAAATACGATTGAATTAATGAAATAATGATGTTTGAAAGAGTTCCCAAGGGTGTATCACAAACTGAGCACCAACATCCCTTGTACTGCATTAGTCAAGGTGGCCAGATGCCATGAAAGGAATTCCTTATCTTTCAAACCATAAAAAAAAATTGATTTACCAGTTTGCAGTGGCTTTTCAATTGCTGCATCTTCTACCTTTTTTACAGATTCGTGCCTTGCCTAGAGGCTGTCCTTCATCCTTCACCAATAAGAGTTTGTCCTGATGAAGTAATGCATCCAACTCCTCTTTCATTGGATGAGTTTGGATCACATGGTAGAGAGAGTGGGCTGGAGGTTTCTGTGGAATGGTGGAGTTTTTCGTAGTCATGCAATCATGGACTGGGTTTAATCTGGGATTGTTTTTTCACTTGCCTTCAATCTCCAGATTGTTACTGTACTTAATTCAGGCATTGGCGGAGGGGTAGCATTGGTGATGGTTCAGAAAAAGACAAGGAAGGAGAGAAAGAGACAGAGAAAGACACAGAGAGAGAGAGAGAAAAAAAATATCCTGTAGTCTCTCCTAGAAATAGGGAGGATGTGCATTTGGATTAAAGCACAACCTTTTGGGAAGGGTTAAAAATCTCATAGCTTCCTTTGGCTGCCTCTTCCACAGGACAGGACACTGTTTTTCACTATCTCCCAAAGCTGCTTGTCCCGTTTTTAACACTTTCATGAATGTCACAACCACTCTTCTCTTTCACAACTGAGGATTGTTCTGTACCCTGTCAAGTCAACATCTGACTCTCTTCAGCATGCCAAATAAAATTCCTTGTATCCCTTGAAAGAGCAGAGCCCATCAAACTCTGATAGGATTTAGCGGCCCTCTTATGAGCCTTAAATTTCAGAGCAAAGCTAAAGTTGCATTCTCTCGTCTTTCTGTAATTCTAACAGGCATCAATCATTTTCATTCCATTTTCATGGACACTCTGGTGCATACTCAGTGAAGTCTGAGGAGCACTTTTCTGCATTAGCTGTATTAGTCCTAACAGTAGGACTTCTTAAAGGTTACTGAATAAGACCGTTCTTCTAAAAGGACCTCTAGAATTAGATCCTTAATTCTTTCCAGTGCCTCATAGACAATAAATCAATGTCTCCTTTAATGAAAAAAAAAACCAACAAAAGCAGAGACAGTGCCTTCTTGATAAGAAGTTCTGTGATCAAAACAGGCTCCTAACTGTCAAAACCAAGGCCTGCCAAAAATCCTTGGTCTCAGTGACAGCTGCAAAGCCTTCAAAGCCGAAATGTGTAAATGTGTCCAGAAAAAGTCTTGCAGTGCATGGCTGGGTGGGAGGCAGATAGGTTTCAGTGGGAAGAAGAGAAGGAGGTTTCAACACTGACTCTCACCAGCTATGAAAAACAATGAGGCATGCTCATCAAATCTATCCAAAGCCCTCTAGTATTCCTTGGCCCTATAGCATAGTGGATAGAGCATGGGCCTGGAGTCAGAAGGTCATGGATTCTAATCCCAGTTCCACCAGTTGTCTGCTGTGTGAACTTGGGTAAATCACTTCTCTGGGCCTCAGTTACCTCATCCTTAAAATGGAGATTTGAGACCGTGAGCCCCACATGGGACAGGGACTATGTCCAACCTGATTTGCTTGTATCCTCCCCAGTGCTTTGTACAGAACCTGGAACATAGTATGCACTTAACCAATACCGTCATTACTTCCATCCTGCCCTCCTGAACACAAGCCGGCCATCATCATTTTCATAAGTGCCATTTTGTTCACTTCGTCCTCCTCTCATGTTTTCCACTTCCACAATTCTTGCCAGTCACAGTCTTCCTAGTTGAAGCAATGATATTTACTGAGTGCTTACTGTGTGCACACTGAGGCCTAGAGAAGTGCCGTGACTTCCCCAGTGTCACACAGCTGACACGTGGCGGAGCCGGAATTCGAACCCATGACCTCTGACTCCGAAGCCCGGGCTCTTTCCACTGAGCCACGCTACAAATGAACGAGCGAACGAATGAACGAACGAGTATTTATTACTCTATTTATTTTATTTGTACATATTCTATTTATTTTATTTTGTTAATATGTCTTGTCTCGTTCTCTGTCTCCCCCTTCGAGACTGTGAGCCCGCTGTTGGGTAGGGACTGTTTCTAGATGTTGCCGACTTGGACTTCCCAAGTGCTTAGTACAGTGCTCTGCACACAATAAGCGCTCAATAAATACGATTGAATGAATGAATGAACATATTTATTCTATTGATTTTATTTTGTTAATATGTTTTGTTTTGTTGTCTGTTTCCCCCTTCTAGACTGTGAGCCCGCCGTTGGGTAGGGACCGTCTCTAGACGTTGCCAACTTGGACTTCCCAAGTGCTTAGTACAGTGCTCTGCACACAGTAAGTGCTCAATAAATGCGATTGATTGATTGATTGAATTGCACAGGCAATTTCTCTTGCCCACCTCATATTCACTCATTCACTCTCCAGTCTCCTCTCCTTTTAAAATCTCTATCCTATCATGATAATTTGGTGGTACCACAGAAGGGAGGAAGAAAAGGCAGAGACTACTTAACCTCCTCTACTTTATCCTCTGCCTTCGCTTTGGTAGCCGTTGTAGTTATCACTGATGCCACTTCCATCACCACCACAATTGTTCTGACCTTGTTGAGGCTGTGCTTGATAGAAGTTTCCGGCACAACTCAAACCAAGTCTGCTTCCTCCCCCAGATCTCTCCCCTTCCGTATAGCTTCCTCTCCTTTAGGCCTTTTCCCTAGCTTTCATAAAGGGACTGAGATTTTGGCCATGTTACACTCCCCTTACTCTCTAGTCCTTCTTTTTTTGGGTGCCATTAGTTGGGTGTGATGACCAGTTATTCATGTTGCTTCTGGGACACTGAACCCACGTACCCAGAGGGAGACTTTACTTGATCTTTACCAGCTGTCTTACTCGGCTTCTAGCAACTTCATTTTTTCAGAGCAAAATGACTGCCAGGTGTGCAGGTGGGTGTTTGAATTGCACCCTGAAGCTAGACGGAGGGAGTGGGGAGAGGAAGGGGAACTGAAGGGAAGAAGCCAGGTGATACCTTCTGACTGGAGGGCCAGGTGGAAGCCCTCAGTGGGTCATTTTTGCCCTGTGGACTAAGTGGTAGCTGGCAGCCCTATTTTAACTGCATTTTCTGACTTCAAGATATTTTACCAGCTATCTGCCTTCCTTGGTTATGTCATTTACGGTAAGGTTTACTTCATTCTTTTATCTACTTCACCCTCTGGACAGTGGTGTAGCTTTTGAAACATTTAGGGCAAGTTCCCTTTTTGACCTTGCTTTCCTTTTGAAATCTCCCACTCTGCATTGAATTTGCACCAAAATAGCCTCCTAAGAAAAGTTCTTCACAGATAGTGGGGCTTGCAGACAGGAGCAACTTCTGCAAAGCCTCAGTAGAGCTGCATACCTCCAACCCCATGCCCAGCAGTGGACTTTTCCTTGTTACCTCTGGGTTAGGAAATGTCACCCATACCACCATTCCAACCTAGCAAGGGAAAGTGGGAATGTCTCAGAAATATTCTGGGAGAGACTACTGCTGGTGTTGGCTGGGAGATGGTAAATCTGAGTGGCTATATAGTTTGGATATGGCAGGATTGGTAGTGGAAGGAGTTGTATGGAGAAATAGAAGGAGTTGTATGGAGAAAGACAGGGCTTTAAGCCAAATTACAAAAGCACCGTGGCTCATTGTAAAGAGCATGGGCTTTGGAGTTAGTGGTCACGGGTTCAAATCCAGACTCCGCCAATTGTCAGCTGTGTGACTTTGGGCAAGTCATTTAACTTCTCTGTGCCTCCGTTATCTCATCTGTAAAATGGGGATTGACTGTGAGTCCCCCAAGGGACAACCTGATCACCTTGTATCCCCCCAGCGCTTAGAACAGTGCCTTTGCACATAGTAAGTGCTTAATAAATGCCATCATTATTATTATTAAAACTGGTAGAAAAATCTCCTGTAAAATTTACCCTGTTGATTGCATTGAGAATTAAACTGAAAACATTTCCCTCATTAAGACACCTGGAGCTTTGGATTTTTTTTTCAAATGAGCATTTCTTTTGTGTGGTCAGAACCAATCAATCAATCATATTTATTGAGCGCTTACTGTGTGCAGAGCACTGTACTAAAAACCAGGCTTTAGTAATTTTTTTCTTCTTGGTTTCTTTGTTTTGACTCAGAACCCTTGAACTGTCTATTTCCGTCATAGTGTTCAGCCTGACACAGACCACTTTTGGTGATAGGTAGCCGCTTCTAACTGCACATGGAGGCAGATGGATGTGCCAGGCAGCTCTAACAGATAGATTCCTTTAGAACAGTCTGTAGCGTCTGTGTCTCGCCCATTTTAGCACAAAAATAAAAATGGAAACAATGAACTGGACACAAGTGCTAAGACACCAGTTTATTTTTATCCTAGAACATTTTATAAAGGACATACGCTCACTCCTTTATTACTCCCAGTCTTCAATCTTGGGCATTTTTAACAGTCTAAATGGTAGTATAGCTTTCTAGAACTTGCTATAAACCTGTAGCACGCCCAAAAACAAGAGATTTAAAATTGAGTCTCTTTTCGGGTTGACCCATGGCTGAAAACATTCAGAACTTTCATCTGTAAGTTATTTTAATGTCTGTCTCCCTTGCAGACTGTAAGCATATTGTGGACAGGGATGGAACCTACCAAATATGTATTGTACTTTCCCAAGTGCTTAATACAGTGCTGTACACACAAGAAGCACTCAATAAATACCATTGATTGAATTATCTTAATGGGAGTGCCCAAATATCTTTCCTTTTAAATTTTTTCACATCATAGACTATTCATTGCCATTCTGCTCAAAGCAGGATAAAAGTAAAACTGCATAAAATATGCAGGGGAGAAGGGGCAAAACATCTGTGACTTATGAGGAGAGGCTACTTTTTGGAAATTTCCAGTGCCACCAATGGGTTACAAGCTTTCAATCAGTCTATGAGTAGTTCTTCAGTCTTTAATGTTTTAGCAAATGGTTGAGATAATAGTAACAAATGTTAAGTACCTAAACATGCCAGGAAAACCAAGTAGTTGCAGTACATTTTCTTAGTGGTCTCACCTGCATGAGCTCTCTGTTCTCTTGGAAAGCACAATCTCCCTTCTTCAGTAGGGATTCATGACAGAATTGCAGCTCTCTAATCTATAACTCCCTCGGTTTTTGAAAAGCTTCTGGGAAAACTATGTTTGGATTTGTCCAAATAAAACTTTACAAGCCGACTTTTTCCTGAGTCCTCACTGGATTGATTCTCCCAAGCAAGATTTGATTCTTGGTCAAAACTGCCAGTTGAGCTAGAGCTACCCACCCTTCCTCTGAGGAGTTTAACACACTATTGAAATAGTCCAAAGACAGTTTTCCATCCCAATGCATGTTTTTTCTGGTTTGGTTGAGATGACAATTTAATCTTGCTTATGTCAAATCTTGTAAGATCATGTTTCCACTAGCAAAGTAAAATAGAAAACTGAAACAACTATCAGGGTAACCCAGTCAAGGTGCATTTGTTTTTGTCTTGTTTTTGGATTGTTACACCATTTACTGTGCTGCTGGGACCCTGGCCTAAGAGTGTCAGGGGTTTTTTGTTTGTTTTAATAATAAGCGCTTAACAAATACTATGTGTCAGGCACTGCACTAAGCTCTAGGGTAGATACAAGCTATACAGGTTGGACAGAATCCATGTCCCACCTGGGGCTCGCAGTCTTAATCCCTGTTTTACTGATGAAATAACAGAGGCACAGTTAAGTGACTTGCCCAAGGTCATTGGGAAGACATCAAGCAAAAACTTCTCACTCGGCTTCAAAGCTCTCCATCACCTCGTCCCCTCCTACCTCACCTCCCTTCTCTCCTTCTACAGCCCAGCTCTTCTACACTCTGCTCTTCTGCCACCGCCAACCTCCTCACTGTGCCTCATTCTCACCTGTCCTGCTGTCAACCCCTGATCCACATCCTACCTCTGGCCTGGAATGCCCTCCCTCCACACATCCTCCAAACTAGCTCTCTTCCTCCCTTCAAAGCCCTACTGAGTGTTCACCTCCTCCAGGAGGCCTTCCCAGACTGAGCCCCCCCTTTCTCCTCTCCTCCTCCTCCCCTCTCCATCCCCACTACTTCCCTCTACCCTACCCTCTTCCCCTCCCCACAACACTTGTATATATTTGTACATATTTACAACTCTACTATTAATGATGTGTATATAGCTATAATTCTATTTATTCTGTTGGTATTGACACCTGTCTACTTGTTTTGTTTTCTGTCTCCCCCTTCTAGACTGTGAGCCTTTTGTTGGGTAGGGACCATCTCTATATGTTGCCGATTTGTACTTCCCAAGCACTTAGTACAGTGTTCTGCACACAACAAGCGCTCAATAAATATGATTGAATGAATGAATGAACATGTGGCTAGTGGAAATACAGTCTCATTAGGGAGTGCTAAGTGCTTTCTGAGCCAGCCCTCAGTTTGCTAATTCTGTTTAGGGATGACTTCTTGGCATTTTTTAGCTCCTGGAACTTTGCAATTGTAACTGTAACCATTTCTCTCCACAGCCCCATGATAGGACAACCACAGTTTAGCTTGCTCTGCCTTTTTTAGGGATGGGAAAATTAGGGCAGCAGATAGATTGGGTCTCCAGTTTCCAGAATAAATCCAGAGTGTATTCAGTAGACTCTGGGTTCTAGTACAGTCTTGTAGCTGGAGCTCCTGAGTCAGTTACCTCATCTAAAAAATGAGGATTAAATCCTCTTCCCTCCAGTTTAGACTATGAGCCCCAGGTGGGACAGAGACCGCGTTCAACCTGATAAACTTGTATCTACCCCAGCACTTAGAACAATACTTGACACACAGTAAACACTTAACAAATACATTTATTTTTAAAGCCACTCTGCTCATTCTGCCTTCACATGCAGAGATTGTTACTAGTGTCCAGTTTGTCTCTAGGTTTAGAACTTTTATTACTCTCCAGATCCCTTAGGAAGTATCCACAAAGATGATGACCTGCTCCAGAACTTAATTGGAGGTTTCATTTTTTTTAAAGCCAGATTTATGAATGTCTTGCCATCAGTAGTATTTATTGAGCAAAGAATACTGTTTGAAGTTCTTGGAAGAGAAGGTGAAAGACCCAGTCTCTGCCCTCAGGGGATTTATTATCTAATGGAGGAGAAAAACAATGTAATTTACTGATGGGAAGAAAGAGAGAATGGAAAGATGGAAAAGCAGATAAATAAGTGCTTAAATAGTAGAATAAGTCAATAGGTACAGAAGCACAACGGGACTGGGACTGCAAATATGTTGAAGAGGTAGTTGAAACGTAGTAATTGGAAGCAGTTGAGACCTGGGGAAAAGAAAATTAACCCTGGAAGGGGTGGGATTTCAGGAGGGCTTTAAAGCTCAGGAAAACTGGGGACTGGCTGGGAGGAAGATTGTCAGTAACAACCATGCAGGTGTTGAAGTCCCTGATGATTGGCGTGGTTGCATGGCTCAGTGGAAAGAGCCTGTGCTTGGGAGTCAGAGGTCATGGGTCCTAATCCCAGCTCTACCACTTGTCAGCTATGTGACTTTGGGCAAGTCACTTAACTTCTCTGTGCCTTAGTTACCTCATCTGTAAAATGGGGATTAAGACTGTGAGCCCCGTGTGGGACAACCTGATCACTTTGTATCCCCCCCAGTGCTTAGAACAGTGCTTTGCACATAGTAAGTGCTGAACAAATGCCATAATTATTGTTATTATTGGTACAGAAGAGAAAAAGGCATCAA
This sequence comes from Tachyglossus aculeatus, assembly GCF_015852505.1. Taxonomy (NCBI): domain Eukaryota; kingdom Metazoa; phylum Chordata; class Mammalia; order Monotremata; family Tachyglossidae; genus Tachyglossus; species Tachyglossus aculeatus. The sequence goes on from NC_052071.1 coordinate 34,158,872, forward strand.
TTGCTTTTGGACATTGTCCAAAAAGGCTTGGAACACCCTCCCGCTCCATAACCCACAGAACACCACTCTCCCCACTTTCAAAGCCTTATTAAAATCACATCTCCTGCAAGAGGTCTTTCCCAAGTAAGCCCTCATTTTCCCTGTTCCCTCTCCCTTCTGTATTCCATGCTCTTGGATCTGCATCCTATAATTACTTGATATCCACCCCACCCTCAGTCCCACAGCACTTATGTACATACCCACAACTTAATGTCATCCTCCCCCTCTAGACTTTAAGTGCCTTGTTGGCAGAAAAGGTGTCTACCAACTATATTGTATTGTACTCCCCCAAGCACTTAGTAAGCACTTAATAAATGCCACTGGTTGAGGAAAGAGGAGGAGAGAATAGTTTATACAGTTGATTAAGTTTTTCAAGCATTCAGCTCCCTTCAACTTCCAGGTACTCATTTATCTGAATATAATTTCCATGTAGTTTATTATCCCTGCCTCTGACTTCCCTGCTCTACTATATTGATTGCCAACCTTTGTGACTCACTTGTAAGTCTGTGACCCCAGTACATTTTCCAGTACTTTAGACATCATATTTTTTTTTCCAGAGGTCAGAGTAATCTGGTTATTTAATTTCTCCAAAGCATAATAACTGATTCAGTCCCTTGGAGCAAGGTCATGGGAAATTTACAAGCATTTTGCCTTGTTATCAGCATAGCTCCTAGTGCAGAACAAGGGGAAGATCAACTGATGCAAAATTTATGGGCAAAGATGTCTGTCAGTCAGTCATTTATTGAGTACTTATTGTATGCAGAGCACTGTACTAAGTGCTTGGGAGAGTACAGTACAACAGTGAACAGACACATTCCCTGCCCAAAAGGAGCGTATAGTCTAGTGGGGGGAGACAGACATTAATATAAATAATATATATGTACTTAAGTTCTGTGGACTAGGAGGGGAGATGAAGAAAGGGAGCAAGTCAGGGTGGCACAAGGGCGTGGGAGAAGAGGAAAGGAGGGCTTAGTTAGGGAAGGCCTCTTTTAGGAGATGTTACTTAAATAAGGTTTTGAAAAGGGGGAGAGTCATCGTCTCTCCGATATGAGGAGGCAGTTTGTTCCAGGCCAGAAGCAGGATGTGGATGAGTGGTCAGCGGTGAGATAGAAAAGATTGAGGTACAGTGAAATGAAGCATTACAGGAGTGAAGTGTGCTGGCTGGGTTGTAATAGGAGAGTAGTGAGGTAGGAGGAGGCAGGGTGATTGAGTGATTTTAAAGCCAATTGTGAGGAGTGTTTGTTTGATGCAGAGGTGGATGGGAAACCACTGGAGTTTCTTGAGGAGTGGGGAATCATGGCATGAACGTTTTTGTAGAAAACTTATCTGGGCAGCCAAGTGAAGTATGGACTGGAGTGGTTAGAGGCAGGGAGGTCAGGAAGGAAGTTGATACAGTAATCAAGGCAGGGTAAGATAAGTGATTGGCTGGAGAGGAAAGGGTGGATTTGTTGAGGAAGTGGAGGTATTTTAACTTGCCAGGCTCAGAATCTTGGAATATGCAGAGCTTTGAGAACTCGCTTTTACCTCCACTCGCTTTCGGCCTTCAGTTGTCCTCTGTCTTCTGGGAGACAGCCTCTCACCAGAAGAACCAGTGAGAAGGGCCTGCATTCTCCTGGCTGGAGCTTTGACTGATCATTTTCGATGTTCCGTTGCTACCTCCCAAAATGACTCTGTCTCAAGGAGCAGTGAGCCTCAACTGCCCTTTAAGGGGCCTTTGTTTAGCCTCTTTCCAAGTTGGTGCTAACCCATCAAACTTCATGTTGTTCTTCAATGTGTGAAGGACCTGCAGTCTTTTCCTAAAAGGCTTTCTTAAGTAACGGCTATTATGAAGAATGTTTACTTGTACTCTTGGAGAGTCCAAGAATGCTCAGGTTAATATTTGAAAAACACAGGAGTGGCTTGGTGCATTTAGCCTCAAATCTGAAACCTGTCAAGTTTCCTGGGCTCCATCATCTGTGACCTCCCCTCACCCTGACCCCTCTCTATTTTAATTAGCAGGATATTGTGCAAGACTAATCAGCTAGCTGAAAAGAGAGAGGGGCTGTTTCTTCCTGCTGCAAATGGAGGAATAAGGGTTTTTAAACTTTAGCTCCTGATTCAGTCCCTCCCTTCAGTGCAACCCCCACCAACTATTCTAAACCTTAAACCACCCCCAACCCGAAGCCTTCAGTGCCCCTCACTACTTCCCTCCCACCTTAACCCCAGTGACTTCGCCAACAACTTTGCTGATAAAATAGAAAGCATTAGGCCTGAACTTCCCAAAGTGTCTCCCTCACACCACCTCCTAATCTACTCTCCCTGCCTCTTCTGGTGTCTCCCATCTGATTTCTGAATCTAGCCCCTATATCTGTGCCTCTAACCCCATCCCCTCTCACCACTTAACAACACTTTATCCCACTCTCCTTCCTTCCCTTACCACAATATTTAACTTCTCACTCTTAGGCGGCTCTTTCTCCTCAGCCTTCCAGTATGCTCAAGTCTCTCCTCTAGAATGTGAGCTCACCGTGGGGAGGGAATGTGTCTGTTTAGTGTTGTATTTTACTCTCTCAAGTGCTTAGTAGTTGCACACAGTAGACACTCAATGAATACGATTGACTGACTCCCCTATATTGAAAATGCTTAATCTGGATCCCGCAGTCTCCTCCAGGTACCACCCCATATCCTTACTTCCATTCCTGTCTAAATTCCCTGAACTGGCTGAAGACAACCCCTATCTACAATTCCTCTCTACCAGATTTTCTCTTAATTCACAACAGTCTAGATTCACCCCTTTGTTCTACTGAGGCAGCCCTCTCCAAGGTCACCAGTGATCTCTTCATTGCTGGAGAGCACAATGGACTCTAGCCAAACTTTCCTTGACCCCTCAACCACCTTTGACACTAGGGACCATTGCCTCCTTGATATATTTCAGTCCTTGGTTTCATTAAGATGGTTGTCACCTGTTACTTCACTGACTGCTCTTTTTTGGGCACATTCCTTATCCAAAATGGGGATGGTGACCCAATCCCTAACAGTGAATTGGGGAGCTTGCAAGACTCTTCAGGGTTCACTGTTATTCTCCACTCACCTGGTTTCAGCTACCATCTCTCTAGTCCAAACCTCCCACCCAATATACAATCCTCTATTTCTTCTTGCCTCTGGGACGTTTCCACTTCAATGTTTATGCTAGCAGCTCAAAGTCAATATGCGTAAAATTTAGCTTCTTCTCTTTCCTTCTCCTAACTTTCCCATCACAATTGACAGTGCCACCATTCTCTCTGCCCCCAGAGCTCATAAACTTGACACTGTCTTTGACTCCTTTCTATCCTTCAGCACTCGTATTCAATCAATTTCTAAATCCTGTGAGTTCTTTTTCCCCCCAACATTTTCCAGATCCGCCTCTTCCTCTCCAAATGAAGCCTTACCACCCTGGTCCTTATTACCCTAGTCCAAGCTCTTCTATCACAGTTAAACTACTGTGTTGGTACTACTGTGGTAAACTACTTTAGGAACAGTTAATGAGCCTCTGCCCTGAGACTTAACGATGGCGAATCTACTTGGAGGAACCGATTAGAGTTCCAGTGGCTTGTAATAATAATAATAATGATGGTATTTGTTAAGAGCTTACTATGTGCAAAGCAGTGCAAAGTTCTAAGCAGTGGAGAGGTTACAAGGTGATCAGATTGTCCCACGGGGGGCTCACAGTTTTAATCCCCATTTTATAGATGAGGTAACTGAGGCACAGAGAAGTTAAGTGACTTGCCCAAAGTCACACAGTTGACAGTTGGTGGAGTCGGGATTGGAACCCATGACCTCTGACTCCAAAGCCCATGCTGTTTCCACTGAGCCATGCTGCTTGTACATCCTGTTCCCTTCCAGTCATGTTCCTGCTTAGCCATGAAGTTCAGCAAGTGATGGGTATATGCAGCCTTTGCCCATGTTAGTCTGCTCCAGGCAGAACCAGGACAAGAGCACAGAGCTCTTGATTCCCAGAACAGTGGTCTTTCCACTGGACCAACAGAAGGGCTTCTGGACTACAAAAGCAGGTCCTTAATAATAATAATTTTGGTATTTGTTAAGCACTTACTATGTGCCAAGCACTGTTCTAAGCACTGGATAGATACAAGGTAAACAGGTTGTCCCACATGGGGCTCACAGTCTTAATCCCCATTTTCCTGAGGCACAGAGAAGTTGTGACTTGCCCAAAGTCACACAGCTGATAAGTGGCAGAGCCAGGATTAGAACCCACAACCTCTGACTCCCAAGCCCATGCTCTTTCCACTGAGCCACACTGCTTCTCAGTAGTCTCTCTGCCTCCAGTCTCTCCCCAGCACCTTCAGTATATAGTTCTGTTTCTGCTGCCCAGACCATCTTCATGGCATCCTTACCTTGTGCCCACACCCCTAAAGAGGCTTCAACTGAATCTAAAAACTTGTCTCACGAGATGAGGTGAGCTTGAGTGTTCCAACTAAGCTCATCTTCTCACCATGCTTTGCCCAGACCTCCTCCTCCTCCTCTTCTTTTTTTTTTTTTTTAATCTACAGACAAACCAAACACCAGAGATGAACTCTGCATGTGGAGGCAGTGTGAGCCAAGAGTGACTTTTTTTTTTTGAATGTTAAGTGCTTACTATGTGCCAGGCACCATACTAAGTGCTGGGGTAGATAAAGGACAGTCAGGTTAGTTGGATACAGTTCCTGTTCCACATGGGGCTCACAATCTTAATCCTCATTTTACAGTTAAGGTAACTGAGGTTCAGAGAAATGAAGTGACTTGCACAAGGTCACACAGCAGACAAGTGACGGAGCCAGAATTCGAACCCAGGTCCTCTGACTCCCAGGCCCACACTCTTTCCACTAGACCAAGCCGCTTCCCTCTTCAGCATACAATCTCTGGTTTATGCTCTTCCTGCTGCCTGGAAACTCTCTCCACCTTCAAATCCACTAGACCGCAGTTCTTCCCAACTTTAAAGCCCTTCTGAAATCCCACCTCTCTCAGGAGCTTTTCCCAATTAATCTTTCTTTTCCCCATCCTCTCAACAATCATGGTAGCACTTCTACCCCACCTCTGAATTTAGATATTCAGAGAGCAGTGGATTAGGAGTCAGAAGAACTGGGTTTTTGTTCCAGTACCACTACTTGCTTGCTGTGTGACCTTGAGCAGGTCATTTAACTTCTCAGGGCTCAGTCTTCTCATCTGTAAACGGTTTACCCGTTCTCTTTGCCTCTTCGGCTGTGAACCCCATATGGGACGGAGTCTGTGCCCGAACTGATTGTATGGTCTCTACCACAGTGTGTGGCTCATAGTAACCACTTAATTGCCCTTATGACAACTATTTTCATTATTATTTCATACATAACAATTTGCATACTACACAACTTAAGCACGTCCTCCTATCTGTAAATTGTTTGGTGTGTTCTACCCCATTAGATTGTAGGCTTCTTGAGGGACAGATTATGTTTATCTCTTTTTGTACTCAGTGCTCTGCACAGTAGATACAGTAAATACTTATTGGTTGAGGTGAATCTGGTCCTAGGATTAGTGAGTATAAAAATGGAGGTGTCTCAGCGTAAGGAGCTGAGAAGCTCCTCTGTGAGGAAAATTGTCAGTTTGCCATCACCACATCTTTCCTTTTGAAGGAACTGGGCAAGTCAGTATATGACTCATCACTCGTCTATTAATCATGAATGAATCGGCAAAATCACATTACTACAGACCCAGCTAACCACTCCTAGAAACATCTGGTTGGGAGGGAGAATTATGTGCATGAGTAAAGATGGAAATATTTTGAGTTAATCTCAGTTTTAGTGCCCATGGCATAATCAGTCACTGGTATTCACTGAACACTTACTGTTCGCAGAGCACTGTACTAAGCACTTGGGAGAGTATAATATAACGAAGTTGATAGAAATGTTCGTTGCCCAAAAGGAGCTTACAGACAAAGGGGTAGACAGGTATTAATATAAATACATTACAAATGTGTACAGAAGTGTTGGGGGGCTGAGGATGGGGTGATTATCAAGTGTTTAAAGGGCACAGATCCCAAGGCACAAGTGAAACAAAAGGGAGAGAGAGGAGGGAAAAGAGGGTTTAGTTGGGGAGTCTCTCTTGGAGGAGATGTGATTTTTTTTATAATGCTTTAAAGGAGGGAAGAGTGTCAGTCTGTCATATATGGAGGGGGAGGGAGTTCCAGGCCAGAGGGAGGATGTGGGCAGTGGGTCAGCAGAGACAGACAAGATAAGAGGTGCATTGTGTAAGTTGACTTTACAGGAACAAAATGTATAGACTGGGTTGTAGAAGGAAATCAGTGAGGAAAAATAGGAGGGGGAATGATTGAGTGCTTTTAAGTCAAAGATAAGGAGTTTGCAGGGGTGAATGGGCAACCACTGGAGGTTCTTGAGGAGAGAAGAGATGTGGACTGAAGGTTTGGGGTTATTGGGGGGGTTTTTTTGAGGAAAAATGATCCGGGCAGCAGAGAAGTGTGGATTGAAGTGGGGAGGTTCAGGAGACAGGGAGGTAAGTGAGGAGGCTGATGCAGTAGCCAAGGCTGGATGTGCTAAGTGCCGAGATCAGCATGATATCAGTTTGGATGGAAAGTAAAGGGTGGATTTTACTGATGTTGTGAAGACAGAACCGAAAGGATTTGGTGACTGTATTTTTTCATCCAGCCAAAAAGCTAAATAATTTATACTGGTTTTCTATTTAGCCTTTTTTAGTCCATTAGGAAAATGGGAATCTGTTTCTAAAATTATAAACCATCATCTCTGAGTCCTTTCCTTGCTTCACTGTTTCTCTGTGGATTTCTCTCATACAAATCACTGTGGTAAAAGAGAGCTAAATTAGAAGAAATTTTTCAATCATATGCATTAGGGCTGAATTAAGAACTCTGCTGTAATATAATTCAGAGTCGAGTGGAAACATTCTTCAATTCATAAAATGACTTTAAAGAACTGTCACGTTAAATCTAGAGTCCTTAAGCTGTGCCTTTGGGAGTGAGAAGCCTGCTGTAGATAAGTTCAGCCACTGTATATGGGGAACTCTACATATATATATAGGGAGACTTATAGAGTAATGACCCTAGCCAAGTGGATGAAACCTTCATCAACTTGCATTGGCCAAAACTTGAATTCCCACCTCGCCTAGAGCTTCCACCCTAGAGAGACTGTCAACCTTTCCTGGGCTAGGATGGTGGAAAATGTTAGCTACAAATCTTAGTGAGCAAAAATAATTTTTTTTTAAATCATTAACCTTTTCCCAACCCTGCTGGGCAGCTCATCATTCTGTTTCTTCTCTGCCCTTTTGTTAACCAAAGAAACTAAACAATGAGGAATTTGTTCCCTGAGAGGATATGAGAATCTCTCTTTTATCTTCATCCTGTCCATATTGAACTTTCAAACATTCCCAGTGTTTGGTGAAATCCTGTCAACTGTAAATCCATTTTGTCAGGGAAGAAGAAACCCCATTCTCTAGAAATAGACTCGTTAGCATTGTGGCCTGGCCCCAAATGTTGTGAACAGGTCCTGAGGGAGTCAAGTCACTAAGAAAATATTTTTACTGGAACAGACACTGTACTCTTCTGCATTTAGTCATAGCCACACCCAGATTGGTGAGGGAGGATCTCAGACAATCTGCAGTGCATTTGGCCCCGGAGAAGAATCATGGGCCTGAACCCTTTTCCCATAAACCACTGGATTGGGACCAGACACAATAAGAGGATCCCAGTTGCCAATGGGGCCTTTCTTTCAAAGGAACCAACAGTGTGTTATGAATCAGAAGCAGGAAGATGAAGAGTGGGACACTCATGCAAACCATGATTCTCACTTGCCATCAAAATGAAGGGCTTTTTCTATCGTGAGATGTTATTGGCCCATGAGCAAAAAAAAAAAATAAGATAAAAAACCCAATTAAAGGGTGGGGGTTAGGATGCCAAGGTGTGTTTCACTGCAGTATCTTAGCTGATGGCACAGATGGATGAGCTCCAGTCAAGCAGTCAGACCACCCCATTCGGTCAACTGTAGACATCTTTGGATCTTTCAGGAAGCTCTGGCAAATCCATCAAAATGGCAGCTGAGTTTTCTCCTGGATCTTTAACCCAAAAAGATTGGGGTTTGAAGGAACTCTATACTGATATGCTATGGTGTCCAGTAAAAGAATCATTCTAACCAGACTTTGTAGTTAGTGTTATCTCCCAAATAACCTCTGTGCTACACCTCCTGCCAGCCCATGGTAATGTTTCACCATTGAAAGATGAACTCCGAAGGCAAACTTTAATGCCTTTCAACTTGTGGCAAATTCCTCATCAAGCAATACATCATTGGTCACCTGAGTCTCCTTGCTGCTCCTTACCATGAGTTCAAACCTTTAAGAGATTAAGGCTTTAAAAATGTATAACCTTCGCAGTTTGAATAAATGGATAGTCAGAAAAATTGAGTATCAAATTTGAAGGACTTGAAAGTTCTACTGGTAATATTTAGTTTATTGTCTATTTTTGACATCTCTAGTCATTATTCAGTCATGGAAAAGCCATGGTTTTTGTTACCCACAATCCACTCATAGTTGACAAAATGTATAAATTAAGCGTTTTTGGCACTTATTCAAGTTTCCACTGAAGTTAAGATGCCTACATTAGTAAATGATAAAAGTAGACATTTGTGTATATTGGATCAGACACAGAAATAGCCACAGCAAAAGGTAGTAAATTGATCATATTATTAATAATAATGGTATTAAGCATTCACTATGCGCCAGGCATTGTTCTAAACGCTAGGGTGGATACAAGCAAATTGGGTTGGACACAGACTGCTCACAGTCTTGATCCCCATTTTACAGTGTGGTAACTGAGGCACAGAGAAGTAAAGTGACTTGCCCAAGGTCACACAGCAGACAAGTGGTAGAGCCAGGATTAAGATCTATGGCCTTCTGACTCCTAGGCTTGTGCTCTATCCACTAGGCCAATTATTAGGTGCCTACTGTGTGCAGAGCATTGTACTAAGTGCTTGAGGAGAGCACAATATTACAGAGTTTGTAGACATGTCCCCTGTCCATAATGAGCTTACAGTATAGAGAGACAGACATTAATATAAATAAATAATGGATATGAATAAAAGTGCATTAGAACTGAGGAAGGGGTGAATAAAAGGTGCAAGGGTGATGCAGAATGGAGTGGGAAAAGAGGAAAATGAGGACTTTGTCAGGGAAGGCCTTTTGGAAAAGACATGCTTTTAATAAGGCTTTGAAGATACGGAGAGTGGTCAACTGTAGTTATGAAGAGGGAAGAAGTTCCAGGCCAGAAGCAGGGTATGGGCAAGGGTTGGCAAAATAGATGAAACTGAGATACAGTGAGTAGGTTGGCATTAGAGGAGCAAAGTGTGAAGGCCGGGTTGTAGTAGGAAATCAAAGAGGGAGGGGACAAGGTGAATGAATGCTTTAAAGCTGATGGTAAGGGGTTTCTGTTTGATGCAGAGGTGAATGGGCAACCGCTGGATGTTCTTGAGGAGTGGCAAAACATGGACTGAATGGTTTTGTAGAAAAATGATCTGGGCATCAGAGTGAAGTATGGACTGGAGTGGGGAGAGGCAAAAGACCAACTTATCCCAAAAGTTCAGGAAGCGACGTGCCTGATGAGTGACTCTAAAGTCAAAGCTAAGAGTGATGGTTTTAGTTTCATCCCTTCTCCCTTTCTATGCCTGCACAAGGAGAGGAAGTTCTGCAGGGAAGAAACCAAGTACCTGCATCAGTTTTTGATCTGAAATCCTCACGTATAACACAGTTCAGAGAATAATGCAAATTTCAGAATTATGACCTAATCATACTGGTGATCATTCATGAGCGATCAGATGACAATAGAAGTTTTTCTTTTTAACAGAGTGAGAATTGAGGGGAGGGATGATTAGTGTGATTCCTTATTAGTCCCTGAGGAAAGGGAGTCAGGGGTGGCTGAGTTGTTCCTAGGTACAAGGGCATCTGGGGCTGGCCCACTAGCTCACCTCCATCTCTCTTCCCCCTTACCCCCCAACTGAGCAATAACATGTTCTCCTGTAGGAGAAAGAGGGCACATGGACCTTTGCATCCCTCACTTTGGGAATATACATGCCCTTCCTGCCAGGGAGGTAAAAGGCTCTAGGACCCTGAGTTTTCATCATTTATTCATTCAGTCATATTTATTGAGCACTTACTGTGTGAAGAGCCCTGAACAAAGCACTTGGGAAGACAGTCCATACCCAACAACAGGCTCACAGTCTAGAAGGGGGAGACAGACAACAGAACAAAACAAGTAGACAGACGTCAATACCATCAGAATAAATAGAATTATAGCAATATACACATCATTAATAAAATAGAGTAATGAATATGTACAAATAGAGTAATAAGTATGTACAAATACATAACAAGTGCTGTGGGGGAGGAGGAGGAGAGGAGAAAGGGGGCTCAGTCTGGGAAGGCCTCCTGAAGGAGGTGAGCTCTCAGTAGGGCTTTGAAAGGAGGAAGAGAACTAGTTTGGTTGGCTCAGGGGACCCCCCAGGTCAAAGTTGTTCTCCAATGCTTCCTGAAGCACTCTCATGCCTAACACTCCCTGCCTTGTCTCTCTTTCCACCTCTTTCCCAGAGAATGGAGGGGCTACTTTGGCACAGCAATGGCTTTGGCAGAGGTACAAATTAGGTGATGAGGTGCTCTTGGGTTGGATGAGAACCTACCCTATGGTAAAGGACCCAAAATAGCTATTCCTTTCCACATAGGTTAAATTGTCTCAGCACCTCTCCATCTCCCAAGTATAACTCCCAAACTGAGCCCAGTCCAGACACGGAAGCATGGGGAGCGCATTATCTTGAGTTGGTCGATTGGCCATACTTCCCCTGCCCTGGGGCTGACTGGGTGAAGTGGGATATGGATGCTCAGAGAAAGGAGTGGCAACAGGGCTGTACATTGGTCCATTTCAAGGTTTGCTTATGGAAGAAAATCAAGACAATAGGCAGATGACAGATTTTTACACTTAGTTTGCTTACTCTGGGTGTTTACCTTTCTTCATATGTTCATTTGTGGGTCCCACCAAAATGAAATAAAAAATATTTTTATTGGCTGCAGCTCTGATTTGAAGTTCAAGTTCATATTATCTTCGGTTTCACCCTGTTTCCATCCTTTGACACTCCACGTACCCTATCCCCTCTAAATAATCTTTGGAGATTTACTTCAACTCTCAATGAGCACAGTAGGAGATACTACTTAATCCACATCTACTTAGTCCACATCTGTCTTTCATTATCAACCTCTTCTAAATAGATAGTAACAGTGGTTCAGCATACATTTTGTCTAATCAAGGCAAGCTTTCAAGCCCCAGGAAATATTGAAAGGCATTCAAGCACATTCTGCCTACACATGATGATGATGATGGTATTTGTTAAGTGCTTACTATGTGCCAGGCACTGAACTAAGTGCTGGGGTGGATACAAGCAAATCAAGTTGAACACAGTCTCTGTCCCATGTTGGGTTCACAGTCTCAATCCCCATTTTACAAATGAGGTAACCGAGGCACAGAGAAGAAAGGTGACTTACCCAAGGTCACACAGCAGACAAGTGGTGGAACTGGGATTAGAAAACATGACCTTCTGACTCCCAAGGCCATGCTTTTTCCACTAGGCCTCGCTGCTTCTGATGGTATAGTGACCTGGGTATCTGTGGCCTTTTTCAATCCAGTGGGCAAGAAATTGGTAATTGGTGATAACTAACCTACTTTAGCCTTGATGTATTTGGGCTAATTATACCTGGGCAATCAGTCTATACTGTTGCTTTCTCACACATGCTTCCCAGCTGACCCAGGAGTTTGCACTATTGGTGGCTGGTAGTTGGGATACTGGCACCCTGTCTTCTCCCGTTCACCCCAAACTCATCCTGCCTTGACTCTGGGGACCAAACTGACCTCATCCAGGCTGGCAGTGGGATTGGGGGTTGGGAAAGAGGATGGCAACAAAGCCAGAGGTGATCCCTGTCAAGTAGGCTGACATGGTTCCACCCAGGAGTCCTTGAGGAGTGATTGAATTCTGTTTGTGGTGCAGGCTGCTGAGGGCAGTGGTAGCACCTGGGTAGCTTGGTCTGTGAGCCGTGGTAAGGTCTGATTGAATGGCTTGCCCACACCAGGTCATCCCTACTGCATCTCCTTCAAAAAAGCACATTGTTCTGGGATGGATGAGAATTCATGTCCCATTGGACAGTTCAGGAGATGATCCCTTGGAGGTGCATGCACTGCAGCAGCAAAGGTGGAGGTATGGCGGCTAAATCAGAGCTGGGTCTGCCCTGTCCTGATCCATTCTCCATCACCAATGAAGTGAAGCAAGGAAGCATTGTGGACCTGGTTCTGTTCCATTCATTCTACCCAGGCATGTTGTTGAGTGCAACAAGATATTTTAATGTAGGTGTTAGAATGCACTTCTACTCCCCTGGGAAATTTTTCCAATTCAAAGACTTTAAGCATCTTCCAGAGTCCTTAGAGACTGTCCAAAAGTGTGGTATGCAGTGACTGTCCCAAAGGCACACACCCAGGATGACATGACAATTATTGTAAATCGCTTTTCCAATTCAGCTGCGTAGAACAGGCTGGCAGTAAGTCTCAAGACAGCCTGTCCCTCGGGGAAGCCAAGCCCACAGCCAAAAAAAAAAAAAAACCAACAAACTACATTAACCACCAAATTCGGGAAGGCGATACTGGCCAGCCAAAAGGAGAGGCTGAGAGATGGTGCTCTGCTTCTATCAACCCAGGCATCTGGATGTAGTTCCTAGGCTTTGATCCATTATCCCAGAAACCAAGAAGATTGCATAAATGCCTGGGCAGAGACTCCCTGCTCACACCCGGACCTGGCTAGACAAATCCCATCTGTTTCCCCATTCTTGCCAGGGAGGAGATTGTTCTGCAGCTGCTCTTGGCTTGGTTCATCCACTGCAGGCTCTTCAGACTGCTCTGCTGAAAAGAAAATTCATACTCTAATGCATCTTCAAGAGGAAAAACAAATGCTTAGGGGTGATGTGAGTGTGTGTGTTGGTGGGGTAGTACCTCCTAGTTGCCCCTTTATAAAGTGCTTTAGCAGTAATAAAGAGGGGAACCTATAATCATCACTCCAGAACATGGAGAATGTGAGAAAGGGGAAGGGGGAGAGAGTAATTAGAGAATTTTCTTCATTAAGTGAAACTCATACCAAAACCAACATGTCCTCCAAAATCCTGGAAGCTTAGTATAGTGCTCTGCACACAGTAAGCACTCAATAAATACGATTGAATGAATGATAGTCCCCATTTTCTCACCCTGGACTAGGGCCAGAAGCAGCCACCCACATTCCCTGGACCTTGTCTGGGCTCTGAAATGGAATCCAGGGGTCTATTCAGCCCCTAGCAGACTCATTCTTGGACTGCGTGGGCCTGCAAAGTGGGAGAGGAATCCTGGGTCTTGTTTCTGGACCATGGAGGTGGGTCCAGGCTCCTGCATGAGGTCAGAAATGGGATCCAGGAACCGTTTCTGCCCTCAATTCTCCTATTTCTCAGCTAATTCATTCAATCGTATTTATTGAGTGCTTACTGTGTGCAGAGCACTGTACTAAGTGCTTGATGCCCCAAACCTACATTAAAATAGTAGTAATGAGAATTATGATTATGGTATTAAGGGCTTACTATGTCCCAAGCACTGTACTAAGGTGAGAGAGATTGAAGATAATCAGTTTGGACATCATTCCTAACCCACATGAGGTTCACAGTCTAAGTATGTGGGAGAGCTTGTATTGAAACAGAGACCCAGAGAAGTTAAGTGACTTGCCCAAGGTCACACAACAGGCAATTGGGAGAATGGGGATTAAAACCTAGGTCTCCTGACTCCCAGTTCTTTCCAGTAGGTCAGTATCTACAGTTGCTAATCTACTCCTTCACCAAACAAAAGAAGTCTAGATCTGCCCAAAGTACTTCAAGTAAATCATTTCCAGTTCTTGGACTTATATTTATAAGTATGTGTTTGCTTTATGTAGATTCACACCGTTAAGCAATTCACAGATCCTAATACCAACAGGCATTATTGGATGGGTCTTTATTCATATTTGTATTGTGGGGATAAAAGCAATTTACTGTTACTTTTAAATCATTTACTTTCCGATGGAATGGGGAGGTTTCCAAACTTTACCCCTGTGCTGACCTCCCTGCCCCCCACCTATATTTTCATTCTCCTACACAGAAAAAAGAGTGGAAACACCACTACTGCCCAGCTAGCATGTGGGAGTGTTCACCCCTTCAGAGCTGGCTTGATGGACATGCTGACTAGCCCAGGTGTTATTTACTTCAAGCAAAACAATCTTGAAACTTCAAACCTAAAAGGAAAGGCCCTGGAGAGGCATTAGCAGCAGGTGACACCATGAATTCTGCATCAGCTGTTTCCATGAAGGTGCCTTTCTGCATGCTCTGATAATGATCATCTTCAGATTAGTTTACAATTAGATCACCATCACCTGAGCCTCCAATTTGTGCTGCCTCTGAGAAAGGTTCCAACTGCACAGACACCTCCACTCCCAATCCAGTGAAGCAAAGGCATCCTTTCTGGGGAAGACATTACATCATTTGTCTTGTGGAGTAACTGCGAGGTGCCTACAGCTAATGGGTAACATATATTTTGGAACAGAGAGAGCCCTTTTCTTTCCTCTAAAACAAATAGCCGCACAGGTTAGGCATACTCTAGGTTTGAGCAATATGGATTTTGGCAAGGGCATCAAAGTGGAGTAGGGCACAGAGAGAACAGGCAGCCAGGTTTTCAGGACAAATTGGAGTGTTTCAGCTAGCAGGAAGCATATTTAAAAAGAAAGATGAAAAATGGACGTAAAATCAATAGCCACCGGTAGAAGGGAAAAGAGATGGAAAAGGTACGGTTGTTTGCTGGCAAAATGGAAGCAGCTGATGCTAGAAGAGAAAAAGAGGTTTAGACTAAATCCTATTTTTATTTGACTTAATTTATTTCAGTAAAATTTAAACTAGTGATTCTGCACAAATACATTGTAAAACTAGAAGCCATTGTAAAGGACATATATGAAACCAATCAGTAATAACAACTAGAGGGAGAGGAGGCATTTATGGGGGAACCGCAAATGGTATTAATGTATAGATTTTAAAAATAAATAATAAATGAATTCCATTTCCCTGCAGTTTCTAGGGAGGCAGCATGGCCTAGTAGAAAGAGCGTGGAACTGGGAGTCAGGAAACCCAGGTTCTAGTCCTGGCTCTGCTCCTTGTCTGCTGTGTGGCCTTATTGTGATTGTGCATCAGACTTGGTTTATTCAGTAAATGGTTTGATCACTGATTAAACAATATTAATAATTGTTTTATTAAGTGCTTATTATGTTCTAGGAACTATACTAAGTGCTGGAGTGGATACAAGCTAATTGGGTTGGACACAGTCCCTGTCCAACATGGGGCTCATAGTCTCAATCCCCATTTTACAGATGAGGTAACTAAGGCACAGAGAAGTGGAGTGACTTGTCCAGGGCCCCATAGCAGACAGGTGGCAGAGCTGGGATTAGAACCCATGACCTTCCAACTCCCAGGCCCATGCTCTATCCACCATACCATGCTAACTATATGACTCGATAAGTCAGTAGTGCTTTTTGAGTGTGCCCTCTTCTAAGCAGTTGGAAAGGTTCAGCAGACATTCCTGTCTTCAAGGCAGGAATGAAGCAGTGTTGCGTAGTGCAAAGAGAATGGGCCCGGAATTCAGAGCACCTCGGTTCTAATCCCAGCTCTGCCTCTGTTTTTGTTTTTGGGTTTTTTTTGTGTGTTTGAGTGCTTTTAATGGCATTTGTTAAACACTCACTGTGTAATTCATTCATTCAATCATATTTATTGAGCGCTTACTGTGTGCAGAGCACTGTACTAAGCACTAGGAAAATACAATTTAGCAACAGGTAGAGACAATCCGTACCCAACAACAGGCTCACAGTCTAGAAGGGGAAGACAGATAACAAAACAAGTAGACAGGCATCAATACCATCAAAATAGATAACTAGAATTGTAGTTATATACACATCTGTCATCTGTTATATACACATCTTCAGAGAAGCAGAGTGGCTCAGTGGAAAGAGCACGGGTTTTGGAGTCAGGTCATGGGTTCAAATCCCAGCTCCGCCGCTTGTCAGCTATGTGCTTTGGGCAAGTCACTTAACTTCTCTGTGCCTGTTACCTCATCTGTAAAATAGGGATTAAGATTGTGAGCCCCACATGGGACAACCTGATCACCTTGTATCCTCCCCAGCACTTAAAACAGGCTGTGCACATAGTAAGTGCTAATAAATACCAAAATTATTATTATCTGTCATGTGTCAGGCACTGTACTAAATACTGGGCTAGACTAAAGGTTGGACACAGGCAGGATTAGAACCCAGGTCCTCTGACTCCCAGGGTTGTGTTCTTTCCACTAGACCATGCTGCTTCAACTTGGGCAAATCACTTAACCTCTCTATGCCTCAGTTCCCTTATCTGCAAAACTGGGGATTCAATATCTGTTCTCCCTTGACTTAGACCATGAACCTCATTTGGGAACTGCTTATCTTGTATAGCTCATGTTTAGAACAGTGCTTGGCACATAGTAAGTGTCTAATAAATAGTATTATTATTAAATTTACAATTTAGCAGGATGTGGATGACCTTGTGATTTGTTATGATACCAGATTTTAAAATAGGTCTTGAGTTACTCATAATACTCTCAGTAAATTTTTGTAAGTATCAGGTTTTAGAACTCAAAATATCTGCCTTTGCTTTCAGTGCAAAATGCTGTAAAATGGTAATGAAAATTAACTGTCTGTAGTATGTTCCTAGGCACTACAGATAGTACAACTTAGTTGGGAAAGGTACTTAGGAGTCAGGAGAAAGGATCCATTCTTGCCCCACATTCAGAAATGTACCCTAGAACAAGGCTGATGTCCAGCAATCTTGTGGGAAGAGGGGCTCAGGAAAACTTTTATTCAGTCGTATTTATTGAGCACTTACTGTGTGAAGAGTGCTGTACTAAGAGCTTGGGAGAGTATAATACAACAATAAACAGACACATTCTCTGCCCACAGTGTATAGTCCAGAGGAGGAAACAGACATTAATATAAGTAAATTACTGATAGTTACATAATTTCATCTTCACAAGGCTGGGCTGAGAGAGGAACAAAGGGAGCAAGTCAGGGTGACATGGAAGGGAGTGGGAGAAGAGGAAAGCGGGGCTTAGGGGAGGCCTCTTGGAGAATATATGCCTTCAATAAGGTTTTGAAGAGGGAGGAGAGTATTTGTCTGTCAGATTTGAGGAGAGAGGGCATTCCAGACCAGAGGCAGGAGGTGGACTAGTGGTTGGTGGCAAGATAGATGAGGTTGAAGTACAGTGAGAAGGTTAGCATTAGAGGAGTGAAATGTGTGGGCTGGGTTGTAGTAGGGGAGTAGCTAGGTGAAATAGGAGGAGGTAAGGTAATTGAGTGCTTTGAAGCCAATGGTGAGGAGTATTTTTGTTTGTGGAGTTTGGGCAACCACTGGAGTTGTTGCCTGGAGGATGGCTGTGTTGACAACTGAGATTACAGTTTCACCAACTGCCAAGTGGAAGTCTCAGGACCCTGAGTGGCGCTCAGGAATCAGAATGAGATCAGTGAAGGTCCTTGGATTTCTTGACAGAAAGACCTTGCAGCAATGATATTGTAAATGCTCTTTTCCTCAATGAAAACCTTTTCAAAGTTAAGCATTCTATAATCCATGACACTCAGTCAAAAACAAAATAGCCCCCCCTACCCCCTGCAAAAAAAATAGAATCACCAGAAATCCTGCTGGATTTAGGACCTAAGCAAAAGTAAGCCCAGTGAAATAATAAGCTTCATAAAAGTGAAGATACCAGCAGCAGTTCACAGAGCTGCTGCAGTTGAATTGTGATGACCTCCATCCATTTCCCATAACTACTTAGTGGTAAAAATATGAACTTCATTTTTAAGTTGTGAGAACTACTTTATTACTACATCCAATTAGAATGCACTAATTGGTTAGCTACCTTGGTATTCCCAGTGTACTCTTCCTAAAATAACTCTGGGGCAGGTTCGTATCTAGTTAACCTTTTCCATTCCCTCTCTTCCTCACGCTGAAACACACCTTCGTTGAATCCGATCGTGTTTGCAGGTTTCTTCCTTGTCACGAGGATTTTGGAGCTTGGCTGATGGCCAGCTTGCCAGGTGTTTGGTTTCAGGTAATCAGGGGAGCTGGCAGAGTGGATTTAGTGCTCTAGTCTGCTGCCTTGCCAGGCAGGTTGATAAAATAGCTCTTAATGAGATTGCTATGTTCTCACTGCACCGATAGTTTTGTTAGCTGTTAAAGTGCAATCTGTGAAAGCCCCTGGCTCTCTGGACATGACTCACATTTCTGCCAATATGCTTATCTGTAAAATCTCTTTCCCTAGCTTCAGATTTGGGTGAGGGAAGGAGTTCCATTATTTGATTCCAAAGAGGACTTCAGAATGTTCTCCCTCTTTAGCTTTTGAATGGAAACTTCACTAGCAACTTTAAAAAAAAACAAACAAAAAACCCCACCAAATGACCAAAAGGTGAATGTTTGTGCCAAATTTTCTGGTATAGAACGACTTAATCACATTTCCTGAGCTCTTTCTATGTGCAGAGCACTGTATGCAGTGCTTAGAACAGTGCTTGGCACATAGCAAGCACTTAACAAATACCATTATTATTATTATGTGCTTGGAAGAGTGCAATACAACAGAATGTCTCAATGTACCTGTCTGGGAAGGAAATTTATATGAGAAATGCCCAAAATGTTAAATGTTGAACGGATGCAGGTAGGGTGGTAAATTTAATTTCCTGAATAGTCTCAGATGCTCTATGAGATTTCTTGGATCATAACCCTATTACTAAGCAGACAAAACTTCTTCGGTCTTTATTCCTGACTCCATCTCTATACAGTCCACCCCTGAGATCTTCTAGAAAGCTGCTCTTCTTGATCATGCCACCTCTAGCACTTTATATTATTATTGCACATGGTCTATTAATAATAATGATGGTATTTATTAATTGCTTACTATGTGCAAAGCACTGTTCTAAGTGCTGGGGAGGTTACAAGGTGATCAGGTTGTCCCATGGGGGGCTCACAGTCTTAATCCCCATTTTACAGATGAGGTAACTGAGGCCCAGAGAAATTAAGTGACTTGCCCAAAGTCACAAAGCTGACAATTGGCTGAGCTGGGATTTGAACCCAAGACCTCTGACTTCAAAGCCCATGATCTTTCCACTGAGCCACGCTGCTTCTCTAAAAAATGTTGGTATTTGTTAAGTGCTTACTGTGTGCCAAGCACTGTTCTAAGTGCTGGGGGTAGATACAAAGTAATCAGGTTGTCCCACGTAGGGCTCCCAGTCTTCGTCCCCGTTTTATAGATGAGGTTACTGAGGCACATAGAAGTTAAGTGACTTGCCCAGTCATACAGCTGACAAGTGGCATAGCCGGGACTAGAACCCATGACCTCTGACTCCCAAGCCCGTGCTTTTTCCACTGAGCCACACTGCTTTTTGAATCTTAATTTTACTACTACTGGAGCATTTTTGATATGCAAATTGAGTAGCTCCTGCACCACAGGGCTCAGGGGCACCAAACCCAGTTCCTCCCTAGTTGAAATTCCCTCCATGCCTTCATTTCCTCCCACCCCAAATCCTAGCTCCTTCTTCCTCTAGACAATAAGCTGGTTGGACACAGGGAATGTGTCTATCCACTTTGTACTCTCCCAAGGATTCAGTATAATGCTCTGCACACAGTAAGTGCTCATTAAATACCCCTGTTTGATTCATTCATTTCACTGCGCCTCCAAATCTTAGCTTGCTGGACTCCAGAATGAGCAAAGGGTATTATTTTCCAGTTTTGCAGGTAGAAAGTAGAAATGCACTGTATCAACTTCAATCTTTTTGACTCTCTCCAACTTCTGAATCTCATTCAAAATCACTCACCTCCCACCAAAATCCACCTTGGCCAATTCAGTCTCAACTGGGCTTTCTCACCCATTCTCTCTTTCTGTGTGTTCCCCAGCCCAATCCAATCAGTTTCTCCAGTAATAGCATGAAAATTTTCTTCTCTGGAGGAGCTACCATCTAGATTGCTACCGAAGTCTCAGATATTCTTCATCTTTCTGCCTTTTTTCAGTGGCTACTTCAAACCTTGCCTGCATTTGTTTCTTTAATTTCTTTCCTAGTCTGCCGTTCTTTATTACTTAACTCTCAAGCAGTCATGTTTCAGTGTTTATTATATGCAGAGCATTGTGCTAAGCACTTGGGAGAGTACACTATAACACACATTCCCGGCCCACAATGAACTTAGTCTAAAGGGGGAGGTGGATATTAATATAAATAAATTATGCAACTATACATAGAGAAACAGCATGACCTAGTGGAAAGCATGTGCCTGGGAGTCAGAGGACTTAAGATCTAATCCTGACTCTGCCACGTGTTTGCTGTGTGACCTTAGGCAAGTCCCTTCACTTCTCTGTGCCTGTTACCTCATCTGTAAATTGGGATTTACGATTGAATGAATGAATGAAGACTGTGAGCCCCACATGGATCAGGGACTGTATCTGACCTGATTACCTTGTATCTACCCTAGTGGTTAGAAAAGTGCTTGTAACATAGTAAGCACTTAACAAATGCCACAATTATTATTATTATTATAAAATGGTTTGAGGTGGTCAGGGTGATGCGGAAAAGTGGAAAGGAGGACTTAATCAGGGAAGGCCTCTTGGAGAAGATGTACCTTCAATAAGGTTTTGAAGGGGGAGAGAGTAATTGTCATTTGAAGAGGGAGGGCATTCCAGGCCAGAAGCAGGACATGGGTGAGAGGTCGGTGGCGAGATAGATGAGATTGAGGTACATTAAGTAGGTTGGCATTAGAGTGTGCGGACTGGATTGTAGTAGGAGTGTAGTGAGGTGAGGTAGGAGTTTGCAAGGTGATTGAGTGCTTTAAAGCCGATGGTAAGGAATTTCTGTTTGATGCAGAGGTGGATGACTTTAGACTGTGAGCCCACTGTTGGGTAGGGACTGTCTCTATGTGTTGCCAATTTGTACTTCCCAAGCGCTTAGTACAGTGCTCTGCACATAGTAAGCGCTCAATAAATACAATTGATTGATTGATTGGATGGGCAACCACTGGAGGTTCCTGAGGAGTGACGAAACATGGACTCAAAGTTTTTGTAGAAAAATGATCCAGGCAGCAGAGATCTAAGACAATAATCCAGATAATAATAATAACAATGGTATTTAAGTGCTTACTAAATGCTGGGCAGTGTACTAAGTGCTGGAAAAAAGTTTAGTGCTTACTATGTGCCAGACACATAGTAAGTGCTTACTATGTGCCAGACGCATGTACCAAGCGCCGGGGTGGATACAGGCGAATTGGGTTGGACACAGTCCCTTGTCCCATGTGGGGCTCACAGTCTCAATCCCCATTTTACAGATGAGGTAACTGAGGCACAGAGAAGTTAAGTGACTTGCCCAAGGTCACACAGGCAAGCAGCAGAGCAGGGAGTAGAACCCATGACCTTATGACTCCCAGGTCCATGCTCCATTCATTCAGTTGTATTTATTGAGCGCTTACTGTGTGCAGAGCACTGTACTAAGCGCTTGGGAAGTACAAGTTGGCAACATATTGAGACGGTCCCTACCCAACAGTGGGCTCACAGTCTAGAAGGGGGAGACAGAGAACAAAACAAAACATATTTACAAAATAAAATAAATAGAATAAATATGTACAAAGAAAATAGAGTAATAAATACGTACAAACATGTATGCCACGGTGCTTCTCACTGAGGCCTCTGCCACCGTATCATCTCGAGCCTGGGAGCAGAGATTTGGTAGGCAATGGAAAAAGGAGTTGGAAAGGTGGGGGTGGAGGGGATGACAGATGGGAATTTCAGCAGAGGAGGTGACAAAAAATGCTGGCAAAAGATGTGCTGCTGCCTGCACACTCTGGTTATTTTGGGATGCTGCAAAATAAAGGTGTGTTTCGTAAGAGTTTAGGATATTGCTGTTACGACAGTTTGTTGCTGTTAAATGCCCGCAGTGAGTTAGGCATTATTTGGAACGTTGAAAAGAAATTGACCTCATTCCAGGAAGGCAAGGCTAACAAACACTTTAGACTGCATGTAGCAAGGAGATTTCTTCAGATGATCCTTTTTCTCTGGAAATATCAATTTTGAAATTTTGACTCTGATTTCAGGGCCAATCCAACACCAGTGCCAAACTACTGGATTGAGGAGAGGACACCATGCAGATATGGTGATATCTGTTGGGAGACTGATCACTTGTCCCACTCTGGTGTCCCCTCCAGGAATGGTGGTGACCTCACAGAAATCTGACAGAGCAAGAGAGCTTCAGAATATTCTTTCATTCAGTCAGTCATATTTATTGAGTGCTTACTGTGTTCAGAGCACTGTACTAAGCACTTGGAAAGTACAATTTGATAAAGAGAGACGATCTCTGCCCCCACTGGGCTTACAGTCTAGTCCTGCCCCTGCTGCTGCCCTGTGGGGCCTTGGGGAGTATCTGAATCCAGGCAGGCTAGGAACCCCAGCAGCCTTGAGCAGCTCATTGGGTGGTCCCAGCACAGTCAGGAGGAGCTATTAAGAAGGCAATCACAAGGCTGTAAATCCCTGTCTAAATAAGATCGAGAAAACTAGCTGCAAATCCCCATTTTGTTTCACTGAATGTTGATCTGAGAACATCTGAGCTGTTAAGAATTATGCAGATTTGGATTTTTTTTTTCCAAAAGAACACTGGCTTTGCAAACACAGCCCCCGAGATGAGTGTTTTTTGCTCTCTGAACAATTATTTTTTAGTAGCTAGAACAGCCATCTGGACTGCAGCTTTGACCCTTTGCAGCTAAACAGTACTTTTAGGAGGACTGTGCAAACTCTATCTTCAGCATCAGAAAAAATTCCTATTTTTCCATCAGTATGAATGCGCCCCTCCTTCCTGCAGTCTCAACTCTAGATCTGGCTTTTGTAGCATGGCCAAAAGACCTTCTGATTTATTGCTGATGTGTTTTTCCAACACAAGACTGACTTAAGCAGTCTTCACGAGGTGAGATTGGGAGGTGCAAACTAGACTTTTGTGTCCCTGCCAAAATTTGCCCTATGACATTCTGCAAGTAAAACATCTGATTTACTGGAAAATTCCTTTCAAACAAAAGTGTGGTAAGTTCACTCTGCTCAAAAATATACATTTCACTGGGTTCTGATTTGTGAGCACTGATGATAGTGTTGAAGTAGTCCTGGGCCCAAATCATTTTTCAGCCTTGAATAGGAGAACATTATTGCCTAGGGAGTTAATGAATTCAAAGTGCCCAAATCATAATAATCGGCTTTATTTTCCTCAGGAGAAATACTTTGATAATGGGGAAGTTATCTGCAGGGAAACAGTGAATTTGGGGAAGAAGGTTTTTTGTAGTGTAAATTTTTCATCAGGACCTGCCTGGATCAAAACGCCTGCCAAGAACCAATCCAGTGATTGTGGGTAGAGCCTTGGTCAATGATGCAGCCAGCCAGAGCTCCATTCCACTGATCCGGCCGCAACTCCTGGCTGCTTGATGTCAGCACTCCTGACTGAGCGAAACCAAGCAGGTTGGGTCCAGACATTCTCTCAGCCCTTCCCTCGCCCTGTCCACCAACCCAAGTTGCCCAAGGACCCTAAATGAACACCATACCAGCAAGACAAATGCACATGGGACAGTGGGGACCTTAGGAACATCACTTCTCTTTCTCTCAGTCTAAGCTTTTTATGGGCAAGGGATGTCTGCTAATTCTGTTGCTCTCCCAAGCGCTTAGGATAGTGCGCTGCACATAGTAAGTGCACAGTATATGCCACTGATCCGTAAAATATGCCACTTCATTGGTAAAATAAGGATTCAATACCTGGTTCTCCCTGTGAGTGCCATGTCGGCAGTGTCAGACCTGATTATCTTGTATTATACCCCAGCACTTGGTACTTGGCACATAGTAAGCATTTAACTAGTTACATGATTCTGTTACCAGATTCTATTACCTCTAGTGAAGGCATGTTTCCTTCTGGATGCCTGTGTATCTCCTAGGAAGAGGTGTAGCGGTATGTTGGTATGTATTAATTCATGGCATTTTTGAAGTGCTACACTCTGCTAAGAGCTGAGGTAGATTCAAGGTTATGGGATTGGACAGAGTCCCTATTCCACAGGAAACTCAAAATCCATCTTGTCCCCATTGCTCAGATGAGGAAACTGAGGCCCCCCAGGGGTGGATTGACTTGCCCAGAGTGTAAGGGAGTATGTGGGGCTTATCTCAGTCCACATTCCTGCCAGGAGGAGATCAAGCAGAGCATTGTACTAAGCATTTGGGAGAGTACAGTACATCAGAAAAAGCAGACACGTTCCCTCTCCGTAACGAGCCGTAGTCATGCTGCCCTCTTCCTTCTTTGCTTCAGTGAACAATGCTCTCAGAAGTGAATTGATGTTGCTACAGGCACATCCATTTCCAGAGAGAATCTAAATTAAATTTCTTTCCTGGTCGATATAAGTCTGAGGAAGGCTCTTGCTCTATTAAGGAGCCTCAATAATGTTCCTCATGTCAAAGGGATAGCAAGCTGGTCAGGGACTTTCCTACTAAAGAGGGAAGCAGCAGTACCAAGTGCAAGAGGGGCAGTAGACACGGACTGAGAGATTATCTCCAGTTGGAGAGGGAGATTTATTTCCAAAGCTTAGCAGCTGCAGAAGCTTATTTCTGTTGGGTTGTGTCTAAAGGGCTGCCAGACCCATTACCTAAAGACACCAGTCTCTTTGACCTTGTAAATAATGCTAAATGTACAACTGCGAACAGTGTGAGAAGTAAAAGTTAAATCTGGAGACATCTGAGGCTTTGTTGACAAATATTCCAAAATATGTTGTTAACATTTGGAAAGTGAACAATTGGAGACTCTGAAAAGCTGTGACACCAACTGGATAAGCTAGGAACACCGGGTTTTTTAAGGATCAGTACAATTTTAGCCAGAGAAGAATTGTACATAGATTGACTTCGGTCTTGGATGATTATGCAAAAAAATAGTTATATAGCACCGGGACTCCAACTCTTGTCATTCTTCAACTTTTCTTCTAGGAAATTCTCTTTAGAAATACTAGAAATTAAACTTTTTGAAAGATGCAGTTGCTTTCTACCCTATTTCTGTGCATTTGGAATTTGCTGTGAAACTGTGGGGAAAGAAGAGAAGCAATCTGTTAGTAGTCACACAGCAGGAAACAAACAACTTGGAGAGGGTAGGTTCCTCTCATGAGTCCTAGCTTATTGTCTTCTGGTGAAAACTGGCTTTGTGTGGACATATAACTTGAAAACCTCTGGTATTTTTAAAGCTAAATAACTGTAGGAAAGCAAAGAGAACAGAGCAAATCCCAGTTGTCTTAGGCAAAAACACTTTCTTCTTTCATTTTACCTAACCTGGTGGCTTGTCTTCCACGCTTGAATGTTCAAATCCCAGTGGAAAAGTGTTTCACAGAGCATAATGTGTACAGCTATAGCTATGTTTATTTTCTGTGCCAAATAAAAAAAAATTCTTATCTCACTGTCTGGTCAGTGAGTGGTGGAGATTGTTATTAATGGATTATGATGGTGAATGCCTACTTCCAGCTGCATGGCTTGATCATCACCTAGGGAGAGGCATAAGGGGGGTGTGTGTGTGTGTGTGTATGTGTGTAAACATACATATATACATATACAACATAAATATACCTACATATATTCATTCAGTCGTATTTGAGACCTTACCATGTGCAAAGCACTGTACTAAGCATTTGGGATAGTACAATACAGCAACAGACACTCCCTGCCCATAATGAGCTCACTGCCTAGAGTGGGAGACAGACATAAATATAAATAAATAAATTACAGATATATACATATGTGCTGTGAGGATGGGAGGGAAGTTGAATGAAGGGACCAAGTCAGAGTAGCGCAGAAGTGGGAGAAGACGAGGAGGGCTTAGTCAGGGAAGGCTGCTTGGAAGAGCTCTTCCTAAAATAAGGCTTTAAAATGGGGGAGAGCAATTATCCATCTAATATGAGGATGGAGGGCATTCCAGGCCAGAGGTAGGATGTGGGCAAGAGGTCGGTGATGAGATAGATGAGATGGAGGTACAGTGAGAAGATTAGCATTAGAGGAACAAAGTTTGCAGGCTGGGTTGTAGTAGGAGACTAGTGAGGTGAGCTAGGAGGTGGCAAGGTGATTGAGTGCTTTAAAGCCAATGGTGAGGAGTTTTTGTTTGATGGGGAGGTGGATGGGCAACCACTGGGAGTTTCTTGCTGAGTGGGGAGACATGGTCTGAAAATTTCAGAAGGAAAACAGTCCGGACAGCAGAGTGAAGTATGGACTGGAGTAGGGAGAGACAGGAGGCAGGGAGGTCAGCAAGGAGGCTAATACATAATAAGGTGGGATAGGATAAGTGCTTGCATTAAGGTGGTAGCAGTTTGGATGGAGAGGAAGGAGTGGATTTTAGCAATGTTGTGAAGGTAGAACTGACAGGATTTAGTGATAGCTTGAATATGTGGGTTGAATGAGAGGGGAGTCAAGGATAATGCCAAAGTTATGGGCTTGTGAGACCGGAAGGATGCCGGTGCTGTCAACAGTGATGGGAAAATGAATGGAGGACAGGGTTTTGGTGGGAAGATAAGAAGTTCAGTTTTCGCCTTATTAAGTTTGAGGTGACAGGAGAATATGCAACTAGAGATGTCTTGAAGGCAAGAGGAAATGTGAGACTGCAGAGAGGGAGAGAGAAATCAGGGCTGGAGATGTAGATTTGGGTGTCGTCAGCCTAGAGGTGGTAATTGAAGTTGTATATTGTGTAGTATTAAGAATCATAATGATAAATGTCCCTTTCTCAGATATGCTTTGCTGTAACTTGGATAATTTCTTAGAGTCTTATAAGGATATCTGTCAGGACCACTGGCAGAGGAACATGGCTAGATTTGTTGTCTGGGGCCCTACAGACTTGGGGCATAAGCCACAAGGCAAAGAACATGCTGTTGTCTCCCTTCCAGGGTCTATGTGTCCCAGATGGTGACAAGTGAATGCTTTCAGTAAAAGTGACCCCCATCTTTTCCCCTTCTCCTTATAGCCTACTGAAATTTTCAGAGTATGTGTGGTAATAATAATAATTGTGGTATTTGTTAGGAGCTTACTATGTGCCAAGCATTTGCTTGGTGGATGCAAGCAAATCAGGTTAGGCACAGTCCCTATCCCCATTTTACAGCTGAGGTAACTGAGGCACAGAGAAGTGAAGTAACTTGCCCATGGTCACACAACAGACAAGTGGTAGAGCCAGAATTGGAACCCATGACCTTCCAACTCCCAGGCCCTTGCTCTATCCACTATGCCATGAAGCCTGGCTTGGTGCCCAGGTACTGATGATGGGTAGTGAAGGAACTTAGTATGATCCCAGGCTCAAGTTCCTGCCAGCAGTATTGAAAGCAACTGTGATTTCAGTCAGTCAGTGGTACAGTGCTCGGCACTGTACTAAGTGCTTGTACAGAACAACAGAGTTGGAACACATGAGAGAAGGTAGACGTAAGAGAAGTAGTATGGATAAAGCCTGGGCCTGGGGGTCATGAGTTCTAATCCCAGCTCTGCCACTAGTCTGCTATGTGTCCTTGAGTAAGTCATGTCACTTCTCTGGGCTTCAGTTATCTCATCTGTAAAATGGGGATTGAGATTGTGAGCCTCATGTGGGTTAGGCTGACAACCTAACCTGACTTGGTTGTACCAACCTGACTTGCTTGTACCCACCCCAATGCTCAGTACAGTGCCTGGCCCATAGTAAGTGCTTAATACATCCCACAATTATTATTACATGACTCCTGCCCTCAAAAAGCTTTAGGTCTAATGGGAGCTTTCAGTCTAGTGGGATGTACAGGGGAACTCTAGAAAATATGAGCAGGTAGCATGAGGTTCTGGGATAGCCAGACAATGAGTATTGGCAGAGTACTATATTACTGTGACTAAATCTAAGATGAATTTTGGCTGCCTGTCTAGCTGATGTGGGCAGTGAAAATAGATTGGTTCCTCCTACGCTATTTGGCACCAGAATTTTAATGGGACTTCTTTCCTAATATTTAGAATTCAGTGAATAAGTGATTTCTCCCTTCTTACCATGAGTCTTACCAGTTCACCAGGAAATAGCCGGCCCCTTCAGCAAAGTAAAGGGTTCAATTGCTCTACATTTGGCTCTGGTATACAATCAATAGGCATTTGATTCATGGGAGAGTCTGTATTGTTTTAAATGGTTTTGCAACATAATGAGCAGAACTAGAGGAAATGAATTAGCACCTACATTTTCAACATTTCTTCAAGAAGTTCTTCCAGAAAGCATGTTTGTTTTTCATATCTATTAAATGAACAAACTTTCTTACTTCCTTTATTGAAGTTGGAGGAAAGTCTTGGTATCTGTGAGTGAAGTTGTTCATCATGACCCAGTGCTCAGCCCAGCTCTTCTGGAAAATTCCACAGGCCATCTAATGTCCTTAAGCTAGTTTATTTCCTTTAAAGGTTGGCTGACCTTTCTGAGTTTGGAACTTCCTTTTCCAAACTGACCGTTCAAGATCGTTCTTTGAACTAGAAGGTCTCAACCTCAGCTCTTGATCATAAGGAATGAGAGGAATGAGAACTTTCTTCTTGATCTATGCTCAAGCCTTGTTTTGTTCCTGCTGAATCTTTAACCTTCAGGCTCAGATGGAATTTGGTTGGGCCATTTTACTATTAGCCGTGCAAAGACAGACACTTCTCACCTCCCAAATTATAATCATATTTGTTTGGGTCAGTAATGACCATGGAAAGAGCTGCAGTGTATTTACTTCCCATCCATATGGACCAGTAAGTAAATATTGTTTAATTGTCAGAGGCATTAAAAATATAAATATAAAATATAAAAACTGGGTTCCACATTTGTTATCTAAATTATGTGGATGTTGTAATTCTGTTGGGCTGAAGTGAAACCAGATGATGGACCAATTGGAAAAAGTTGCTTCCTTCAACCAAATTGCAAATGAACTGTGCTGCCGGCACTACTTTCTAATTCCTAACAAGAGTTCAGAATTTTAGTTGAATAAAAATTGATAAGACTTCTGAGTGACAAAATCAATCAGTTGTATTGATTGAGCATTTACAGTGTGCAGAGCACTGTACTAAGCACTTGGGAGAGTACAGTGTAACAGTTGGTGGATACGTTCCCTGCCCACAAAGTGCCTACCGTCTAGCAAATAAGAGCCCTATTGGTTCTACGGCATCACAGAGCTCCGACAGGTAATTCCTGCAAAGGGGGCATATTCTGAATTCTGTCTTCCCAGAGGCAGCAAAAGGAGGAGAGCGCTGGGACTCCCTGTGGTTTGCTTCTAAATTTAAGGTTAATGTTTGGAGATCTGGGGTCTAAACTAGGTGAATGCTCTAGGTCTGTTGGGTGGAGAAGAATCAATCTGAGGAAAATTATCAAGAAGAAATTGGGCCAACATGGAAAACATAAAAATCTAGAAGCTTCAAAACAAGCCATGGGAAGCTGCACCTCATCCATCTGCCATCTCCAGCCTCCTGGGGAATAGTCGGACACACACAGTACAGTATGACCACAGGCCTGGTATTTTCAAGAAATAAGTTCTTATTGTATCTCAACTAATGCAATAGTAATGTGGTATAAGGGCTTAATATGTGGCAAACACTGAACCAAACTCTGGAGTAAATACAAAGTAATCAAGTCAAAGTCCCTGTTCCCTAGTTGGGCTCAAAATCAAAGTAGGAGGGAAAATGAGTATTTAAAATCCCCATCTTACAGATAAGGGAATTGAGGCACGGTGAAGTTGTGACTTTTCTAAAGTCACACAGTGGTCAAGAGGTGGAATTAGAAACCATGTCCTCTGACTCCCAAGCTAGGCTGTTTCCCAATTTTTACTAATATTGCTATCTGGACAGTGCTGTAACATGTGATTCTTACAGTAGGCTATAAACATCCAAAGAATCAGTTCCTGCTTTTTTTTAAGTACACTTTACTGTCTTCTTTACAAAAATAATAACAATAATAATTATAGTATAGTGCCAAGCACTGTCCTAAGCAAAAGGAGAGATATAAGATAAGGTTTGACAGAGGTCCTGTCCCACATGGGGCTTTCACTCTTAATCCCCATTTTACAGATGAGGTAACTGAGGCCCAGAGAAGTTAAATGACTTGCCCAAGGTTACATAGCAGAGAACAGTGCTTTGCACATAGCGCTTAACAAATGCCATCATTATTATTATTTATTACATGTGGCGGAGGCAGGATTAGAACCCAGCTCCTTCTGATGACCAGGCCTGTGCTCTATCCACTAAGCCACATTGCTCCTCAAAGTGGTAACTTGGTGCCAGTGGTAGATATGAAATATGTTTAAATATTTATTTTTGCAATAGTTATAATTGAAAACATTTTATTAAACTAAGGGGCAGTAGTAACCACAGTGCCTATTGCCTATTGTCTCCCCCTTTTAGACTGTGAGCCCACTGCTGGGTAGGGACTGTCTCTATATGTTACCAACTTGTACTTCCCAACCGCTTAGTACAGTGCTCTGCACACAGTAAGTGCTCAATAAATACGATTGGTGATGATGATGGTAGCAAAATAATGAATGTGCCCTGCTTGGTAACTAATATTTTGTATGGAAATTCAGTAGGGCTAGACACCCTAGAGTGAGTTTGAGGAAACAAAGCTGCAAAACAGAGATTGCTTTTTGGGGGGGCCTGGCAGTGCAGCTCAGTGAAAGATCCCTGGCTTGGGAGTCAGAGGTCATGGTTTCTAATCCCGGCTCTGCCACTTGTCAGCTGTGTGACTTTAGGCAAGTCACTTCTCTGTGCTTCAGTTCCCTCATCTGTAAAATGAGGAGGAAGACTGTGAGCCCCCTGTGGGACACCTGATCACCTTGTATCCCCCCCAGCGCTTAGAACAGTGCTCAGCACATAGTAAGCACTTAACAAATACCAACATTATTTATTATTACACACTGACCACAGCCTGCTGCCTTTCTCAGCATCATCTTGCTGCCAGTCTTCTCAAGCTCTGGAGGAGGTAGGGCCAGCTGTGGCCCATGGGCTTAGTCTGGCCTTGTCCTGAGCTTCTGCCTCTCTTGGAGCCAGCCATGGATACAATTAGTAATTCCCCAGCTTCTGTGACTCCGAGAACAGCTGGCTGGGAGCCAGAAAAGGAGCTGCTGCTGGAGGAAGTGGTTGCACTTCCCTGCTTCAAAGTCCTCCCCAGCTTTTTAACGTTCGGCCTGACTGAATGAAAAGCACAGCAAGGGACCTACAGACCCAAATAATTTCCCACCCCTGTTTTTGTGTGGTAGACCCCGACAGGTCAGTAGGGAGGCAGCATGGCCTAGTAAAGCCTTATTAAAATCACATGTCCTCCAAGAGATCTTCCCTGAGTAAACCCTCATTTCCCCTACTCCCTCTCCCTTCTGCATCACCCTCATACTTGGATTCGTACCCTTTATTCACCCCACCCTCAGCTCCTTAGCACTTCTGTATATTTCTGTAATTTGTCTTAATGTCTGTCTCCCGCTGTGGATTTTTGAGCTCCTGGAGGGCAGGAAACATGTCTACCGACTCTGTTATATTGTACTTTCCTGAGCGCCTAGTACAGCATTCTCCACACCGTATGTGCTCTGTAAATAAGACTGATTGAAAGCTTGAAGGGGGAGCTGTGGTCGGGTGGATTTGAGAGGGAGGAAGTTTTGGGCAGGGGAAATTCTGTGAGCAAGGAATTAGAAACAGGAGTGTTGAGAGGCACAGTAAGAAGTGAGTTTGGGAGGACCATAGAGTGCGAGCTGGGGAATAGCGAATGAAGGGAGTAGATAATATAAGAAGGAAAGATCTGTGGAAAAACCCTCACCCACATCCTGTCTCTAGCCTGGAACTTCCTTCCCCTTCATATCTGACAGACGATCACTCTCTCTAGCTTCAAAGTCTTATTAAAATCACATCTCCTCCAAGAGGCCTTCCCTGACTAAGCCTTCATTTCCTCTCTCCCACTCCCTTCTGTGTCACTCTTGCACTTGGATTTGCACCTTTATTCACCCCACCCTCATCCCCAGAGCAGTTATGTATATATCTATAATTTATATTAATGTCTATCTCTCCCTGTAGATTGCAAGCTCGCTGCAAGCAGGGAACCAGTCTGCCAACTCTGTTTTACTGTACTCTCCCAAGAGCTTAATAAAGTACTCTGCATGCAGTAAATGCTCGGTAAATACCATTGATTGATTGATTCAAAATCCCTGAAGTTAGTAAGGAGTTTGATGCAGAGAGAAATGGAGGAGCATTGGAGTAGCGTGCTGCCTGATGACACTTCAGAAAGGGGATTCAGGCAACAGAATGTAGAAGAGACTAAAGAGAGGATATATGTTGAAGGAATTATTTTTTTAAAGTGAACCTGGCTAGTGCATCCAGTGTGTTTGGCACATGATTAGTATTATTGCATGCAGAACACTGCTTAGAACAAGTACTGAGCACTTGGGAGAGTACAGTATAACAGAGGTGGTAGACACGGTCTCTGCCCACAAGGAGCTTAGGGCCTAATGGGGGAAACTGACAATAAAATAAATTGTGGATATGAACTTAAGTGCTGTGGGGTTGAGTGGGGTGAATATTAAGTTCTTAAAGGGTACAGATCCAAGTGCATAGGCCATGCAGAATGGAGAGGGCTTAGTTGGGGAAGGGCCTTTTTGGAGGAGAGGTTATTTTAATTAGGCTTTGAAGGTGGGGAGAGTGGTGGTCTGTCATATATAGATGGGGAGGGAGTTGCAGGTCCAGGAGTTTCTGTTTGATGCCGAGGTTGAATGGGCAACCATTGGAGGTTTGGGAGGAGTGAGGAGACATGAACTAAATGGGTTTTTTTGTTTGTAGTGGATTTTTTTTAAGAAAAATGATCTGGGCAGCAGATCAAGTGCTTGGGAAGTACAATGCAGTACTAAAGAGAGACAAT
Organism: Tachyglossus aculeatus; assembly: GCF_015852505.1. NCBI lineage: Eukaryota > Metazoa > Chordata > Mammalia > Monotremata > Tachyglossidae > Tachyglossus > Tachyglossus aculeatus. Next base: position 34,191,913 of record NC_052071.1, read on the forward strand.
CCCTGCCTACAACAGGCTTACCGTCTGTCACGGGTGTGGGGGCAGGGAAGACAGACATCAAAACAAGTTAACAGGCATTAATAGAAACAAATAGAATTATATACCTAATTGCTGTGGGGTGGGGAGGGGAGGAGCAAAAGGAGTGAGTTGAGGTGATGCAGAAGGGAGGGGGAGCTGAGGAAGAGAGGGCTTAGGCTGGGAAGAATATGTGCATTGAATGAGAGAGATGAGTCAGCAATGTCAAGGTTATGGCCTTGTGAGACAGGAAGGATAGTGGTGTTGTCTATACCATGACGCTATCCTACATCATTATGAATTGTCTCCAGCCAATAGACTACTACCTAGGGACCTGAAAAAAGTTAACTTAAATGATGCCATAGTGGCCAGAAAGCATAAACGCACTTGCCGGAGTGCCTAAGAGTATCAAATAATAATTTGCAGTGTAGTATAATGAAAATGGGCTGTCTCTATGCAAATGCACAGTAGGTAAGAGGAGAAAACAGATTTTGAAACTGTAGATATGTTAGCCGTTACCATAGCACTGATCATCTATTTTAATAGCTTTTTTCAAGTCATAATCTTCCCATTTCATGTACATTAATGGTTTAGTTTGTCTTTTTCCATGAATAGTTCACAAATGAATTACCTAATGGAAATTTCAGAAGGTATTGCACTATGTAATTGCCTTAAGGTGTCCAGCATTTAACCAGTAAGCTCATGTATTTCTGTATAGAATGGAAATGTAGTTAGATGACTTTAGAAGCTCAGAAATGTTTGAAGTTGATGTCACTTCAACTACAGCCACAAATTTGACCATCAGTACCATTGTCTCTGCAATAAGCTCTGACATGCTCTATTTATGCTATTGTTATACAGCATTCCGCCCTCTTAGTAAGAGACTCCATGAACTTATTTGTATTTCCCCTGCGGAATATTGTTAACCCCAAATATTTCAGAAAGCTTAAGGCCCATTGAAACCTCCCAGGAAATGGAGGAAATATCTGCCTTATTCCAGACAAGAAGATACACATTACCCATACACATTTACATTTTCTTTCATTCATTCATTCAATCGTATTTGAGTGCTTACTGTATGAGAAGCACTGTACTAAGTGCTTGGGAGAGTACAATACAACAATAAACAGACCCATTCCCACTCCACAGCAAGTTTACAGCCTGGAGACGTGTTTACAGTCTAGGTGGTGTTGTGTGATGACATCACAGGTGCCATTTTGCAAGGAGTACGCAGACTTCACAGTCTTAGAGTTCGTCTCTGGAGGACTCCTCAGCAGTCCACTTGGTACAGAACCTTGGTGTCTCCCTCACCGTTCAGTGTGAGTTCTGGGGAAGTGTCTGAGGTATGAGATATAGGCAGCAGAAGCTAAGGCAGGAAAAGGCTCAGGGCTGAAATTCAGCCAGCAGCTATAAAAACCATCCAATACCATATTGGAAATGGCAGGGGATAGGGCAGCTGAAAACCAGATTGCCTGGAAAAAAGTCTCTCTGCACCATGGGAGCTTGGAGGATGGAATAATAATAATAATAACAACAACAACAACTGTGGTGTATGTTAAATGCTCACTATGTGCTAAACACTATCAAGTGTTGGGATAATCAGATCAGACCCACATGGGACTCACAGTCTAAGAGGAAGGGAGGCTAGGTATAGAATCCCCATTTTACGGTTGAGGAAACTGAGGCAAAGAGCTGTTAAGTGACTTGCCCAAAGCCACACAGAGGGCAAGTGGCTGAACCAGAATTAGAACCCAGGTCTTCTGACTTCAGGTCCCTGCTGTTTTTCTACTAGGTCACGCTGCTACCTGGAAAGTTGTGCCTGGGGGCAGGCTGGCTCCCCTGAAAACCTCCAAGCAAACTTAAGCCAGGCTCAAACATAGTCATTGCTCCCTCTGACCTGCTTCTTGGCTGATCCAGGCAAAGGGCCCATGTCACATCAATCAATCAGTCGTATTTATTGAGCACTTGTATGCAGAACACTGTACTAAACTCTTGGGAGAGTAAAGTATAACAGAGGTAGACCTGTTCCCTGCCCACGAAGAGCTTATGGTTTAGAAGTTGGAGACAGTCATTAAAATGAATTACGGATATGCACACAAGGACTGTGGGGTTGAGGGTGGGGTGAATATAGGCTGGGAAGTCAGTGCTACCAGGCCTACACAGCTTTCCCTCCTTCCTGGTTGCTTCTGTGGCTACAAGCATCAACCTTTGACCTGAAGGGTAGGAGTGCCCAGAAGTAGCAGGTGGCCCAGTGAGAAGAGTCTGGGCCTGGGAGTTAGAGGACCTGGCTTCAAATCCAAGCTCTGCTACTTGTCTGCTGTGTGACCCTGGTCAAGTCATTCATTCATTCAATCAATCATATTTATTGAGCACTTACTGTGTGCAGAGCACTGTACTAAGCGCTTGGGAAGTACAAATCGGCAACATATCGAGACGGTACCTACCTAACAACAGGCTCTCTGCCTCTCATCTGCAAAATGAGGATTAAGACTGTGAGCCGTAGAATCCCCCCAACCCCAGCATTTCCAATTCCACACAGCTGAGGGAACTGAGGCACAGAGAATTTACTTCCCAAGGTCACACAACAAAGTGGTGGAGCCTGGATTAGAACCCGTGACCTTCTGACTCCCAAGTACATGCTCTATCCACTAGGCCATGGGCCATTTAGTGTTCAGTGCTCCTCCCTGGTTCTGCTTGCTGGGTGGGTCCAGGCAAGGGGCTCAGATTGGGACTGAGTCATTAAACTGTGGTCATGCAGGCTCCAATGGACTGAACCCTAAAGTTTTCTTTCAGGTACCGGTTCCTTCCAGAAAAACTCAGTTCATTGCCTAAACCTGATTGGTAGATATTCTGAGAGTCGAGGAAGTTCAGCCCTACCAAACTGCATGAACACAGGTGATGTATGCTTATGTAAGTCTTCATTGTACCCTAGCTTAAATCACTAATGCCATATTCCAATAATAATGATAGCAGAATTTATTAAGCCCTTGAAGGTGCTTAATATTGTAGTAAGCATGGGAGTAGATACAGGATAATCTAATAAAACATAATCCTTATCCCACATGGGGCTTCCAATTTTCAAGCCAATGAAATCACATATCATATCCCTATTTTACAGATGAGGAAACTGAGGCTCGGAGAACTTGAATGACTTACCCAGAGTCATAAAGTAAGCCAGGAGCAGGGTCAGGACTAGAAGCCGGGTCACCAGGTTGTATTTATAAAGCGGGAAAGGAGTGCCAGATTAGGAAGGGTCAGAACCTTGAAATGCTGAAAGCCAGGGGAGAAAGTTTCTTTGCTGAGACTTGCAAACCCCTGGCTAGGAAGAGTAGAAGGGAGGGGAAGATTACTGTAATTAAGAGCCTGGGATATGCAGTACTTGGAAGTGGAATAGAAGTGAGAGATACAGTCTCTAAATGCCCTTCTACTTTTCTCTTCCTTCTCCTCCTCCTTTTTATCTCCTGCTCCTCTTATTGCTAGACCTAATTCTTACATGACCCAATGTAATAGCCCCTCCCTTGTTTTGGGGGCAGAGGAGTTACTAATTATTTTAGTAAATGTGGTAATAAAAAACCTGCTGAACTAACTTAGCTGATGTTAAGCTAAACTTCATGTCCACTCCATTACTATCCAGGAGCAGTGATTGTGCCATTCAGAAGTTAAATCACATGATGCAACAAGTATAGCTTCTTTTATCATTTCCTCTGTTCCCCAGGGTGAGGCAGCTAGCGCTAGCTAGCCTCAGCGCTCACTGCCAAGAGGGTGTAGGTAGTCAGAAATGAGAGAGTGCCCAGCCTCCCATCGCCCATGCGTGTGGAAGGAGAATGTGATTGCTCTGAAGGTCCCTTTCCCACCCCCCCCCAAGAAAATCACTTTAGGTCAGGGAGGACTCGTGGGGACTTCTAGTTGACATTATGATGTTCTGTATGTTACGTGCCTAGTGTATTTGCCTGCAGCATCACATGTGCCTGGGGCAGCCAACCCATGGAAGGAGAGCAGTTTTCTTCCCACATTTGAGCGGCCAAATGTCAGAAATCAGCGCAGTATAGTACTAGTCCAGTGCATAGTATGGTATTTGGCACATAGTAAGTGCCTAACAAATACCATGATTATCATTAAATCAGCCCATCCCTCCTTCCAGCAGATGGCATTCATAGCTGAGAGCTCACCTCCTCCAGGAGGCCTTCCCAGACTGAGCCCCCTTTTTTTCCTTTCCTCCTCCCTATTCCCCTGGCCCTACCCCCTTCCTCTCCCCACAGCACTTGTATATATTTGTACAGATTTATTACTCTATTTATTTTACTTGTACATATTTACTATTCTATTTTGTTAATGATGTGCATATAGCCATAATTCTATTTGTTCTGATGATTTTGACACCTGTCTACATGTTTTGTTTTGTTGTCTGTCTCCCCTTTCTAGACTGTGAGCCCGTTGTTGGGTAGGGACCGTCTCTGTACGTTACTGACTTGTACTTCCCAAGCGTTTAGTACAGTGCTCTGCACACAGTAAGCGCTCAATAACTACAATTGAATGAATGAATGAATAGCTGGAGACCACCCTGAAGTAAGTGCAAAAGGAGTAGTGAACAAGGTGTTTGAGCCAGAGGCTTAAGTGCTCCCATCATGAGGCCAGGCAGCCTTCATTTTTCTTTCTGAATTTGAACTCAGAGCAATCACAAATCCTGTCGTATATTTGGTAGGCGGTGAAGAGCACTAGTTTGTGAGGACCAGAATGTGGAGCCCGGGCTTAAAGGAGAGGCAGAGATAGACTCTCCACAGGTTAAATGTCTGGAGTCCCTAAGGTGGAGGCTTTTGAAATGAAAGTAGGGAGAGATAGGATGAAAAGGATTGAGGAGGGCTAAGATAAGGAAACCTAACCTGCACGGCCTCAGGAATATGTAGGCTCACCTCTGAGAAAAATGTTAAGGGGCCTTTGAGCTTGCAGTGACACTGCAAAATGTGTTAAACCTAGGCTGAAATGTCAGATTGGAGGAAAGCAATCTGGGGTTGCCCAAAGAGGAAGCATTTAGTATTTCACTTTCTACTTCCAACATTCATAAAATAGAGCATTTTTACAAATTTTACAATCCTAATTTGTCGATTATATTTTATCTATTGAAAGGTAATTAGTTCAAGAAGCTTCTGCAAGCATATTTTAATGTGTTAAATTGTTTTTTAATAGAAAAGATAATTGAAGTGATATAAAATTTTCATAAAGCGAAGAGGAAAACAGGCATTTTTGTTTCTGCTAAGCATTTTTCTTGGTATTCTTAGGTGATAAGCAGTAACAAATAGTGCCAACTGCATTGCTGACCATTTGAGTTTTGTGAATGTTTTGGTCCTTTGCTGACATCTAGTGACTCTCCCATTTTTAACAGCTCATGTGAATCAGGAAGTGAAAAAAAAAATTAAATTTTCAAACAGGATGACTGAATTTTTTTTTTTAAATGGCATTTGTTAAGCATTTACTATGTGTCAAACACTGTTCTAAACGCTGGGGTAGGTACATGTTAATCAGAACAGATACAGTCTCTGTCCTGCATGCAGTTCACAGTCTAAGCAGGAGGGAGAACATGTATGGAATCATCATTTTACTGTTGAGGAAACTGAGACATGGAGTAGTTAAGTGACTTGCCCAAGATCACACAGCAAGCAATTGGCAGAGCTGAGATTGTCAATAAATATTTATTGAGCACTTACTATGTGCAGAGCCTGTACTAAGCACTTGGGAGAGTACAATACAACAGAATAATAATGATGATGGTATTTGTTAAGCACTTACTATGTGCCAGGCACTATTGTAAACACTGAGGTAAATATAAGGTAATCAGGTTGGACACAGTCCCTGTCCCACATAGGGCTCACAGTCTTAACCCCCATTTTACAGATGAGGGAACTGAAGCACAGGGAAGTTAAGTGACTTGCCCAAGGTCACACAGCAGACAAGTGGTAGAGCAGGATTAGAACCCATGACCTTCTGATTCCCAGGCCCATGCTCTATCCACTGGGCCGTTCTGCTTCAGCAGATAGGTTCCCTGCCCATAACCGCCTTACAGTCTAGAGGGGGAGACAGACATTCATATGAATAAATAAATATTTTATAATATATAATTTAAAGATAGGTATACATAAGTGCTGTGGGATGGGGCAAACATCGAATTTCCAAAGGTGTCAGATCCAAGTACATAGATGACACAGAAGGGAGAGCCAGTGGGGGAAAAGAGGGCTTAATTGGGGAAGGCCTCTTGGAAGAGGTATGACCTTTAATAATGTTTTGAAGGTGGAGAGAGTGGTGATCTGGCTTTTATGGAGAAGGAGGGGGTTTCAGGCTAGGGGAAGGATTTGGGAAAGGGGTTGATGGTGAGATAGATGAGATCAGGCACAGTGAGTAAACTGGTGCTAGAGGAGTGGAGTGTCCCTTCATTCATTCATTCAATCATATTTATTGAGCACTTACTGTGTGCAGAGCACTGTACTAAGTGCTTGAGAAGTACAAGTTGGCAACATATAGAGACGGTCCCTACCCAACAACGGGCTCACAGACTAGAAGGGGGAGACAGACAACAAAACAAAACATGTGGACAGATGTCAAGTCGTCAGAACAAATAGAATTAAAGCTAGAGGCACATCATTAACAGAATAGTAAATATGGACAAGTAAAATAGAGTAATAAATCTGTACAAACATATATACAGGTGCTGTGGGGAGGGGAAGGAGGTAGGGCAGGGGGATGGGGAGGAGGAGAGGAAAAAGGGGGCTCAGTCTGGGAAGGCCTCTTGGAGGCGGTGAGCTCTCAGTAGGGCTTTGAAGGGAGGAAGAGAGCGAGATTGGCGGATTTGCGGAGGGAGGGCATTCCAGGCCAGGGCGAGGACGTGGGCTGGGCTGTAGTAGATCGGTGAGGTAGGATGGGGTGAGCTGATTGAGTGCTTTAAAGCCAATGCTAAGGAGTTTCTGTTTGATGCAGAGGTGGATGGGCAGCCATTGGAGGTTCCTGTGTAGTGGGGAGATATGGACTGAACGTTTTTATTGAAAAGTGATCCGTGCAGCAGAGTGAAGTATGGACTGGAGTGGGGAGAGACAGGAGGCCAGGGAGGAAGCAGATAATAATAATGATGGCATTTATTAAGTGCTTATTGTGTGCAAAGCACTGTTCTAAGCACTGGGGAGGTTACAAGGTGATCAGGTTGTCCCACGGGGGGCTCACAGTCTTAATCCCCATTTTACAGATGAGGTAACTGAGGCCCAGAGAAGTTAAGTGACTTGCCCAAAGTCACACATCTGACACTTCGTGGAGCCAGGATTTGAACCCATGACCTCTGACTCCAAAGCCTGTGCTCTTTCCACTGAGCCATGCTGCTTCTCTAGATGCAGTAGTCAAGGCAGGATACGTGCCAGGATCAGCATGGTAGCAGTTTGGATGGAGAGAAGAGGGAGGATTTTAGCATTGTTATGAAGGTAGAACTGACAGGATTTGGTGACTGACTGAATATGTGGGTGGGATGAGAGAAGGACAGTGTCAAGTTTACGGGCTTGTGAGATAGGGAAGACAGGGTGTTGCCTACAGTTATGAGAAAGAGGAGGCCAGGGTTTGGGTGGGAAGATAAGTTCAGGTTTGGGTAAGTTTAATTTGAGGTGTCAGTAGGACATCCTGGTAGATATATCCTGAAGGCAGGAGGAAATACAAGATTACAGGGAAGGAGAGATGTTGGGGCTGGAGACGTGGATTTGGGAATTGTCTTCACAGTGATGGTGATTGGTGCAAATGAGTTCTCCAAGAGAGTGGGTGTACATGGAGAATAGAAGGGGACCTAGAACTGAGTCTTGAGGAACCCCCACTGTCAGGGGATGAGAGGCAGAACAAGCAAAACAGACTGAGTAGGAGCAGAGAGGGGAGAATCAAGAGAGGTCAGTGTCAGTGACACATGATGGTATACAGTGTTGAAGGCGCCTGAGAGATCTAGGAGGATTAGGATAGAGTAGAGGCCATCAGATTTGGTGAGAAGGAGGTCATTGGTTACCTTAGAGAGCGCTGATTGGGACCGTCTCTATATGTTGCCGATTTGTACTTCCCAAGCGCTTAGTACAGTGCTCTGCACACAGTAAGTGCTCAATAAATATGATTGAATGAATGAATGTTTGTGTGGCATGAAGGGGGCAAGAGCCAGATCAGAGGGGATCTAGGAGAGAATTGGAGGAGAGGAAATGGAGACAGCAGGCGTAAACAATTGCCTTAAGAAGTTTGGAAAGCAATGGTAGGAGTGGGGTGGGGCAATGAGTAGTGCTTAGTACAGTGCTTAGTAAGCGCTTAGTACAGTGCTCTGCACACAGTAAGCACTCAATAAATACGATTGATGACTAGAGGGAGCTGTTTAGAACCCAGGTCCTCTGACTCCCAGGCCCAGGCTCTTTCCACTAGTTCATGCTACTTCACCAATAGCACAGAACCTTTCCTTGTCTCAAAATAATTGTTGTGAAAGTCACATATTTATTCCAAGTGGTAGCCATTTTTGAAGTCTGTTCTCAGTGGAAAGAGCACGGGCTTTGGAGTCAGGGGTCATGGGTTCGAATTCCTACTCCGCCACATGTCTGCTGTGTGACCTTGGGCAAGTCACTTAGCTTCTCTGAGCCTCAGTTACCTCATCTGTAAAATGGGGATGAAGACTGTGAGCCCCACGTGGGACAACTTGATCACCTTGTATCCTCCCCAGCGCTTAGAACAATGCTCTGCACATAGAAAGCGCTTAACAAATGCCATTATTATTATTATTATTTTGTATAATTTCATAGGATATTCCAGGAAGTCTGTGCAATCCCATGGTAATGACTAATAACCATGGAATAATATTTATATTATTTACAGTACTTTTGAATTCTGGGACTGTTTCTTTTCAAGAAAGATATAAATTGAGGGCACGATACTAGTTTTCAGTTACTGATTCTCTGATTAAAGTACAGCAAATAAAAGGCACATGTTATGCCCTGAGTTTATATGTGTTCCTATAGGGACTGCATTTAAATACTCCGTTCTGCAAAGTATTTCCACAGACTTTGTCACTTTAGAAGGCAGCCTTAATTTGATCGTTGCTTTTCATGTTTAGTCTCTGTACTAAGCCTTAGGCCCTGTTTCCTCCAGTTTCACCTTTTTCTAAAGGAGACCTGGCAAGTAGAATTCACATTCTTCGGCTTTTTTATGTTTAAAGTAAGTGATTGTTACACTACCTATTTGCAAACTTAGCAGTATGAGTTGAGAGAAAAATGTAAGAGAATGCTTTAGCTCCACAGACTATCCTTACAGGTTAACTAATGAAGGATATGACAAATCCTGGTATAATTACCTAGGTTTTGTTTTTTTTTTTTAAAAAAAAAGGTATCACAATTAGTGTTGCTTGAAAAGTCATGTTCAGACTTGATTATTTCTAATTCACCTGTTCATTAGCTCACTAGGCAATTCTGATTACAGCAGCTGTCTAGTTTTCTACCTTAAACACCTTTACCCTAGTATTTTTTTTGTCCTTTTGTATAATGGCACAGCACGTATAATTACAAAGGGTAAAATAATGAATGAGAAAAGTTGATATGGATTTTGGAATCTGTTTTTTGGGGAAAAAAATCTGAAACAAATATACAGTGACAGCTCTATAAAAATATGAATTTGGTCTTCACTAGTTATAGTCCTTATTTAATGACTAAGGAATGACATTCAGCACTCTGCACACAGTAAGCTCTCAATAAATATGATTAAACTTAAAAAGCAAATGCAATTACTAAATCTTTGACCAAGGTATACTTATAACATGTTGCAGGGTGGGGAGGGCGGGCCCCTTTGAAGGCAGACATGAAAGTCAGAGAATCAAGGCTCTAAGCGCACCTTTGCCACTTGTCTGCTGTGTGACCTTGGGCAAGTCACTTAACTTCTCTGTGCCTCAGTTACCTCATCTGTAAAATGGTTAAGGGTGTAAGCCCAATGTGGCAGAAGGACTGTGCCCAACCCGATTAACTTGTTTCTACCCCAGTGCTTAGAACAGCACTTGGCATATAGTAAGCACTTATGAGAAGCAATGTGGCTTAGTGGAAAGAGCCCAGGCTTGGAAGTCAGAGGTCGTGGGTTCTAATCCCAGCTCTGCCACTTGTCTGCTGTGTGGCCTTGAGCAAGTCACTTCACTTCTCTGTGCCTCAGTTCCCTCATCTGTAAAGTGGGAATTAAGACTGTGAGTCCCATGTGGGACAACCTGATTACCCTGTATCTACCCCAGCACTTAGAACAGTGCTTGGCACATAGTAAGTGCTTAACAAACAAATACCATCATCATCAAGTACCATTATTATTATTGTTAATTGAGAACAGACCGCAAATCTTTTCATTTTTTATTTTCTGGTAATTTTTATGTGGGTGATTAAATTGAGATGGGGGGCAGATTTCTTGGTCTCAGCCTCCTTCCCTCCCTTCCCCACCCCCTCTCCTCCCCTGTTTTTGAAGGACACTTCAATAATACTAATAATAATGTTGGTATTTGTTAAGCGCTTACTATGTGCCAAGCACTGTTCTAAGCGCTGGGGTAGATACAAGGTAATCAGGTTGTCCCACGTGGGGCTCACAGTCTTCATCCCCATTTTACGGATGAGGTCACTGAGGCCCAGAGAAGTGAAGTGACTTGCCCAAAGTCACCCAGCTGATAAGTGGTGGAGCCAGGATTTGAACCCAAGGCCTCTGGCCCCAAAGCCCGGGCTCTTTCCACTGAGCCACGCTGCTTCCCAATCAATCAGTCATTTATTGAGCGCTTACTGTGTGCACAGCACTGTACTAAGCGCTTGGAAAATACAATTCGGCAACAGATAGAGACAGTCCCTACCCAACAATGGGCTCACAGGCTAGAAGGGGGAGACAGAAAACAAAACAATGACATCAAAATAGATAAGTAGAATTATAGATATATGCACATCATTAATAAAATAAACAGAATAATAAATATGTACAAATATACACAAGTGCTGTGGGACGGAGAAGGGGGTAGAGCAGAAGGAGGGAGTAGGGGCGATGGGGAGGGGAGGAGGAGCAGAGGAAAAGGGGGGCCCAGTCTGGTAAGGTTTCACAATGAAGTTTCAGGGGAAGAGAGACAAGGGGGTAAGAGCTGTCAGGCAATGCCTGCCACAGGCTCCGTGGGGGAAGCCCTTCGGAAAACTCCCCTAGAAAGGGAGGGAAACCCCGAGGTGTCCTTTCTCCTTGGGTGAGGGACTTCCCTTGGCATCAAGAGACTGTGAGCCCGTTGTCGGGTAGGGACCGTCTCTGTACGTTGCCGATTTGTACTTCCCAAGCACTTAGTCCAGTGTTCTGCACACAGTGAGCGCTCAATAAATATGATTGATGAATGACAATAATAATGATGATGGTATTTAAGCGCTTACTATGTGCCAAGCACTGTTGTAAGCGCTGAAGCACTGATCTAAGCACTGGCAGGTGGGGGGACGTGGGTTCTAATCCTAAAGAGCACGGGCTTTGGAGTCAGAGTTCATGGGTTCGAATCCCGGCTCCGCCACATGTCTGCTGTGTGACCTTGGGCAAGTCATTTAACTTCTCTGAGCCTCAGTTACCTCATCTGTAAAATGAGGATTAAGACTGTGAGCCCCACGTGGGACAACTTGATCCCATTGTATCCCCCCAGCACTTAGAACAGTGCTTTGCACATAGTAAGCACTTAACAAATGCCATCATTATTATTATTACTGAGAGCTCACCTCCTCCAGGAGGCCTTCCCACACTGAGCCCCCTCCTTCCTCTCCTCCTCCCCGCCCTACCTCCTTCCCCTCCCTACAGCACCTGTATATATGTTTGTACAGATTTATTACACTATTTTACTTGTACATGTTTAGTCTTATGTTTGTTAATGAGGTGCATCTAGCTTTACTTCTATTTATTCTGACAACTTAACACCTGTCCACATGTTTCGTTTTGTTGTCTGTCTCCCCCTTCTAGACTGTGAGCCCATGGTTGGGTAGGGACCGTCTCTATATGTTGCCAACTTGGACTTCCAAAGCGCTTAGTACAGTGCTCTGTACGCAGTAAGCGCTCAATAAATATGATTGAATGAATGAATATTTACTATTTTATTTATTTTGTTTATGAGGTGCATCTAGCTTTACTTCTATTTATTCTGATGACTTGAAACCTGTCCACATGTTTTGTTTGGTTGTCTGTCTCCCCCTTCTAGACTGTGAGCCCGTTGTTGGGTAGGGACCGTCTCTATATGTTGCCAACTTGTACTTCCCAAGCGCTTAGTACAGTGCTGTGCACACAGTAAGTGCTCAATAAATACGATTGAATGAATGAATGAATTGCAGACAGCCCCCTTTTTCCTCTCCTCCTCCCCATCCCCCCGCCCTACCTCCTTCCGCTCCCCACAGCACCTGTATATATGTTTGTACAGATTTATTACTCTATTTTACTTGTACATATTTACCATTCTGTTAATTTTGTTAATGATGTGCATTTAACTTTAATTCTCTTTGTTCTGACGACTTGACACCTGTCTACATGTTTTGTTTCTGTTGTCTGCCTCCCCTTCTAGACTGTGAGCCCGTTGTTGGGTAGGGACCGTCTCTAGATGTTGCCAACTTGTACTTCCCAAGTGCTTAGTACAGTGCTGTGTACACAGTAAGTGCTCAATAAGTACGATTGAATGAATGAATGAATAAATGATGATAGCATTTGTTAAGCGCTTACTATGTGCCAAGCATTGTTCTAAGCTCTGGGGGAAATAAAAGGTAATCAGGTTGTCCCACATGGGGCTCACAGTCTTCATCCCCATTTTACAGTTGAGGGAACTGAGGCCCAGAGAAGTGAAGTGACAGTCACCCAGCTGACAAGTGGCGGAGTCGGGATTAGAACCCATGACCTCTGTCTCCCAAGCCCGGGGTCTAGCCACTGAGCCACGAATGACGGTTTTGACACCTGTCTACATGTTTTGTTCAGTTGTCTGTCTCCCCCTGCTTGACTGTGAGCCCGTTGTTGGGTAGGGGCCGTCTCTACCTGTTGCCGACTTGTACTTCCCAAGCGCTTAGTACAGTGCTCTGCGTACAGAGAAGCAGCGTGGCTCAGTGGAAAGAGCACGGGCTTTGGAGTCAGAGGTCATGGGTTCAAATACCTACTCTGCCAATTGTCAGCTGTGTGACTTTGGGCAAGTCACTTCTCTGTGCCTCAGTGACTTCATCTGGAAAATGGGGATTGACTGTGAGGCCCCGTGGGAAACCTGATCACCTCCCCAGTGCTCAGAACAGTGCTGTGCACACAGTAAGCGCTTGTGAGCTCACTGTTGGGTAGGGACCGTCTCTATATGTTGCCAACTTGTACTTCGCAAGCGCTTAGTACAATGCTCTGTACCTGTATATATATATGTTTGTATGTATTTATTACTCTTTATTTTAATTGTACATATTCTATTTATTTTATTTTGTTAATATGGTTTGTTTTGTTCTCTGTCTCCCCCTTCTAGACTGTGAGCCCACTGTTGGGTAGGGACCGTTTCTATATGTTGCCAACTTGTACTTCCCAAGCGCTTAGTACAATGCTCTGTACCTGTATATATGTATATATGTTTGTATGTATTTATTACTCTTTATTTTATTTGTACATATTCTATTTATTTTATTTTGTTAATATGGTTTGTTTTGTTCTGTCTCCCCCTTCTAGACTGTGAGCCCACTGTTGGGTAGGGACCGTCTCTAGATGTTGCCAACTTGTACTTCCCAAGCGCTTAGTACAGTGTTCTATACACAGTAAGCGCTCAATAAATATGATTGAATGAATGCTCTGCATACAGTAAGTGCTCAATAAATACGATTGAATGAATGAATGCTTTGCACATAGTAAGCGCTTAATAATGATAATAATGATGGCATTTGTTAAGCACTTACTATGTGCAAAGCACTGTTCTAAGCTCTGGGGAGGATACAAGGTGATCAGGTTGTCCCACGTGGGGCTCACAGTCTTAGTCCCCATTTTACAGATGAGGTAACTGAGGCACAGAGAAGTTAAGTGACTTGCCCAAAGCTAAGTGGTGGAGCTGGGATTTGAACCCATGACCTCTGACTCCCAAGCCCGTGCTTTTTCCACTGAGTCACGTATTAGAGAAGCAGCGTGGCTCAGTGGAAGAGCCCGGGCTTTGGAGTCAAAGGCCTTAGGTTCAAACCCCGGCTCCGCCGATTGTCAGCTGTGTGACTTTGGGGAAGTCACTTCACTTCTCTGTGCCTCAGTTACCTCATTTGTAAAATGGGGATTAAGACCGTGAGCCCCCCCGAGGGACAACCTGATCACCTTGTAACCTCCCCTGAGCTTAGAACAGTGCTTTGCACATAGTAAGTGCTTAATAAATGCCATTATTATTATTATTATTATTACTACTATTAAAATGGGATTAATACTGTGAGCCCCCCGTGGGACAACCTGATCACCTTGTAACCTCCCCAGCGCTTAGAACAGCGCTTTGCACACAGCGCTTAATAAATGCCTAAGCGCTCAATAAATGTGAATGAATGAATGAGGACTAGACTGTGACTAGACTGTGAGCCCACTGTCTCTATGTTGCCAACTTGTACTTCCCAAGCACTTAGTACAGTGCTCTGCGCTCGTGGCTCAGTGGAAAGAGCCCAGGCTTTGGAGTCAGAGATCATGGGTTCAAATCCTTGCTCCGCCAATTGTCAGCTGTGTGACTTTGGGCAAGTCACTTAACTCCTCTGTGCCTCAGCTACCTCATCTGTAAAATGGGGATGAAGACTGTGAGGCCCCCGTGGGACAACCTGATCACCTTGTAACCTCCCCTGCGCTTAGAACAGTGCTTTGCACATAGTAAGCGCTTAATAAATGCCATTATTATTATTAGTAAAATGGGATTAATAGTGTGAGCCCCCCGTGGGACAACCTGATCACCTTGTAACCTCCCCAGCGCTTAGAACAGCGCTTTGCACACAGCACTTAGTAAATGCCTAAGCGCTCAATAAATATGAGTGAATGAGGACTGGACTGTGACTAGACTAACGATGGCATTTGTTAAGCGCTTACTATGTGCAAAGCACTGTTCTAAGCGCTGGGGGGGGGGATACAATGTGATCAAGTTGTCCCAAGTGGGGCCCACAGTCTTCATCCCCATTGTTACAGATGAGGGAACTGAGACTCAGAGAAGTTAAGTGACTTGCCCAAGGTCACACAGCAGACGTGTGGTGGAGCTGGGATTCGAACCCATGACCTCTGACTCCAAAGCCCGGGCTCTTTCCATCGAGCCACGCTGCTTTATGGCTGACTAGACTGAGACTAGACTGTGAGCCCACTGTTGGGTAGGGACTGTCTCTATATGTTGCCAACTTGTAATTTTTCCAAGCGCTTAGCACAGTGCTCTGCACACAGTAAGCGCTCAATAAATACGATTGATTTATACACATATATGCACATAAATATATATACATATATATACATATAGGTATAATGCTTAGTACAGTGCTCTGCACATAGTAAGCGCTCAATAAATACAATTGATGATGATGATGATGTACCTATGTATAATGTATATGTTTGTACATATTTATTACTCTATTTATTTATTTATTTTACTTGTACATATCTATTCTATTTTATTTTGTTAGTATGTTTGGTTTTGTTCTCTGTCTCCCCCTTTTAGACTGTGAGCCCACTGTTGGGTAGGGACTGTCTCTATATGTTGCCAATTTGTACTTCCCAAGCGCTTAGTACAGTGCTCTGCACATAGTAAGCGCTCAATAAATACGATTGATGATATAGGTACATATATACCTGTATATATGTTTGTACATATTTGTTACTCTATTCATTTCACTTGTACATATCTATTCTATTTATTTTATTTTGTTAGTATGTTTGGTTTTGTCCTCTGTCTCCCCCTTTTAGACTGTGAGCCCACTGTTGGGTAGGGACTGTCTCTAGATGTTGCCAACTTGGACTTCCCAAGCGCTTAGTACAGTGCTCTGCACATAGTAAGCGCTCAATAAATACGATTGATGATGATGATGATGTACCTATGTATAATGTATATATGTTTGTACATATTTATTACTCTATTTATTTATTTATTTTGCTTGTACATATCTATTCTATTTTGTTAGTATGTTTGGTTTTGTCATCTGTCTCCCCCTTTTAGACTGTGAGCCCACTGTTGGGTAGGGACTGTCTCTAGATGTTGCCAACTTGGACTTCCCAAGCGCTTAGTACAGTGCTCTGCACATAGTAAGCGCTCAATAAATACGATTGATTGATTGATTGATTGATTTTATTTTGTTAGTATGTTTGGTTTTGTCATCTGTCTCCCCCTTTTAGACTGTGAGCCCACTGTTGGGTAGGGACTGTCTCTAGATGTTGCCAACTTGGACTTCCCCAAGCGCTTAGTACAGTGCTCTGCATCATCATCATCATCAATCGTATTTATTGAGCGCTTACTGCGTAAGCGCTCAATAAATACGATTGATGATGCTGAGGCAGCTGAGGGGAGGCCCTCTCGCCCCGAGGGGGCGGGGCTTCTTCCCCCGGAAGTGGCCGGAAGGGCGGGGCAGGGAGCCGAACCGGAAGTGGTGTGGGGGGGTTCATGGCCGCCGGTGTCTCGGGGAAACCCTTCCGGGTGGGGGGGGAGGGAAGAGGAAGGGAGGTAGGAAGGTTTGTCTCGGAGCCGCCGCTGCCGCCCGGCGCTCCTCAGCCGCGACCCCCGGGCCGAGCGGCCGCCGTTTCCTGAGGCGGCGGCGGCCGCGACCATGGAGTGAGGGAGCCGCCCGGCCGGGACTGAAAACCGGGGTGAGCCGCCGGCGGCCTACGGAGGGGCTCGGGGCGGACTGTGTTGCCGACTTGTACTTCCCAAGCGCTTAGTACGGCGCTCAGCACCCAGTAAGCGCTCAATAAGTACGACTGATCGGTTGACTAACGTGCCTCCTTGTTTCCCCCACAGGCCTTGCCCGCGTCGCCTCAGGACCGGCGGCGGCGGCGGCAGGAAGAAGAAGCCCGGGAGGTCGAACGGCGGAAGCGGGGGCCTCTTTGTGTGGAGGCGGAGGGCGACGTCGCCTCGTCCTTTATCATCAGTCGTATTTACTGAGCGCTTACTATGTGCAGAGCACTGTACTGAGCGCTTGGGAAGTACAAAGTGGCAACATATAGAGACAGGCCCTACCCAACAGTAGGCTCTTTATTCATTCATTCAGTCAGTCAGTCTTATTTATTGAGCGCTGGGGAATAGAGACAACGGGCTCAACTCACAGCCCGTTCCGCCTCACCTCCATCCCCGCCTTCCTTTTCACCTCAATCTCTTAAGAAAGACAGCCCCATCTCGCCCCCCCCCCACTCCATTTTCTGCAGCAGCACCAATCAATCAATCGTATTTATTGAGCGCTTACTGTGTGCAGAGCACTGGACGAAGCGCTTGAGAAGTACAAGTTGGCAACATATAGAGGCAGTCCCTACCCAACAGCGGGCTCACAGTCTAAAAGGGGGAGACAGAGAACAAAACATACTAACAAAAGGGCCCGCGGGTTGTTTTATGCCGCTGGGAGGTGGCGAAGGGGAGACTGATGAGGGAATACAAGGTGGTGGTGTTAGGGAGCGGCGGGGTGGGTAAATCCGCCTTGACCGTACAGTTCGTCACGGGGACTTTCATTGAGAAATATGACCCCACCATTGAAGATTTCTACCGCAAGGAGATCGAAGTGGACTCTTCCCCCTCCGTGCTGGAGATCTTGGACACCGCAGGGACCGAGCAGTTTGCCTCCATGAGAGATCTCTACATCAAGAACGGCCAAGGTTTCATCCTCGTTTACAGTCTGGTTAATCAGCAGTCTTTCCAGGTAAGCGACTGGAAGTCTAATTGCTTAAAAGGGTGCCCGAACTAACCCTGAGCTATTCGTTAGTCCGTGGTTTGAGGGTATTCCTGGTAACTGGGGCCTGAAACCTCAGGCCCTGTTGTTACGTTTCTTTGTAAGAACAAATGTTCAAAGACAGAAGAAGCAGTGTGGGTCTGTCTCTTTTTAGGACTAGAGAAAGTGCAATAAAGGGAAAGGGATTTTACCGAGTACACATACTCGGTGATGGGTGTAATTGTAAAAATAATAATGATGGCATTTGTTAAGCGCTCACTATGTGCAAAGCACTGTTCTAAGCGCTGGGGAGGATACAAGGTGATCAGGTTGTTCCCACAGGGGGCTTACAGTCCTAGAGAAGCAGCGTGGCTCAGTGGAAAGAGCACAGGCTTGGGAGTCAGAGGTCATCATCATCAATCGTATTTATTGAGCGCTTCCTGTGTGCAGAGCACTGTACTAAGCCCTTGGGAAGTACAAATTGGCAACATATAGAGACAGTCCCTACCCAACAGTGGTCAAATCCCTGCTTCGCTGCATGTCAGCTGTGTGACTTTGGGCAAGTCACTTAACTTCTCTGTGTCTGTTACCTAATCTGTAAAATGGGAATTAAGATTGTGAGCCCCACGTGGGACAACCTGATCACCTTGTATCCTCCCCAGCGCTTAGAACGGTTCTCTCCACATAGTAAGCGCTTAACAAATACCAAAATTATTATTATTATTAATACCCATTTTACAGATGAGGTAACTGAGGCACAGAGAAGTTAAGTGACTTGCCCAAAGTCACACAGCAGACAAGCGGTGGAGCTGGAATTTGAACCCATGACCTCCAACCCCCAAGTCCATTCTCTTGCCTCTAGGCCACGCTTCTTCTCAGTGTACATGTACATACATCCTTAGGTCCCTCTCCTTTTTAGGGTGACCTGATGTGATGCTCATACCCAAAATGGAAAAAACAGTTAGCAGTCTTTACCAGTGATTGAAATCAGGCCACAGCATCAGGAAGGTGTTTTGGGTTTGTTTGGGTTTTTTGTTTCTCGCCACACGTTCCCATCATACACCTATATCTTCCAAGTAGTCTAGAGCAAGGACATCTAAAACTGGAAATAGCTTCAAGCGCATCACCTCCAGGCTCCAGGTCTTTTCATTGGCTTTAATTCTCACCCAGAGAAGGTGTTCAAGTGAAAGTGGAAGTTTGAGAGTGCCAACAAAAACCAGCCAAAAATATGAGCTAGCCTAAAACCTGGTGTAGTTCCATATGCCTCTGGAAATGGACTGCTTTATCCAAGGGAAATAAATGGACTTGGCTACCCTGATCATAGTGCAGATCTGTAGAACTTTGGGTTGTGTGATGTTTCACGGCCCAAAGTAGCACAGTGTTTTAGGGAAAACTGCCACTCACCCCTGCTTCCTCATCACCTTAGGAAGAACGTGAGCCAAATCACGCTGGTTAACTGTCCTTTGAAAAGAAGTAATATAATCATGTGATTCTCCCTAGCCCAAGGTTAGACATCATCTATGAAATGAAAGTGGTTTTTAGCTGAAGCACGCATTTAAAATTTATGCCTGTAAAGTGAGGCCCTTAAGGATATTATTCTTCAAAACTTGTTCATTTCTGTACAGTTAAAAATTGAAAATGTAGATGTGTTTATCTTTTTTTAATGGCATTTATTAAGCGCTTACTATGTGCAAAGCACAGTTCTAAGTGCTGGGGAGTTTAAAAGATGATCAGGTTGTCCCATGGGGGTGCTCACAGTCTTCATCCCTAATTTACAGATGAGGTAACTGAGGCACAGTGAAGTGACTTGCCCAAAGTCACACAGCTGCCACTTGGTGGAGCCGGAATTTGAACCCATGACCTCTGTCCCCAAAGCCCTTGCTCTTCCCACTGAGTCACGCTGCTTCTCCAGCAGCAAACTTTTTTTCATGTAGTGTCACTAATGAGGGTAGTTTCAGAAGTGTCCAAAAGTGCCAATTATTCAGTTTATGCAATAAGTCCTAAATAACGAGGAGCTAGGGTAACCAAACTAAAGTAGATGTAAAATGACCTTAAATTACAAAGCAGTGTGTTGTGAAAGTTCTTGTCAATTAGCTTGCTTAAAGTGTCATTTAAGAAATAGCTAAAGTTCCTATTTTATGTTTTCTTTTTTTTTTAATCAAGCCATCTCAACCTGGAAATCTCCTGAACAGGTTTTCCATTAAAAACTTCCAGGGAGTGGGAAACTATTCAACATTTTATCAGTTACATTTTGCATTTAGATTCCGAAGAAGCCAGACCCCTATGTTTACCCTGACTGGTGTTTTTGTAAAGCACTTTTTGAAAAAGAAAAGAGGTTTAAGATCAAGTTGTTGAATTTGATATGGTAAAGTTGTTGAATTTGATCAAAGGTATTTTTAATACTAAGCACCAGAAACTGTCAACTCTTGGGTGGGGATCAAAAAATGAATGGAACATTAGCCTTCTATGATAATGTTGAGTGTTGAATATCTCCCACCCAAAATGGATGAAATCTGGAATTTTTAAAGGATACTTTCAAGACATACCAATAAATTAGAGTAGTGCACAATATGGATTGATACATGTATGTTTGCCACTGGTCATCTACAGGTAATGCTGCTGTTTGTTCTCTCCCATTTAATGGTTTCCACCTAAGTATTTTCCCTCAAACATTTTTCACAGGCGTCAATATGTACTGACCTGTAGTGAGATAAAGGATCCAGGTATAGAAAAATGCCTAATCTACTTCATGAACATATGACTTATGTAGTAGTGATTATAATTATTAAATATTTACAGTGTGCAAAGGACTGTACCAACCATCAGGGGAAAAAGTGCATAAAGTTGTTTTCCAGTGGTTTGTATAACTTAAAAAAAATACGAACTAAGAAATAGTAACTGTGCAATTCATGAAATCAGAACCTAAATGCTCAGTTTCGTACCCATTTTACCTGTAGTTCAAATGAAAAAGATATTGGTCTAAATTTGTTAGTAGCCTTTGTTTAGCACTTAGTTTCTCATGTTTTCCAATTTGCCTTTTTGAGTACTGCCTTTAACTGTTAAAACAGTATAAAATATTTTGTTAATATTTTTCTGGAATGCCGTTAATCAGTTTATTCTCTAAATAGGATATCAAGCCAATGAGGGACCAAATTGTCAGAGTGAAGAGATATGAAAAAGTTCCACTCATCCTAGTGGGAAATAAAGTGGATCTGGAGTCCGAAAGGGAAGTCTTGTCTGCAGAAGGCAGAGCTCTGGCTCAGGAATGGGGCTGTCCATTCATGGAGACATCAGCAAAGAGTAAAACCATGGTGGATGAACTGTTCGCTGAGATAGTCAGGCAAATGAACTATGCCTCGCTGCCTGAAAAACAAGATCAGTGTTGTACAACTTGCATTGTCCAGTGAAAAAGATGAAGACAAACCTCAATCATGGCCATACAGAGCAGGTTAGTTGAATACACTTAAACTACTTGAGGCAGGTGAGTATTGCGTTTTTGAGTTAAATAAGAAAATAGTTGTTGCCACTTATTACATAAATTTTCCAAAGGAATACTTTTACTCAGTTGTATTTACTGTACGATTAAGCAACACCTGTCCCTCACCTTTGATGTGCTGGTTTTATCATCAAACATGCACAGTTTGACACTGATGTTGAAAGGTCGATGTGCACAGTGTCATAATTTTCCATTTGTGGCGGGGAAGGGCTGTAATTAAAGTCATCTGTGTCCTTAAAAAAAAGCTTGTCATTTAGCAGGTATCTCTTAACTGAGCTCTTTTGTTTATTCTACTTAATCATGACTTCAGGTTATAATCTTATGCTGATAGTGAAATCTTTACGCAGTTATTCCATAAAGGACCATGACTTCTGATGTACATGGGAGTAATGAGTGAAATTGTGCAAAAATTGTAGTTCTCATCACTTTTAAATGCTACATACTCATTTATTTTCATATTTCTGCAAAACCATACATCTATCCTGCTATCTCTTATTCCAGAATATGGCACCTAGTTAAGCATTCTGGTGATATTACATCTGCACAAACTTTATTCAGATGGAGAGCACTTGGCATTTAGATGCCTTAATTTGGCATTTACTGCCAAATTTTTCTTCTGATCTCTAATCCAGCTTCAGGTTTGAACAGATTCTATATGTGTCCTCCATTCAGGAAGCACATGGCTATCTGCAGCGCACCACAGATTCATTGAGCTAGGAGGAATTTCAAAATCATTGGTGCTTTCTGCCCCCAAGCAAATGAATACTTAACAATCTGAGGCATATGGATATTCTTTGCTCAAAGGTTGCAGGGATAGGAACTTCATACCTTCCCATGGTAATCCTTTCCAGTAATATATCATTCATTCAATCGTATTTATCACCCAGGTAATCAAGAAGTTCAAAGTTATGTCTTTTCATTAATAGAAAACCAGTTCCTTTTGTTCAGTTTTCAGTGGACAGGGAGAATTAGTGGTGAGCATCCTTCCCATAAAATGTTGTGGCCTTTTGAATACAATCAGTTTTTCAATAATCCAGTGTTTCTGTTCTTAAAGAACCCCACATTAACGAAAACCAGCATTGCAGTGTGCAGCCCAAGATGGATAGCCCACAGGAGTACAGTGGTTTCTTCTTATATTGCATCGTGTTCTATTCAGACACACAGCTGAAGAATATTCCTTAATTCTCCAACAGGATTCTCTCCAAAGTCTGAAGTAGACACATGTTTGGGAGAACTGTCTGTTCATGAAAACAGTTGTTATCTGACTCATCTCTTCTCCAGATTAAACAACTCTGATCCCCTTGATCTTTCCTCCGAAGACCTGTTTTCCAGAATTTTAACCATTTTTATCATTCTTCTCTAGACCCTTGCTACATCCTTTTCCATTCTTATTAATGAGCAGTGACCAAAATGACCTTTTACTCATAAAATAGGTATGGCAAGACAGCACAGTGGAAGGATTCCATCCAAACTCTTGTAACATCCCTTTCCATTCTTATTGAAGTACAGTGACCAAAAGTGGACCTGGTACTCATAATAAAGGTATGGCAAAGGCAGCATAGTGGAAGGACTACATCCAGACTTTGCCTGTCATGCTCCTTTTGATATACTCTGGTTCTCTGCTGGCTTTTTTAATAATGGCATTGTATAGCTGAAACTTCCTCAGCTTCTGAGTAAATTGGCAAGTTATGACACTCCAGATCTTTTGCTGCTGTTTTTGTGCCAGCTTTTCCTCCAGCCTGTTTTGGGGTTTTGTTTCTAAGTGCACTATTTTAATTTTATGCTGTTATTTTGGATAATTTTTCCAATATGCCCTGCTTTGATTTTGTTCCTGTTTTACAGAGCCTTGGCCCTACCCAATTTAGCCTAATCTGCTAATCTGTTAGGTTTGTTCTCGGTTTCTTCCTGCAGGTAAATCAATAAAGATATTGAATAGGCTAGGTCTTGGGCCCGATTCCCTGGAAACACACTTAAAAAGTTTCCCCTATTTGACCCTGAGCCATTTGTTGAATGCCCTCTCGTTGTGACTCAAGCCATCTGGGCACCCACTGAACCTTTGTCTTGGCCACTACTCTAGCAGCTTGTCAATGAAGTCAGTTGGGGTGGAGTCAAAAGCCGTTGTGAAATCTAGAAAAATTATGGTTACTCCTTTTCCTTTGATAGGCCTTTTGTAGTCTTAGGAGATCAGTTTGTTCTTCATAAAATCATTAGTAGCTTCCTTGTCTCTCAAACCCTTCTAGCTATCACTATCAATATCTTTTGGTTGTTTACTAAGAGAGTAAAATGTCTGCTTTCTTTCTGTTTGATTTTTTCTTGTGAACGCACCAAAGGGGATTTTTAAAATACAAGAAGTGCCTTCATATGACAGTCTAGAAAGGAGTGGCTTTCCTCAGCTGACACACTTCACGTCAATCATGAGACAGGCAAGGGAAAAAACACACCAGGCACTTCAAACAACAAATGTGACAGTACACCAAAGGTAATCTTGGTGTGTGCTCAGTGTGGTCAGAGCTGTCGGTCCCGAATTGGCCTTTTCAGTCGCATTCTCACCCATAAATAAATTTCACTGTCAGGGCAGCAATTTTGAATATCAAGCGTGCACCCACATGTGTCTGCACCATCCTTAACTGAGAAGTTTTAGACAACTCTGGTTCTAGTTCTTTCAGTTTTAGGGTCTGAGTTATATTGGTCACAACTTTTCCTGGGTAAGAATTCATAGATCATGATTTAAGATCATAAACTTAGCTCTAAGAGAAAAGGCATTTCAGTGTGGCAGATTTTGGGTATGTGTGTTCCTGTCTACAGCAAAAGAAGCTGAAATATTTTAAACTGAGTCCTCATGAGGAATTCAGATGGGTTTCAAGTGATAGTTTTCAGGGCCAGAGTTTTGAGCCTAGTATCCATGTGGAAAGAGCAGATTTTGCTTACCAGGTGGTTTGGGCTTTTTTTGCTGTTGGAGTGCATAGCAGTAGTAGGTTTAGATTATGTAAATATAAAGTTCCAAGGTGCCCCAAGATTGAACACCTCACCGGTGAATAATAGTCAGTTCCTGATTCTCTGGAGGGAAGAAGTTCCCTAAAAAGTCATGCTGAACAGGAGAGATGGTTTGAGTCTCATAGTGGGGCAGGGCAGGCCACAGTGTGGAAGAGGCAAGGCAAGCTCAGGGGTGGGAATTCATTTTGACTAGAGGGACCCTTAGAAAAGCTGGTGGTATGTGGAGGCTTGTGGAGAAGGTACAACCACTTCTGCCCATGTTGGCTTCATCCTGGCTCCAAGCTAGCCAAAACAACCACCTAGTGAAGTTTACTGACTGTATCCAAGGCAACAACTGAGACTGCATTCATTGGTGGTCCAGATATGTCCCACAGGCCAGAGCAAATGGATCCGTAGGTCAAATTTTGCCCACTTCTGTTTTAGATGCTCTTAATTAGAGGGAGGATTTGTTAATGCTCCTGGTGCTGCTTCTTTTAACTCATTTTGTTTATTCTTAGCACTTGTAAGTTTTGGTCATCTGGTTTTTTCCTGAGAAGATTGCTTCTTTACGATAATGATACCTAAGCTTGGCACCATGTTTACCAAGCTGGGTTTATGATCAGCTGCAGGAGAGTCATGGCAGGGAATTGCCTGGCCTACTGGAATGAGCACAGGGCTGGGAGTCAGGAGACCTGGGTTCTAATTCCCACTCTGCCCCAGGCCTCCTGTGTGACCTTGAACAAGGCAGTTAACTTCTCTGTGCCTCAGTTCCCTCATCTGTAAAATGGGGATTAACTATCTATTCTCTTCCAGCTTAGACTGATAGCCAATAGGGTCAGGGACTGTGTCTGATCTGATTGTATCCTCCCTAGTGCTTAGCATAGTGCTTGGCTCATAGTAAGCACTTAACAAATACTGCAGTTGTTACGTTATTAAAAATCCCTGAACAGGACCCAAGTGATGGCATTGAGCGTCTTCTCTCTGTAATTTATTTTCTTGTCTGTTCTTCTCTGCTAGACTGTAAAGTCCTTGAAGGGAAGGATCTTGTCTGCCAATTTATTTCACTGTCCCAAATGCTCAGTACAGTGCTCTGCACACAGTAGGCATTCCAAACATACTTTTGATTGTTTGATACTCCTGGATATGTGCTACTGCAGTACTTCCAGGACCACAGCAGTAACTGTGGATTGCTGCTTCATACAGTTCCTTCCCGAAGGATTTGGTAGGCAGTGTTCAAGCCAATCTACTTTTGCTCTTCCCCCTTCTCTCCCTCCCCACTCCCCCCACCATCCCCCAGAGCAACTCAATGGCTGAATTCCTTCTTTCATGCCTTTCTCGCCTAACCCTCCCTCTCCCCCAACCCATGTTATCAGTAAAAGATAACTCTTCATTCCTTGTCTCATCTCTGGGCCACCCTGTCCAAACTGTCAAAACATTTTAGATGCAGCCTTCTTGGAGTATTGTTGGGCAGAGAGGATGTAGGTTTTCAGGTCTCTTCCTGCAGATTCTAGAGGCCTGGACAGTGTAGCTCAGGGCCTTCCACTCCAGTGGCGAGTAGGGCTATCAGGTGCAGAGGATAGGGTGGTCCCAGTTCTCAGAATACTGCTCTTTGGACCCCAGCCCATGTGGTGCCACAAAACTCTTCAGTCTATTTGGGAGCACTGTACTGTGTGATAATTTCAGGAAGTCGCTTTCCTAGTGCAGGGTAGTTGTATTTGAGCCTTCCAAACCCTAGGGATCAAGAAGAAAAGGAAAACAGTAGTGGGAAGGGAAGAAAAACCGAAATGGTTGATTGTTCACATCTTTTGTTGCTTCGCTTCTATAGTTTTCTCATTTTAGCACCCACTAGCATCTCCCTTGAAAGATGGACGGGGCAGAAAGATCCTGGAACTAATCTGGGAGACTTTTCTACTTGTTAGTAGTTCTAACAACTTAGGTCGGGAGGTGTAATAATT
This sequence comes from Tachyglossus aculeatus, assembly GCF_015852505.1. Taxonomy (NCBI): domain Eukaryota; kingdom Metazoa; phylum Chordata; class Mammalia; order Monotremata; family Tachyglossidae; genus Tachyglossus; species Tachyglossus aculeatus. The sequence continues at coordinate 34,218,207 of NC_052071.1, forward strand.
ATGACACCTATTAAGCGCCTTTACTGTAGTGCCTGGACTACAGTAAAGGCGCTTAGTAAGTATCATAATTATACACCTCCCGACCTAAGTTGTTAGAAGCACTGTACTAAGCACAGGGGTAGTTACAAAATCATCAGGTTGGGCACTGCCCCTGTCCTACATGGGGCTCATCAACTCCATAGAAAGGAATAGGATTTAATCTCCAATTGATAGATGAGGAAACTGAGGCACAGGGAAGTTAAATGACTTGCCCAGGATGAAGAGCAGACAAGTGGCAGAGCTAGGTTTAGAGCCTAGGTCCTCCGACTCCCAGGCTAGTGGTCTTTTCTCTGGACCACAGTGCTCAAGTTAAAATCGCTAAAATGAGGGTTGATTCTGGCTACTTCAAAATCGCTAAAATGAGGGTTGATTCTGGCTATCTCTAGTCCCCCTTTACAGTGAGTAATTTAAAATTGATAAAATAGATTAGAGAAATTGTACTTGAAAGTAGCAAAATTACTTTGCCTTATTTTTTTTAGTAGCTTAATTCATAGCTTGCCCAAAACTTATGAATAATCAAGTAAATGAAGTCGGAAAGGGAAGAAATTTTGTTCTGAAGTTGTCATTTATTTCGTTCTGAAGATGTCATTTATTTCGTTCTGGTCCTTTCTCCCAAAAGGGTGTGGAGCAAAGGAAACGGAGCCACATTTCTGATTAAAAACAAATACTCCCTAAAGTCTTTAATAGTCTGTGAAAGGCTTTTTTTTTTTAATTTGGTCATTTTTTAGTCCAACTACTTTTAAAAGGCAGGGGAATTCACTAGGATTTTCAGCGTTAGCTATAAAAATTACTGTGTTTAGATTTTAAGTGCTTTTCTCAATCTCATTCCCCAAATCTAGCTTGTTTCCTCTTTAAGAAGTCATAGGGATAGGGGTTAGAGCACGTAGCTACCTGCAGCAGTGCAAATATGCCCAGCGATGCTTTTCCTGGTTTGTGGGTGTCTGGCCGTTTCATGACTCTTCATTCCTTGTTTATTTTTTTCCATCCCTAAAATTAGACCATGTTGATAAGTTACTTGCTCATGGGTGTCATTTTTCCTCAATCTCCATGGCCAAGGACTGACATCAGTGAACCTGGCACAAATTACATCATAGAGTTGGAGCACTGCCTTGGAAGATGTACTGTGGCAGTAATATTGGCCAGATCCTGCCTTATGGGAGTACTCCTCAGGGAAATTCTAAAATGCGGGAGATGGAATGTACACTTTTGAGTACCATGATCAACTGATGGAAGAGATTCGTTTTACCAGAAACAAAGATATGTTGCCAAATTCCTCAGTTCAATCATTCAGTAAAAGCATTACTTAAAAGCCAATTTGGAATTGAAAGAGAATGCCAAAATACCTGGTCTGATATAAAACCAGTAGCTGGGGTATGATCTTCATTTAGACTGCTGCCATTATCATCAGTGAATCACAGGTGAGAAATACTTGGATTGTCAGTCATAGTAAAAAGCTACAAGTTATTTAATCTGGGGGTCAAATGCCAAAGCACCTAATATATGTTGAGTAAAATTTTATTCACAAAAATAAAACCAAATTATGTAAAGTTTTGAGTGAAAGTTTCTATTTCAGAAAAAAAATGGGCTGAATGGAATGGTGGAAACTAAAATTATAAACCAAGCATGTTTTGTGTTTTGCCTTGCATGCTGGATGTTATACTCTGTAATGTTTCTGGATGAGGTACAGATTTGGGTCCTGTAAACCAGAAAAGTTTTTCATTGTTAATAAGAGAAGTAACAGGACTGCCCTGGGAGCCATCAGGAGCAGTAGTCCCAGCCCCCAGGAGGGCCTTGGAAGCAGCTAGGAAGCTCGTTATTACTGCTATGGATTTGCGTCTTTCTGCTGATTTTGCTTGATTTGGTCTCCTGGGGCCTCAGGTGTGAAATTAGTCCAAATAACAGTGTAAATACAACTTTTATTTCCAAAACTATTTGAAAGCATCAAACTAAAAGAGCAAATGATAACTAAAGGTATGTTTGCCTTTCTCTTGCCGCTTACCAGGTAACACTTCACTTTTTGAATATTGATATAAGATTTAGAAAACTTAGCACTGTAGTGAATACAGTTTTCATACCTAGTTTGAATTAATACTGAAAAAGCCTAGTCTGAATTTAGCACGGTTCTCTAGTTCATGATTCTGTCTGATTTCATTTTGGGATACGTTTAATCAAACTGTAGGTATGTAACAGTTTAGCCCTGTTTGCTCATTTAATGTTATGAGGCAATTGATGATGGGCACAATTAGGATTTCTAATTCTATCTTAATCACTGCACTGCAATCTTCAGTGACCACCTTCTTGCCAAATCTGATTATTCTGTTCTAATCCTCTTTGACAGTGTCTTCAACCTCAGGGATCAGTCCCATTTTCCAGAGACACTATTTAATCTTGGGTTTCCTACTTGTTCTCTCCTTTCTTCTCTGGTTAATCCATCTCATTCTATTGTAGGTTCTTCCTCTGCCTCCCATTCCCTATTTGTGAGTGTCCCCTCTCAAGGCTCTGTTCTGGATCACCTTCTCATCTCAGCTTACACTCAGTCCCTTCAAAGCACTTCTGAGATCATATCTCCTGGAGGCCTTTTCTGGTGTATCACTAATCTCCCCCATTTTATATCCCCCTCACCCCCCCCCCAAAACTGCCACTTCAGGCCTTACATGCCACCCACACCCTTAACTTGAATATCACAGTCCCCATTAGCTTATTCCATATCAGTTGAATCCTCAAAGTAGTTTTCTTCAAAAATCACATTCGTACCATGCAAACCTCCCAGCTTTCATTCATTCATTCATTGTCATATTTATTGAGCGCTTACTGTGTGCAGAGCACTACTAAGCACTGGGGAAGTACTAGTCGGCAACATATAGAGACGGTCCCTACCCAGCAACGGGCTCACAGTCTAGAAGGGGGAGACGGACAACAAAACAGAACATGTAGACAAGTGGCAAAATCGTCAGAACAAATAGAATTAAAAGTTCTTTGCACATCATTAACAAAATAGAATAGTAAATATGTACAAGTAAGGTAGAGTAATAAATCTGTAAAAATGTATATACAAGTTCTGTGGGGAGGGGAAGGAGGTAGGGTGGGGGGATGGGGAGGAGGAGAGCACTTAGTGCTTAGTACAGTGCTCTGCAAACTAAGTGCTCAATAAATACGATTGAATGAATGAGAGGAAAAGGGGACCTCAGTCTGGGAAGGCCTCCTGGAGGAGGTGGGCTCTCAGTAGGGCTTTGAAGGGAGGAAGAGAACTAGCTTGGCGGATGTGTGGAAGGAGAGCATTCCAGGCCAGGGGAAGGACGTGGGCCGGGGGTCAACGGTGGGACAGACGAGAACGAGGTACAGTGAGGAGGTTAGCGGCAGAGGAGTGGAGGGTGCGGGCTGGGCTGTGGAAAGAGAGAAGGGAAGTGAGGTAGGCGGGGGTGAGGTGATGGAGAGCCTTGAAGCCGTGAGTGAGGAGTTTTTGCTTGATTAAGCTCAACTCTAGTATTAATGTTTTCCTGAGGCTGAGGGTTAAACTGGTGGATTATGCAGCTGTCAGTGCCTTGGTGAAGAATTATTCAAGTTTCAATGCACCTTTTATTTGCTGTTTAAAATAGTTTACTTAAAATCAGAAGATGCAGAAGGATGTCATTCAAGAATCAGAAACATTTTCCTAATGTAAAACTTCATCAAGATTTAAGTGTTTTCCTCTAATTGTATAATAGTTGGCATGTATGTTCAGAAAAAATAGCCACACATCCTGCTTTAAAGCAGTCATTGGTGGTTTGCTATTTTGGCATTTTGCAAACTTTATTAAAAGCTTTGGGTACAAATAAACCCACATTCTTATAGTCACCACTGAGGAAGTAGGAAGTGATACTTAAAACTGTTTCCATACCGTTTCTAGTAATACCAGGTTCCAGTAACAGTAGATCACACTCTGTGGGACATTTTCACTTGTACTAGTGGTTAAAGAAGATGGGGTACCATTTAAAACTTTGCTAAAAGTGACACCAAGTAGCAGGGAGTATCGGTGGTGAGAGAAGGGCGTGTACTGCATTGCCATGTAAGGGGGAGCTTGAGACGGGATATATCCTCAAGGGTAGGCACAGCATCTTTAATTTCTGCCTGTTCCCCAAGTGCATTCTACAGTGCTCTGAACCTGGTAGGTACTGGATTAAATAAATGACGATCCTGTTGATGAAAAACCCAGCCTGACCCCCTTGCCACTCCTGGAAGTTCTTCCAAGCCTATCTGCTCTTAACCGGGGGCGTGGCAGGGCTAATTTTGAATGGTCGGAAGCCCATGACCATTGGGCAGGTAAATCTGACAAGCAACCAACATCCTTGCTTTGATACCCTTGTGATCCTAGGATATGTTGTCTCAGTGCATGCTTATGTGGGTAAGTTACTATACCATGATACTACTGTACCGTAGATAGTCCTCTTTCTTAAGTGTATTGCCCCTTCCAAAATTTTCATTAAACAAAAAATGTTGTTAATTGCAGGTAAAACTCAGAGGAAATTTGCACAGATGCTGCTTTGGAGAACTTTACAGCCCAGGTTGCAGAGCTGAGCCTTGGTAAACCTGTCTCTCTCTTACAGCACATTGCCATACATCTAATTAAGTGCATAAGGTCGGTGGCCTTCAAGATCTACAGACCTTAAACAGGAATGCTTAGCACGTTTACCATAAGTTAAGTCTGTTCTTTATCAATCAGTCCTTTTATAGCTTTCTAAGTTCGTATTAATGGCTAATATGCAAGAGTTCATTTTTAATATTTTAATTGATTTCTTTAATCAATTTCTGAACTTGTATTTATTAAATACTTAAACTCAGTATTACCTACTCAATGCCTTTTACAAGAAAGTTTTAACGGAGAATAAATTGAGCCTTAAAAAAATGGTTACTTCTGTATATTACCTCGCAACAGTGCTTAATTCTATTTACAGAATATTTCTCCTGAAATGGTTGGTCAATACTAAGAGATTTTTACATGTGACAGTATTGTAAGACAAAAACTGAAGATCGTGGTTTGCCTGTATGGATTGAATATCCCTTTTCAGCTGAGAGCTGCTTGGAACATAAATAATTGTGATTCATTCTAAAAAGTGGAGAGTGCTATTTGAAATGGAGCTCTTCAACCATCTAGCAAAATTGTGAAAACCACATGGTTTTAAAAACCTTATGTCATTTGCAGCAGCTTTGAATTGTAGCAGTGGGATCCTCCTTTCTGTGGAATTTTAAATTGAGTTAATGGCCGATTTAGGAATGCCTTTGAAAAGGGATCTTGGAGTCCTTGGTAAATAATGCCTGTACCTAAGCAGAGATAGCTCAGCTTTGTCTGACAGGTTAGTAAGTGTTACCTAGTGGGCTGCTGCACATGTAAATTGAATGCAAATAAAATGATTTTACATTTTCTAGTTCCTAATATTTGTCTTTCTGAATAATATTTTAAAGCAATATTTGTTAAAGTTTTCTTGCACTGTCACAAAAGCTTTTTAGTTATTTCCCTGTAAACAGGTTAGTATTTGAAACAAAACCAGTTGTAACATAGTAGGGGAAAGCACCAAGTTTCAGTGCTACTAACTGTACGTGGGCTTTAAGCAGCCATTGCCTTCCATGTTGTTTACCCGATCAACATATTTTGTCTGAATACTTGAAAATTTTAACAGCAACACAGGTGAATGAAAATGTATAAAGAACAGATGAGATTCTTTTTTTTTAACATTATTACATGAGCTTTTTTCAGCAATGGTTTAAAATTGTGTACTTGTTTTGGTTTTGCAGAACTTAGTAACTGCAGCTCACCTACTGCACCAAAGTTATAGATTTTAGGAGCCCAGCTTTAGTCATTTGAACATGCTTCTAATTAAAACAAAACAAAAAGGAACAAAAGCAGGAAGACATTTTGACCTGTAATAACTAAATAACTTTGTCAAGGAAAGCTCTAGTATTCACAGTGATAGTTAAAGAAGTTTTAGCAACTGTAATGTGAAAGAGCTAAATAAAAGTAGCTTAAATCAACAATAACTACAATTATGAGATTTATCGATCACTATGACCATGGCTCTTATTGAGCAGGGTGTCAGATTTCAATTACTTGACTCTTTGAGTTGTGGAATTATGAGAAAATTCTAAAGCCCTGTTCTTGGACACACAGGCATCCTATATTATTGGAGTAGAGGGAATAGTTGAAATCTATTTTTCCCCATTGGTACAAAGTTTATGAACTGCTTGAACCTGATACTTAATTTAGGTTTGCACTTTAATACCAGACTTAAAACCAAACACTGAATTCAAAGTAGATTAAGTGGTGATTGTTGATCTGTACTAGATGTAGTAAATAATAGAAGATTCAAGTAATTCATGAAGATTTTAGTTTTCTGAAAAACTTGGGCTTGATTTTTATACAGTGTTTTTTCTCCTATAGGTAGTTTTATCAAAGTATTCATCATCATTGACCTCAGCAGAAAAATTGACTTGAATTAGCTTAGAATGACAAGAATGGGGGAAAGTGAGAGGTAAAGATGGTTTCTCCAGCACATTTTTTTAAAAAGGGACCAAAAGTTATTTTAGGCTTCCTCAATAGATTGCATGTGAAGTTGCTTATTAGAATAAGAAACTAATATTAAATACAATATATGTATTGTCTCTATTATGACATATGTTTAGGAGTTGTTCAAATCACTGCAGAAGGGCTCTGCAAATAAAATAATGTAACCTAACATCATGTATCTAATGTACTGTATCTTTATCAGTGAAAGGTGAAATCTGGACTATCAAGTGCAAAAATAGAACAATGACCTATAAAACTTTGTAAAATAAAAGTTTTTCCAATAGATTTCATTCTCTTCATTTTGTAAGACAACCCTATGGTCCACCTGTTTGTAACTTTTTTAATAAAATAGACATCTGTATTACTGAGGTGGGTGCATTGCCTTATTTGTGAAGTTTTGTTTTTGCCCCATTTGATTAATGTATGTCTCATTTCTGTAATTGAAAGCATTTACTTTTTACTTTTTAGCATTTGTAATGTCTGTAGTAATCTGGCAGAAGACACAAAATGTTAGTCTTTTTAAGATGCAGTTTTTGGGGTTTTTTTTCTGTTACAGTATGTGTATACAAATAGACATTCACATCAATAAGATTTAGGTAGTTTGTGTGTAGCTTAAGATACTTTACTAGTGGTTGAATTCTTAAGATGAATGTAAATGTAGCTTTTTTTGCCTTTTTTCTCTCTGTTTCTTAGCTACCGGTGCTTGGCTGTCTACATTTGATCTGAATTAGCTATATTTTTAGTTGGACATATAGGTTTTTTGATTTTCACAAAGCCCTCTGGTAATGTATAATGACCAATTCATATTGGCGTGTTTGTACTGTAATTGGAGTATTTGACATTGAAAGCCATTAAGTGCTCTGGGACTGAAATTAAGAAATTTTCATGATCGAGTATAAGGAAATCTTAACTATTCTTTTTTTACAGAGTAAGGAGCTATCCTAAGGAGCTACTAATGAGGGGTGGAGGGGAGAGAGAGAGAGATTAATTTTCCTTCTCTTACCCAACCATCTTTTTGAGAGATTAGAACCAGCCACATTTGAGTATAAATTTGTTGACTGTACTAATAAGGTAAATTTGATGGGTTTAGCCAAACAACCTTCAGTAGAGAAGCAGCATGGCTTAGTGGAAAGAGCCACGGGCCTGAGAGTCAAAAGGTCTTGGGTTCTAATGCCAGCTCCACCACTTGTCTGCTGTGTGACCTTGCACAAGTCACTTCACTTCTCTGGGCCTCAGTTACCTCATCTGTAAAATGGGGGTTGAGACTAAGAGCTCCATATGGGGCAGGGACTGTGTCCAACCTTATTTGTTTGAATCCACCCCAGGGCTTAGTACAGTGCCTGGCACATAGTAAGCACTTAGCAAATACCATAATTATTATTATTAGAGTATCTTAAGTCATACAACCTACTTGAATGTATTGATAATTGTGGAGTAAAAAGGAAGTTGAACAAGTAAAAACATGTGGATGCTGATGTGGAGGGACCTTTTCAAAATTATCACTCCCAGGTGGGGTTGAGGGGGCAAAAAAAACCACTTGCATGAATTAGCCCAAAATTGGCATTCTAAAATGTGAGATTAAATTGATGTGATCTTTGGCCAACAGAGTTTCAGGCTCTTGAACTGTAGAGTGGTAAAATAGCATTTTCTATTCATGTACGTATATCCATACATATGTGCAAATATAAAAAAGTGAAGGAATAAGGCTTTTTTCCGCTGGGCGTTTTCCTTGCCTTTGTGTTGCTCTTGTGGGGAACAGGCTCTTTGTGCTTTTAATTGCTGATTATTTAAGTTAAATTCAGGGGAGGAAACCCTAGGATGGATTACTCAAAATCACAAGTACAATTCTGTGGTTTAAAACTGCATTCAAAACCCCTCCTCCATATTGTTATTTAGTCACAGTAGGAGGATATGTTGTTATGAATATAGGCAAGAAGGTTCTGGTTTGTTGTGGGCAGGTAATGTATCTGGTATATTGTGTTGTGTTCTCCCAAGCACTGAGTTCAGTGCCCTGCACACAGTAAGTACTCAATAAATATAACTGATTGGTGTTGGGCCTGTTCTGTTTTTTAAGCCCATGCACCTGGTTTAGCAGAGTCAAATAGACTGTATGAAGATGTCTTGGGTGTTATTTACGGGGAAGCAAAGTCACGCTGGCTGTTGCAGTAAAAAGAAACTGCTACAAGGAGGGAGGGAGTTTTGAGGTGGAGCGTGTCCCCGTCTGTCTACATCTCATACATCCAATCCCCAACAAACTCAACTACTCTAGGCTGTTTGGTTACCCTGTGTTCTGAATATATTTGTGATAAATCCAGTAGTAAAAGTTTTGTGCAAACCTGCCATCAAGATTTTTTTTCTTCTCCAGAAACAGCCACAGGCAAGCACACCATCATATTCTCTCAAGCCTCCTCTCTGATTTTGTTCTAGCATTACCATGTAGTGGGGAGCA